>NW_025964334.1:59282497-59714997 GCF_023055435.1 Haliotis rufescens
CTTAAGAGCTATTCTACCCCGGATCTTCACGGGTCTTTTTTGTATTGATTAATTTGGAATTATGTAATGAAACTTATCTTTCCCGTATCGATAGTACTTATATAGTGCCTATCGTGTGGCTTTGCGTAAGTTTAGATGATCAAGTCATAACTTTATGCTAGTAAAGGGAAGATGGTATGATATTTAGAGGAAACGCAGATTTTGCCCACTTTCCAATGTATCATTTGTTGAAACAGAATACTTTTTTTTACTCCAGTGTCCGATCTATGCCAATCTAAGTTAACGTTCTTTATGATATACTAAGTGTGAAAGACTGAGTTTTCTGAAGTTTAGAAAAGTGATATTTTCATTGCAGTGAACATAACACTTAATATTTCACTGGGGGGCACGGGTGGCCCAGTCGTCTAAGGCGCCGCAATTCGCTGTGCAGAGTTGCGTCCCTTGGGAACGCCAGAAACCTATGATTGTGGGTTCGAATCCCGGTTCGCCCCGATTACGTTTCTAGGTTTGTCAGCACCATACCCGTGCTCGTGGGTTTCACCGAAGTGGTAAACGTCTGAGACCTGCATCACTTCGAGCTTTCCTCCCACATTAAGCTGACACGCCGTGATATAACTGTAATACTGTTAAAAGCGGCGTTAAATCCAACTCACTCACTTACTCACTCACTCACTCACTGATATTTTCATTGCAGTGAACATAACACTTGATATTTCACTGCATGGAACATAATATTTTGACGGAACTATTGTCATACAAGAGCTATCTCCCCTTAAATTGTCTCCCTTTATCGTAAGTGACTGGCCCGTACACACGCGGTTGATGTCCGTTTTACGTTAGTTCAACATTGACAAGGCAAAATAATGACAGATGGTCATTTATGGAGTTAATATCACTTCTTGCCGTTTGTTATTCTCTCGAAAAACGTTTACTTATAAACTGTAAATTTCTCATGTAACTCGCCAATCCAGACTGTCCGTTTCGCAAAGCGCCATTTTTGTTAAAGTTGGTTTTGTATATAATCATATCTTAATGTAAGATAAAGAATTTTCGTGACCTTAAATAATTGTTGATACTTGTGTTTATATTTTTTAAGATTTTTCAAACACGAAATTACTTTTTAAGGGGTGGTGTACCGTCCCTGTGTGTGAGGTAGGGAGAATTTACGTTTCAAGGTTTTACATTTGTAATGAAATAATTAAAATTTCCGGTAGATAACTACACAAAAATATATAATAAATAGGATATTCCATGTGTCGAGTTATATATCATGTTTCTCTCATCTCGTGACGGGGAAAAGGAGATTTTTCACGAGTGGCTACTTCGAACCCGCAATCAGGGGTTTCTGGCGTGTCCAAGGGACGCAACTCTGCAGAGCGCCTAAGACGACTGGGCCACCCGTGCCCCCTCGGTGATGAGGAACAGCACAGAGATGCGGGTACCGCAGCTTGGTATAATGTTTATTCTCCTGGAGGATATGCGATATGTTTTAACTCTCCTAAATTATAGGTGATGCACTTTTAACCCCCCTACACCATATAGAGTTAACTTTCCAACAGTTTAAGCGAAGTAATAAACCATACTCACTATATACATCGCACTCACGACACACAACAGGTATTCATGACACACAACAGGTATTCACGACACACAACAGGTATTCATGACACACAACAGGTATTCACGACACACAACAGGTATTCATGACACACAACAGGTATTCACGACACACAACAGGTATTCATGACACACAACAGGTATTCACGACACACAACAGGTATTCATGACACACAACAGGTATTCATGACATACAACAGGTATTCATGACACACAACAGGTATTCACGACACACAACAGGTATTCATGACACACAACAGGTATTCATGACATACAACAGGTATTCATGACACACAACAGGTATTCACGACACACAACAGGTATTCATGACACACAACAGGTATTCACGACACACAACAGGTATTCATGACACACAACAGGTATTCATGACATACAACAGGTATTCATGACACACAACAGGTATTCACGACACACAACAGGTATTCATGACACACAACAGGTATTCATGACATACAACAGGTATTCATGACACACAACAGATATTCATGACACACAACAGATATTCATGACACACAACAGATATTCACGACTCGCCAATCCACGCCGCATCGTGCATCAGATATTCATGTTATACAACAGCCAAAATAACAGCTGAGTCATCAATTTAAACGTCTTATGACTCATGATTCGCAGTAAGGGAGCAGAAGTGGACACTGGCTGGAGTCTGGTTGAATGGAATGGGGGAACTTGCTGAACTGGTCTCTGTGGCCTGTTTATAGACCAATATGTATTCAGATGTGACACATGTATTGTATGCAGCCGCTATGTATATTGTAGGTCAACATACAGGTCATTTACCGTGGTTATATACACGTCATATACACTGACCACACGCCACGTGATCACTTGTTCGCCGTTCGACAATCACTGGTCTAAAACACAACAGCGTATTTTGGAATTGCTGTGGCGAGATATTCTAATGTTTCTAATCTACTTGTCACATGCGGATTGGATTCCTATTTGCAAACACTGATTACCTGCCAGCTTGGAACTCAATTTTGGCTTCAAGAACGGTGACAGGTTTCTGTGGAGACATTCAACAGTGACACTATTCTTAACATTCCTGAATGCATAAACATCAATTCTAGGGCGTGTTGCATATTGCCGCTGCCACGTATCCACTGCATGTTATTATAAGGGTAACACTATTTTCAGGGCAGTATCATTTGCAGAAACCCTAGGCCTTACATTACCGTTATTATAGCTAAAATTTATTATCTGTTATATGTCACTGACCCACCTTTTCAAACATGGAAACGTCATAGAACAAACCAGATGACGTCACTATGAACGTCACCTATCCCTATCCCTATGACGTCACTTACAACGGGCGTGATAATGGCCCGTCGTCAAGCAATATTAGGGCATTATCAAGTTACAGTGGCCCGCTCATTTCTGATAACATGCGGGTGGTTTAATGATAAACCTAAAACTGGATACTCAATATTATTGTATTATGTATAATATTATAAGGGTAACGGTAGTTTTCAGGGCATTATCATTTGCAGAAGCCCGAGGTCTTCGATTAACTGCCCGACGAAGGAGGGCGGTCGAAAAGACCGAGGGCTTCTGCAAATCATAACGCCCTGAAAAACAGCATTACCGTTATTATAGCAAAAAATGGATGGAATTTGCTATAAGATAAAAAGAAACAACAATATCGGTTTGGAAACATTTACTGCAATCAACACAGATGTCACTGACCCACTTTTACAAATATGGAAACGTCAGAGAACAAACCAGATGACGTCACTATTGAACGTGACATCACCTATCCCTATCCTATGACGTCACCTAACATAGTATAAGGGTAACGCTATTTTTCAGGGCTTAATCATTTGCAGAAGCCCGAGGACTTCCATTAACTGCCCTCCTTCGTCGGGCAGTTGAAAAGACCGAGGGCTTCTGCAAATGATAATGCTCTGAAAAATAGCGTTACCGTTATTATAGCTAAAATGGATGGAATTTGTTATCAAATAAAAAGAAACAACAATGTCGATTTTGAAACATTTACTGCAATCAACACGAACGTCACTGACCCACTTTTACAAATATGGAAACGTCATAGAACAAACCAGATGACGTCACTATTGAACGTTACGTCACCTATCCCTATCCTATGACGTCACCTAACAACGGGCGTGATAATGGCCTGTCGTCAAGTAATATGATTTAATAAGTATTAATTGAAGGAAGTCATCGCATGAGTATTGGATATGCTTGTTTTACGAAATAGAATTGACCATGGACATTTTGAAAATAGGTATATTCTGAGAATTGTAAATCAAGGCAGTTATACAGCTAACTTTATTGGAATGAGAGGCACGATACTTAACTATTGCAGCTATGGAAGCTCTTGATGTATGTTGGTAATAGTTACATGTATCTATAAACTTCTTTACCCATTTTGGAATTCATTCTGTTTTTTAGTTTTTGGTTGTAAATAAGGAGATAAACCTGGTACTGTGTTTTGAAATTTGATGTAGTCCAACTGTAGAGTAGATACCTCTTGTTTTAATTTGGAAACGAGCATGGTAGAATCGCGAATAACCAATATTCCTTTACCTGCAGACATTAATTTGGAGACAAATTACTCTTAAAAACCATCCCAGATGTTTTAATTTAAATTTAGATACATGGGAAGGTCTTTTCAGAAAATGACATTTGGTGTTTAAAAAGATAATGTCATGAAATTTGTGTTTATTGTTTACATTGTGTAGTGAGGTATGTCTGCTTTTGGAATCGGTATATTTTAGTATGTAGGAAAACCATATCGAAGCTGAAATATATATATGAATATACATCATATACACAATTGTTATGTTTTCTTTGATCATATCTAAATTGTAAAGATCGCTTGTCAAGACCTCAACATACACAGTCAGAAGAAGCAACTGATTTGGCATTAATTAAGGTCAGACGTTGAATTTCTAATTGGCTGGAAATGTTTTATGGATTAGATTTTCAATTATTATGGAAATGGCTTTGTCGCTATATTTTAACATATTTTGTCCAAAGAAACAAACTGAAATAATTTAATCGTAATAGTTAAATAGAACGTATCCCAATGGTGTAACTGTGTTCTGATTTAAAATCGCCCGGAGGGGAAATGATTGAGGTTGTGATCGATTTGACAGGTATCTACTTGTTTATATTCCTGGATCTAAGTATGCACTGTCCGAGTCTCGTCGTTCCGTCCTACCAAGAACCGTATGTGATCCCACAGTTCCAGGAAATACCCACATTAAATTTAATCACTATACAACCGATGTGTATGAAACCTTTTACAAGACAGATAAAGGGAGATAAGATGGCATAATACCAGGTTATCTCCCTTACACCAATCTCAGTTGTATCCAGTGGCGTGGAACATATGCTGCCGACCTGTTGCTGCACACAGAGATGTTACAACTATATAGCCTTTGAATGGCATCTAGAAGTGATACACATAAGGAAGAGAATTTATGGATGTCAACTACTTTATAATGAGGAAACACGACCTTTCGGAGTATAAACTTACTCCTTCATCAGGTGAATGAATGCCTTGAGGCAGAGAGCATCTATAAGAACATGTATAGTTGGGAGCTGGCCGCCCTTGTTAGTGTCCAGTTAAGTTGACATCCATAAATTTGTAGCGGCCATAAAATTTCCGAGTCCCGTGATGGGATTCGAACCACGGACCTTCTGATCCGAGGTCGGACGCCTTGTCCACATGACCAAAGAGGTTAACCCCGCTCACACACATACAGCAGGTGCTGCCATTAGGACAAGAGATGCTCACACACATACAGCAGGTGCTGCCATTAGGGTAAGACATGCTCACACACAAATACAGCAGGTGCTGCAAACAGGGCAAGGCATGCTCACACACATACAGCAGGTGCTGCCATTAGGGCAAGACATGCTCACACACATACAGCAGGTGCTGCCATTAGGACAAGACATGCTCACATACATACAACAGATGCTGCCATTAGGACAAGAGATGCTCACATACATACAACAGGTGCTGCCAACAGGGCAAGGCATGCTCACACACATACAGCAGGTGCTGCCATTAGGGCAAGACATGCTCACACACATACAGCAGGTGCTGCCATTAGGACAAGACATGCTCACATACATACAACAGGTGCTGCCAACAGTGCAAGGCATGCTCACACACATACAACAGGTGCTGCCATTAGGACAAGAGATGCTCACACACATACAGCAGGTGCTGCCATTAGGACAAGAGATGCTCACACACATACAACAGGTGCTGCCATTAGGACAAGAGATGCTCACAAACATACAGCAGGTGCTGCCATTAGGACAAGAGATGCTCACACACATACAGCAGGTGCTGCCATTAGGACAAGAGATGCTCACACACATACAGCAGGTGCTGCCATTAGGACAAGAGATGCTCACAAACATACAGCAGGTGCTGCCATTAGGACAAGAGATGCTCACAAACATACAGCAGGTGTTGCCATGAGGGTAAGACATGCTCACACAAATACAGCAGGTGCTGCCATTAGGACAAGAGATGCTCACACACATACAGCAGGTGCTGCCATTAGGACAAGAGATGATCACAAACATACAGCAGGTGCTGCCATGAGGGTAAGACATGCTCACACACATACAGCAGGTGCTACCGACAGGGAAGTTTAACACCGCTTTTAATAGTATTCCAGTCATGTCACGGCGTGTCAGCTTAATGTGGGAGAAAAGCCGAAGTGATGCAGGTCTAAGATGTTTACCACTTCGGTGAACCCACGAGCGCGGGTATGGTGCTGACAAACCTAAAAACATAATCGGGGCGAACCGGGATTCGAACCCAAAATCATAGGTTTCTGGCGTGCCTAAGGGACGCAACTCTGCATAGCGAATCGCGGCGCCTTAGACGACTGGGCCACCCGTACCCGCCGGAATGAAATAAATGCTTAAGTTTTCTATTTACCTTTTAATACCCTACAATTGCATATTAACAGACAAAACAATTGAAGGCAGAACACTACACTAATATAGTAGCATTTCTTTTTTTAAATCAGTCTGAATATGACTGAGGGTTAAACTCTACCCAACGATGTTATGCCGGCTATGATCACCTTTAGTCTAACCCTGTTTTCTAACGTCTAGCCACCACTATGGGTGATGCTGGACCCCTTTAAAGATCAATCAACATGCTTATTTAACAAATATTCATGAAAAGCACGTCGTGCATTCCGCGAAGCTGAATGCGTTTGCGACAGTTCATTTCCCGTAAACAAATATACTGAAACGCAAAAGAAACGTCACTATGGATAGATATATGAGAAATCGCATTTGTCCAAACACTGTAAACATAAAAATGGCATCACAAGTCAGTATCGTGTGTCCGCCACGTGCAATGATGACTGCCGTGCAACGTCGATACATGGTATGGAGGAGGCGGTTGATGAAGGCCTTAGGCACTTGAGCCCACACTCTGAGGAACGCCTGACGCACTTCAGCTGCAGTTGTCGGCCTTGGTCGGACGTCATTCAGCCATCTTTGAATCTCGTCCTACAGGTGCTAATGGGATTTAAATCGGGACTGAGGGCAGGCCACTGCACGGTTCTGATGCCATTCTGCTGGAGGAAGTCTCTTGTTGCTCTCGCAGCAGTGTGGGCACGAGCGTTATCGTGCTGAAACGATGACGTATGGCGTGTGATTGCCTCTCCCTGGACCGATGTTCTGGAAGACCACAGGGCCGACCCTCTGTGCAAAACCAAATCCGCCCCACACCCTGATGCTCGGACCACCCCGATAGTGGCTCTCACAACAACACAAGCATCCGAATAACGTTCCCCACGGCGTCGCCAGACTCTCTCTCTCTCTCTCCCTCTCTCTCTCTCTCTACCATCTGCTGTTGAGATACAGTAACGGCTCTCGTCTGAGAAGAGGACTCTTCTGCACTGCTGGTGGCGCCAATGCAGGTGCTGTGTTGCACACTGAAGATGGCCCACAGAATGGGTCCTCGTTGTGGCCTGTGACAGTGGAGGTGTCTGCTCGTCAATCGTCGACGCACGGTGTCCCCACTAATGTGTCGCTGGTGTGTCCCCATGGTCTTTCGAGCAGTTTCCGCAGCAGTAACAAAGCGATCTTGAAGATGCTGTCGCACAATCTGACGATCCTGACGGTCATCTGTATTGTTGGTGATCTGGTACCTTTGCTGGAGCTTGTATAGGGTCCTTACGTGGACTTGACATGCACTGGCTACTTGCCGGGCGGTTTGTCTAGCTTGCAATCGTCCAAGGGCTTGGTGTCGCTGATTTGTTGTCAATAATTAGCATGTGGTAGCAATTCAATAACGAATGAATGTTATCCGGGAACGCATGTGCATTTCAATTTGCACGTAACTCGCGTGCATCGGGTTACCATGGCCGTTGACGTGATGCGTTTGGGCGATCGGTTTTATTGTCATCTGCTTTGGGGTTTTTAAATCATCAAATTTCATTTTTCCGTACAAAGTAATGTTAAATTTTAGAAACTTTGACAAAAATTACCAAGAGATTTAAATGACAACTTTTCATGCAATGTTACTTGGGGTGACGTTTCTTTTGCGGTTCATAAATACCAAACAGTCACTGAACTGTTTTCCTGAACGTTCCTCCGATACACTGAAATCACGTGCACCGTAAACGTCAATGACACTACATACGCAGGCACATCCATGTCCAGGGGTTCACAAAAGTGGTAACCGTCTCTCTCTCTCTCTCTCTCTCTCTCTCTCTCTCTCTCTCTCTCTCTCTCTCTCTCTCTCTCTCTCTCTCTCACACACACACACACACACACACACACACACATACACAAACTAAACCAAACTAAAGGTTCATATGCGATACGTTTTAACTGCAGTTGTCTTCAATACTGTCTCCGAATATAAAGAAAGTCCATCCCTGTATGTATTAATGATTATGGCTAGACCTTGAGACATGGAGTTGATGGTACATTTGCTTGACCCAGCAATATCTCTCTTTGTACTGACTTTTAGTAAGCTTTGGAATCTAGTGCAAAAGTGGAATTGGCACAGCTGGGTCAGAATGGGTTTATTCAAACTCTGTTTCCGGTTTGTGCATTCCATCAATGACAACATCACCTACTGACCTAGCCCACTCTGCAAGACACCAAACATACTCTGCTGGCCCAGTTTATGGCATTGGCTTCGGCAGCATCCATGATTATTGTGATCCCAGTTGAGAGCAGGCTGTTCACGATATTGTGGGCGATATTTGAATACCTGACATCAGTGACGAATATGGAATTTGTGGCAATTCCATATTTGACTTGTACCATACGTTCACGTGTCTGTTTAGGTAAATATTTGACCTGCCTTTGCATGTGTTTGTGACAGGGGCCACCAGTGGAGCAGGATACGCACTCCTTTTCAAGAACACCTGGTGTCATCCCTTATTGATAGTGATTCGTAAACACATGACTTATGATATAGTAGGAAGCGTACAATCGACTAATGGAGTATATATACTTATTCCAGTAAATGGGGCATGGATCACAACAATCATGACAAATATAAAATGGAGAAAGTCTTCTATTACACGAATGCTCGATCATCGAATATCCTTATTGGGCACATAGCTTAAACTTCAGATGATATTTGCTTTCGCCAATTTACCTGAACCTTTGAAGACCATGGTCACTATGTTTAGTGACAACTGGGATAATTGTTGCAAAGTTGTAAATTGTTTTGATATAATTGAACTTGCTTTACGAATACGCTCTCACCATCTCTGTTGAGATTGGTTTTATTTATAAACTGTTCCTTAAAATGTTCTGATGAATAGTTTGTTTTGAATGAAAATGATTTTCTTGCTTTAAAAAACACAAATTGTGTCTTTGTCTTGAAGCGCTGACTAAAAACCATCCTGCGCAAAAAGAAATCGAAGCTGTAGTCATTGTATTCTGGTACGCCCAAGGGATGCAATTCTGCACAACGAATTGCGGCGACTTAGGCGACTAAAGTACCTGTTCAACGTTCTTACTCCGTAGCCGGTGTGAGATGCAACGATATCTACATCTAATATAGTCATAACATCTCTTTAAAAAACACAAATACAAAGATATGATCACGACACATATTTCTTTATTTCCTCACACTGTGATATTACACACAAAATAAACTTAAAAGACAAACAAAGTAAGATGTACAAACATAGATGATACATTTATTCACAGTTACAAATTCTTGAAAACGAGATTATTCGACTGTCTTCACCCAGGCCACAACTGTTGTGGTTGCAGCGTTAGACCGGAATGTTGACGGCGTTGACGGCAGGAACTCCGGTGACACATGACGAGTAGAACGCAATCTGCAATAAGTGGCGAGCGAGTGAGGTTTTGGGGAAAGTCGGGGGTACTTTGGGTGGAAGGATTTATTCTTCTGATGGTGTTCAGTCGAGCCTCACTAAATGTACACTATTACTATCCCTCATAAATTACCAATGTTTCAATAAAATATCATGACAGAAGTCGTGAATATAGTCCAGTACTCTTTACATATCATGTCAATGTGTATATTTATAGTAATAATGTGCATATATATATAATGCTCTTATCCACGCCCTGAACGTGCTTAAAGCGCTACATTATTTACCCGAGTCAGTGGACTCGATTGTAATTCTCAGCTCCATGGGGAGTATACAAACCAAGCTGCCTGTTTGGCGCAAGAAGGTCAATAGTGACATTACCATCTCATCCTGTCGGGTACCCATTCACTGCTGGGTAAACAGGCACATATTGAACAAAGCCACTAAGTCTTGCCTAATTAGACCTATATCCTATATCTGAAGCACGTATCTGGGAGAGGGTAGTCTTTTCATGTGGCCTCTATGGATGTAGCGTATGGGGAAAAGTTCCTCTTAAAGAGTATGAAATGCTTAAAGTTGTACAACGTCAATTTTGTAAAACAGTTCAGGGACTACACAGGCGCACTCCCAGTATTGTTGTATTGGATGCTATCGGCATCATGCCACTACAGTATTACATAGATAAAAGAGCACTCTACTTCTTAGAGAAGCTATGTAATGCAAAGTATAACTGTGTTTTTAAAGTAATGTTTCTAGTTCGCCTGGGTCAATTTATGTGTCGGATAGTTTTACATGCAATGTATGGAGTAGAAAATCTCCGATATATAATATCTTGTCAATGACCGAAATGTACTTATGGACAACATATGTGATATCCTGGATGTAAATGTTTTTGTTAAGACCTGGGAGAAAGATGATGATGTTATTCTTGCGTTTTTACTTGGTGGATGTCCAATAGAATGTATTATGGAATTAGAAAGAGATGTGTGGGCAGAGGTAATAATTAATGTAAGCCGCTTTATAAGAAATGGCGATGTCTGCAAAAAAACTTGTATGTTTATGAACATGTGTAAATATACCCCCAATTCACGTTAAACATGAAACATAATTATATCTGCATATTGTAATCTTCATTCATTTGGAGGAAATAAAGAATATCTATCTGTACTTCACTGTGCGGCAGGTCACGATATGGCTGAAATACTGCCGATGTGACGTTAACTTTTAACTCACTAACTCACTGTGCGGCAGGACCGAATCCTCAGAGACTCTCAGGAGTCAAGCTGCCGGACACGGTGACACACCCAACTACAATGTCCTCTCCAAGACTGACATTGCTGAACTTCACCTGATTTCTGACCTTTGCGCTGTGCACAGAGCCACGTGCCACCATCATATGTCATTATTTTTTATACTTCATTGGGTATAATTAACTTACATTGTCCATCCGTCCGGTGAATGAATTTTCAGCGTTCAGTCCCTTGCCCAGCCTTACGCCGCAGTCGCTTGTCAAGATACCTGCAGGGCAAATATACAGGTAAGGTACACCCAATATAGGTATGGACAGGTACATGGGTAAGGATACACCTAATATAGGTATGGACATGTACATAGGTGAGGATACACCCAATATAGGTATAGACAGGTACACAGGTAAGGATACACCCAATAAGGTATGGACAGGTACATAGGTGAGGATACACCCAATATAGGTATAGACAGGTACATAGGTAAGGATACACCCAATAAGGTATGGACAGGTACACAGGTAAGGATACACCCAATATAGGTATGGACATGTACATGGGTAAGGATACACCCAATATAGGTATGGACAGGTACATACACAGGTAAGGATACACCCAATATAGGTTTAGACAGGTACACAGGTAAGGATACACCCAATATAGGTATGGACAGGTACACAGGTAAGGATACACCCAATATAGGTATGGACAGTTACATTTGTAAGGATACACCCAATAAAGGTTTAGACAGGTACACAGGTAAGGATACACCCAATAAAGGTTTAGACAGGTACACAGGTAAGGATACACCCAATATAGGTATGGACAGGTACATAGGTAAGGATACACCCAAATAAAGGTATGGACCGGTACACAGGTAAGGGTACACCCAATATAGGTATGGACAGGTACATAGGTAAGGATACACCCAAAAAAGTAATGGACAGGTACATAGGTAAGGATACACCCAATATAGGTATGGACAGGTACATAGGTAAGGATACACCCAATATAGGTATGGACCGGTACACAGGTAAGGGTACACCCAATATAGGTATGGACAGGTACATAGGTAAGGATACACCCAATAAAGGTATGGACCGGTACACAGGTAAGGGTACACCCAATATAGGTATGGACAGGTACATAGGTAAGGATACACCCAATAAAGGTATGGAGGCTGTGGATGGTGTCCTTGTACAGGGTCGGTGGATGGTGTTCATGTACAGGGTCGGTGGATGGTGTTCATGTTCAGGGGTGGTGGATGGTGTTCATGTACAGGGACGGTGGATGATGTTCATGTACAGGGACGGTGGATGGTGTTCATGTACAGGGGCGGTGGATGGTCTCCGTGTACGGGGGAGGTGGATGGTGTTCATGTACAGGGGTGGTGGATGGTGTTCATGTACAGGGGTGGTGGATGGTGTTCATGTACAGGGTTGGGGGGTGGTGTTCATGTACAGGGGCGGTGGATGGTGTTCATGTACAGGGGTGGTGGATGGTGTTCATGTACAGGGTTGGGGGATGGTGTTCATGAACAGGGTCGGTCGATGGTGTTCGTGTACAGGGGTGGTGGATGGTGTTCATGTACAGGGGCGGTGGATGGTGTTCATGTACAGGGGCGGTGGATGGTGTTCATGTACAGGGGTGGTGGATGGTGTTCATGTACAGGGGTGGTGGATGGTGTTCATGTACAGGGGTGGTGGATGGTGTTCGTGTACAGGGGTGGGGGATGGTGTTCATGTACAGGGGTGGTGGATGGTGTTCGTGTACAGGGGAGGTGGATGATGTTCATGTACAGGGACGGTGGATGGTGTTCATGTACAGGGGCGGTGGATGGTCTCCGTGTACGGGGGAGGTGGATGGTGTTCATGTACAGGGGTGGTGGATGGTGTTCATGTACAGGGGTGGTGGATGGTGTTCATGTACAGGGTTGGGGGGTGGTGTTCATGTACAGGGGCGGTGGATGGTGTTCATGTACAGGGGTGGTGGATGGTGTTCATGTACAGGGTTGGGGGATGGTGTTCATGAACAGGGTCGGTCGATGGTGTTCATGTACAGGGGTGGTGGATGGTGTTCATGTACAGGGGCGGTGGATGGTGTTCATGTACAGGGGCGGTGGATGGTGTTCGTGTACAGGGGGGGTGGATGTTGTTCATGTACAGGGGCGGTGGATAGTGTTCATGTACAGGGTGGTGGATGGTGTTCATGTACAGGGTGGTGGATGGTGTTCATGTACAGAGGCGGTGGATGTTGTTCATGTACAGGGGCGGTGGATGGTGTTCATGTACAGGGGCGGGGGATGGTGTTCATGTACAGGGGTGGTGGATGGTGTTCATGTACAGGGGCGGTGGATGGTGTTCGTGTACAGGGGCGGTGGATGGTGTTCATGTACAGGGGCGGTGGGTGGTGTTCGTGTACAGGGGTGGGGGGTGGTGTTCATGTACAGGGGCGGTGGATGGTGTTCGTGTACAGGGGTGGATGGTGTTCGTGTACAGGGGTGGTGGATGGTGTTCATGTACAGAGGCGGTGGATGGTGTTCGTGTACAGGGGCGGTGGATGGTGTTCATGTACAGGGGCGGTGGATGGTGTTCATGTACAGGGGTGGTGGATGGTGTTCGTGTACAGGGTGGTGGATGGTGTTCATGTACAGGGTGGTGGATGGTGTTCATGTACAGGGGTGGTGCATGGTGTTCGTGTACAGGGGCGGTGGATGGTGTTCATGTACAGAGGCGGTGGATGGTGTTCATGTACAGGGACGGGGGATTGTGTTCATGTACAGGGGTGGTGGATGGTGTTCGTGTACAGGGGAGGTGGATGGTGTTCGTGTACAGGGGTGGTGCATGGTGTTCGTGTACAGGGGCGATGGATGGTGTTCATGTACAGGGGTGGTGGATGGTGTTCGTGTACAGGGGAGGTGGATGGTGTTCATGTACAGGGGAGGTGGATGGTGTTCATGTACAGGGGTGGTGGATGGTGTTCGTGTACAGGGGTGGTGGATGGTGTTCGTGTACAGGGGTGGTGGATGGTGTTCATGTACAGGGGTGGGGGGTGGTGTTTGTGTACAGGGGTGGGGGATGGTGTTCATGTACAGGGGCGGTGGATGGTGTCCTTGTACAGGGGCGGTGGATGGTGTTCGTGTACAGGGCGGTGGATGGTGTTCCTGTACTTACGACCAGATGTAGCGGAACTGCTCGAGGTAAACTCCGTTCCCGTTTGGACGCGGACACCGTTGACGTCGTAGGTGTAGAGGATGACGCGCCCCTCCAGCAGCCCCGGGGATTGTGTGTACCGCAATGTGATCTCCTTCCAGTCCTGGGAGTTAGTCTGGAGGTACAAATTGAGGGTGCACGTTAACTCAGTTCGTGCAAGTAAATACCGTTCTACATGTTTATAAACGTATTTATTGTGTGATACGCAGTATAATAGTTATGTATATGAAAGAAAAAAAACTGTGTTCAATTAATGTCAAGTGTTTGGTTGCCTATAAGCTAACCAGTGCTCTTGTGCGTCATGCTGACGAGGCTGGCTCAAACAAGTAGATGTGAATTGTTATAATGGTGCTAAAACCGCATCATTCTCTTTCCCGCCACTCACTGATTGTAACAGCATAGGCCTGTAGCATCCTTTATCTCCGACCAATCTACGACGAATGTATATACACTGTGGATCAACGCTAGAGACATGCAGTGGCTTAATGCTAATTGTGTACTTGTACCCCTGTTACTTGAAGACACATGTAGCGCTGTAGCAATGTATCACCGTAGCAGTGTAGCACTGTAACACTGTAACACTGCAGCACTGTAGCAATGTATCACTGTAACACTGCAGCACTGTAGCAATGTATCACTGTAACACTGCAGCACTGTAGCAATGTATCACTGTAACACTGCAGCACTGTAGCAATGTGTCACTGTAACACTGCAGCACTGTAGCAATGTATCACTGTAACACTGCAGCACTGTAGCAATGTGTCACTGTAACACTGCAGCACTGTAGCAATGTGTCACTTTAACACTGCAGCACTGTAGCAATGTATCACTGTAACACTGCAGCACTGTAGCAATGTGTCACTGTAACACTGCAGCACTGTAGCAATGTATCACTGTAACACTGCAGCACTGTAGCAATGTATCACCGTAGCAGTGTAGCACTGTAACACTGCAGCACTGTAGCAATGTATCACTGTAACACTGCATCACTGTAGCAATGTATCACTGTAACACTGCAGCACTGTAGCAATGTGTCACTGTAACACTGCAGCACTGTAGCAATGTGTCACTGTAACACTGCAGCACTGTAGCAATGTATCACTGTAACACTGCAGCACTGTAGCAATGTATCACCGTAGCAGTGTAGCACTGTAACACTGCAGCACTGTAGCAATGTATCACTGTAACACTGCAGCACTGTAGCAATGTATCACTGTAACACTGCAGCACTGTAGAAATGTATCACTGTAACACTGCAGCACTGTAGCAATGTGTCACTGTAACACTGCAGCACTGTAGCAATGTATCACTGTAACACTGCAGCACTGTAGTAATTTATCACTGTAGCAGTGTAGTAGTGTAGCACGGTATCACTGTAGCGGTGTAGCACTGAAGCACCGTAGCACTGTAGCAGTGTAGAAATGTAGCAATGTAGCAACGAAGCCCTTCAGAACTGTAGCATTGTAGAAGTGTAGGCAATGTAGCAGTGTAGTAGTGCAGCAATGTAGCAACGTAGCAATGTAGCAACGTAGCAATGTAGCAATGTAGCAACGTAGCACTTTAGAACTGTAGCACTGTAGATGTGTAGCAGTGTAGCATTGTAGCACTGAAACAATGTAGCAGTGTAGCAATGTAGCACCCTGCAACTCCCGGCAGAGGAAGTACTTTGATTGGCTATCACTGATCACCTCGCACAGTGCAACAGTTCTGTGACGGTATATCAAGGTCAAGTGTGGAAAGAGAAAAGCAACACAGACAGTTGTCAGACCAAACGGGTCTGGTGGCCGCTTCTAAGTGACGTCATGGCTACATGTTGCACGTGGTTTATGAGTAGTGTCATGGTTACATGTTGTGTGTGGTTTATGAGTAGTGTCATGGTTACATGTTGTGTGTGGTTTATGAGTAGTGTCATGGTTACATGTTGTGTGTGGTTAATGGGTAGTGTCATGGTTACATATTGTGTGTGGTTTATGAGTAGTGTCATGGTTACATGTTGTGTGTGGTTTATGAGTAGTGTCATGGTTACATGTTGTGTGTGGTTTATGAGTAGTGTCATGGTTACATGTTGTGTGTGGTTTATGAGTAGTGTCATGGTTACATGTTGTGTGTGGTTTATGAGTAGTGTCATGGTTACATGTTGTGTGTGGTTTATGGGTAGTGTCATGGTTACATGTTGTGTGTGGTTTATGAGTAGTGTCATGGTTACATGTTGTGTGTGGTTTATGGGTAGTGTCATGGTTACATGTTGTGTGTGGTTTATGGGTAGTGTCATGGTTACATGTTGTGTGTGGTTAATGGGTAGTGTCATGGTTACATATTGTGTGTGGTTTATGGGTAGTGTCATGGTTTCATGGTGTGTGTGGTTGACGGGTAGTGCAATGGTTACATGTTGTGTATTGTTGACGGGTAGTGTCATTGTGTACTGATTTCAAACTAAACCGCAAAGCGAAACACAGCAACTCACCGGTGAATAATTGACTGTGACGGTTGCCTCTCCACCTACTGTTCGAACTCCGAACGTGACCTGGCCCGTAGCTGGCGTCATCTTTATGTACACTGATGCTAAAATCCCGGCTTCACTCTTGCCACCAACACAGGGCACGTTGCTGAGGACGACCATTTCCTGAGGGTTCCCAGAAAGACCAATGAGGTCATCCTGCACGTTGACCCGGAAGAAGACCGTGTTTTTGGAAAATGCCTGATCGTTGTTGGCGTAAAACGGAACAGTAAAGAAGTTGTTCTGGCCGGCCAGGCGAATGGTTCCAGCTGAGTATTCCACGTTCTTTACGTCTATCCAGTTTTGTTTACGACTCGACTCACTGAAACCCCATTGGTTTGTCTGATCTGGCGTCACAGTGATGATCACATCCGGACCACATGCTATAAAATAATAATAATAATAATAATAATAACAACAACAACACGAAGAATCATGTCCGACAATAGATCCCACCACCCTCGCTCTTCCCTCAATCGCTTATATTTACCAATTATGACGAGAAGGCGTGGTTTGATTAATGTGGAGGCTCTTCATGATACAATTGTTTTGTGCACTTGTGCACACATTTATTTGTCTGATCTTGATGATCCTCTTGTGAAGCATATCACTCATGATGAAAACAAGGCATTCCACAGTTTTCTAAAACGAGCCAAGGATGTGGGACATAATCTCAATGTCGGTGTTGATTTTGCTGATGGTTCTGTACTGCTGGACGGTACAGAAATGAGTGTCAACCAAGCAAAGTGCCATATCAAATCGGCCCAGACTCAGTTTTTCAAGGAGAGGCTTTCTGAAAGACCACTGCATCGAGTTTATGTGCAGTGTGTTGAGAGGATCAGCAATCCTGCAGAGTCCTTCGCTTGGATGAAGTCGTCTGGCCTGAAAAGTGAAACAAAAGGCTTCCTGTTTGCTGCTCAGGACCAGTCACTTCCCACTCAAAACTGTCAATGTGTGATTTTGCATCAAAATGTGAATATGAAATGTTGATTATGTAATGAATTTAATGAGACTGTCCAACACATTGTGAGTGGATGCCCAGCTTTGGCACAGACACAGTATCTAAAGCGACATGATGGGGTGGCTCGATCATATTATTACCGTCTTCGCCATGCTTGTGGTTTTGACACAGGTCCATCTATAGTACGACCCGGAAAATGTAGAGGGCGTCATGGAAAATGATAAATACAAAATCCTTTGGAATAGGCGCGTATACAGCCTCAGACATATCCAGGCAAACAAACCTGATCTTGTCCTTTTTGATAAATCCAATGAAATCATTTATATCATTTAATTTTCTGTCCCATTTGACATTAATGTGATTGACAAGATTGAGGAAAAACATGGCAAATATGCAGTCCTCGCTTTTCACGCTTGCATCCCAAGTATCAAATTGTCCGACTCCCCATTGTTCTCGGTGCCTAAGGTTTGGTACCTCCCAATCTGTTGACTGACATTGGGAGAATACCCGTATTTGCTACCAGGAATACAGCCCTTCTGACAATCTGTGTAATGCAGAAAGCTGCAGTGTTGGGGAGTCTTCACATTCTCCGAAAAGGTCTGGGTGGGTTTGACTAGGCAGCGCTTCCTTGGAGAAGTCCCATTCGCTGTCTGGGCTGCGTGTAGAGGGGGCAAGGGCCCTGAGATGATGATGAGCCTAACCAGCCTGACTGTGCCAGGATCACCCAAACCCTCTTTGCTGCATTTTTTAATTTTAATCTGTACATAATAATAGAAGGACACGTGTTTCTAACGAGGGAAGGTACTTACGTGTGCTAACAACTCCACAGTCCAAATCTTCTACACATCGACATTCCGTTTGGCTGTAGGCGGTTTGTCCGGGGCAGTCCATCTCGATAGCTCTGTTGGCGACCACGACAAGAAACTTGCACTTGTTAACAGGATTCGGTTGGAGAGAGTTGCAGTCTGGAACGAAATAGTTATGTATGCTTGACCACCAGACAAATTGACGTTGGGTTCACAGCAACAATGTTGATCATGATTCTTAAAGAAATTTGGATGCCCTGAGGTATTCGTAATGTTAGCCTCCAAACCGATAGGAAAGTGAAAATAACATACTGCTATCCCGAATGTGTGAGCAGTGCTCCAACGGAATGCCTACTCTAATTCTCCCTATCCCTAACAATAATATTTGCCACATGGCAAGACAACAGACAAACCTGGTACACCGCCGGGCAAAAGAACGCATACGAATTGGATCTGACCCCAAAATTACAAATATTATCAAGACGTTACCAGGTTGAAATCTATCGCCAAAAACACTGCAAACTTAATGTCCAAAACACAACTATGATGCCACTGTCAAATACATCTCCATTTCATGTTTGTTTCATTGTTAGCCACTGTCATGGGTGCATAGTTTCTTTTCCTGGCGGTTTGGTTTGTTCGTATTGTGTCATTTGAGGATGAAAAGAAAACATTACATGCGTGTTGACAGATGGAGTACTCTCACGTCTTGGTTTGTTTGTTGTTTAACGCCGCACTCAGCAATATTCCAGCTATATGACGGCGGTCTGTAAATAATCGGGTCTGGACCAGACAGTCCAGTGATTGACATCATGAGCATCGATCCACGCAATTGGGATACGATGGCATGCATCAACCATGTCAGCGAACCTGACCACCCGATCCCGTTAGTCGCCTCTACGACAAGCATAGTCTCCTTTTACTGAACACATATTCTACCCCGGATCTTCACGGGTCAACACCTTGGTTGATTTGTTTCCGCAACTATTAGTGGATACTCGGCTTGTACAAGGTAGATACATATACTCCCAAGGGTGTTGAAAGACAGAAAGACTCACGGTGGTAAACGGAGTTCTCGCACGTCCCTTTGCAGTTGGTGTCGTTGGTGCACTGCTGGGTGCGCGGGTCGTAGTAGGCGGTGTTGCAGCAGCTGGAGAGCCATGAGTTGGCGGGTCCATCACATGCGTAGTAGCTGCGACACGAAACCTTGTCCTCGTACCGCCGTCGTTGGCAGGTGTTGTCAGGCGTGCAGGTGGCGATGTTGTTGTCATATCGTGACCCTGTCGGGCAGCAGTTGACGTTCAATATGGCCTCGCCCTCGACAACGCCGCAGGTGTAGTAGATCTCACAGTAGTCGCCGACGGGGAAGTTCTGTTGAGCACCGGCGCAGTTGGCTACAGGGGAAAAGCGTGGTCATTATCATGTCAGAGATCTAGCACCGAGCAGGGCAAGGCTTGTATGTATGTTGCTTCGTTCATTGCATCTCTGACTGTTGTATGTAAGTGAGTGAGTGAGTTGGGTTTTGCGCTGCTTTGAACAGTATTTCAGTTATATCACGGCGTTTCAGCTTAATGTCCGAGTAAAGCTCGAAATGATGTTAGGTATTTACCATTTTGGTGATGGCATGGGTTTCTAGCAAGCCTATGGGATACAACTCTACATATGAATTACGGTGGCTCAGACGGTTGGGCCACCCGTGAAAGCCATCCCCTAACAAACACATGCAAAGGCAAGGCAAGTCTTCACCGAAACAGTCACGAGAACAAGTCAAACTTAGGGGCCTGCATCGGATGTCATTTTGGTCACTGATGCGTCAAAGTTGGAAATGTCCTCCATATCTCTACCAGCAATCCTTCTGAAAGCTTTATTGAAGCGTGGAATGGGGTTAACCTTAACAAACAAGTTTTCAGCTAGAGAAGGACGGTGCTCTTTGTTGGAAGTTTGTAGTCATCCCTTTTGGCATGACATACAGTCTTTTGGCTTGTGTTTTGTCACTTTGCATGCATATATCTAAAGATGAAACAGGTGAGTAGGTTTCTCTGGTCTTTTATTTCCAAATCAGGTCGGTAAAACACTGGAAGGGAATTGGTTATTTGATAGTTATGTGGTGGCTATTTGGATGGTTATTTGATGGTTATATGATGGTTATTTGATAGTTATTTGATGGCTATTTGAATTATTATTTGATGGTTATTTGAATTGTTATTTGATGGCTATTTGATGGTTATTTGAATTGTTATTTGATGGCTCTTTGATGGTTATTAAACGAAATCACATCATTAGCTTACTGGATACCTATAATAAAACCTTTTCTAGTCTGAGCCGAAGTTCTGACTCGAATGCATAAAGAAACAGATCAGAATCCCATGGGGGATACCTACTTCTTTCCTCCGATTTCACACACACAATGTATCTAGGAGGAAATCCAGCTTCTAATATATTGTTATCACAACAAACTGTCTTCTATTTCTAGATATTTTAGGGTTAATCAGTGTAAATGAATTGGCTATTTTACGATGATTTTACTCACTGCATCCACTGGTCGGGTCTCTCAAGATGGATCGGCTGGGTTTGCAGGTGCGCTCTCTGCGATGCCAGAGGGTTCCAATCGGGCAGACCTTTTCATATGCCATCATTCGTTCATTGGGACGCCTCTCACACAGGTAGAACTTGTCACACCTTCTCGGGTGCTCTGTTATACGGCTGCCTCCATCAACGGCGCAACCACTACACACTGGGAACACGAGCATAGGATGACAATGTTAGGTATCACCAATGTATTCCTGGCACATTTTCGAAAAAACATTATCTGCTCTTGAATGAAAATTCATTTCTTAATATGTATGTCTCAAACAAATAAATTTCCATGATGAAGTGGTGTCTCTGCCTGTGTAGTGTTAAAAATCAAGTGGTGGCTCTACCTGTGTAGTGTTAAATAATCAAGTGGCGTCTATACCTGTGTTGTGTTAAATAATCAAGTGGCGTCTCTACCTGTGTTGTGTTAAATAATCAAGTGGTGTCTCTAAACGTATTGTGTTAAATAGTCAAGTGGCGTCTCTACCCGTGTTGTGTTAAATAATCAAGTGGCGTCGCTACCTGTGTAGTGTTAAATAATCAAGTGGTGTCTCTACCTGTGTAGTGTTAAATAATCAAGTGGCGTCTCTACCTGTGTAGTGTTAAATAATCAAGTGGTGTCTCTACCCGTGTTGTGTTAAATAATCAAGTGGCGTCTCTACTTGTGTAGTGTTAAATAATCAAGTGGTGTCTCTGCCTGTGTAGTGTTAAATAATCAAGTGGTGTCTCTACCCGTGTTGTGTTAAATAATCAAGTGGCGTCTCTACCTGTGTAGTGTTAAATAATCGAGTGGCGTCTCTACCTATTTAGTGTTAAATAATGAACTATCTACCCATGTAGTGTTAAAT
This sequence comes from Haliotis rufescens, assembly GCF_023055435.1. Lineage (NCBI taxonomy): Eukaryota > Metazoa > Mollusca > Gastropoda > Lepetellida > Haliotidae > Haliotis > Haliotis rufescens. The sequence continues at coordinate 59,304,614 of NW_025964334.1, forward strand.
AATCAAGTGGCGTCTCTACCTGTGTAGTGTTAAATAATCAAGTGGTGTCTCTGCCTGTGTAGTGTTAAAAAATCACGTATTCACCCGTGCAATTTTAATTAATCAAGTATTTACCTGTGTAGGCGCAGAGTGACGTTGCAATGTTTACGAGGGCTGTAGTCAGCTGATTGATGCCAGTGAGTTGTGTGGTCTGAGCCGGATCACGGGTGATGTCGAACAGTTCTTGTGCGAAGTTGGGGTCATTGGCACTGATACCCACAGCGAACATGGTGTAGGACGCATCCATTGCTGCTGCTGCTACGGAAGCTGTCTGTGTGGGCAGTTGAGAGATGCCATCAGTGACGACAACGATGCTGCCCGATGTTGCGGGTAAGGGCGAGGATTGGAGCATGTTGATGGCCTCCTGGATAGCTAGGTCAGTGCGTGTTCCAGAGCCGCCCGCGCTCTGGAAGCTGACGAAGGCCGTGAGTGTGTTGGCATCCCTTGTCAGCTGCTGCTGCTGCACGACCGAACTGTCGTAGTACACCAAGCCGACGTTGACGTTGGGGTTGTTGCTGATTATTTCAGTGATGAAGCTGTTGACGGCAGTCTGGATTGCGCTGAATGAGCCAGCAACGCTTTGGGATCGATCTACGACCAGGACGACATTCGACTGGTCAGCGCATGCTGTAAGGGAACAACCACAACTCAACATCCTTTCACTGGGACAACGTGTTATTGTATTGAATCAAATTAATGTCTGACCTTTGTTAGCTTTTAGTTTGCTGATGTAAGTAGAAAGTTTTCAAAAATCTGAGTAAGTGAGTGAGTTGGATTAAACGCCGCTTTGAACAGTGTTCCAGTTATATCACGGCGTGTCAGCTTAATGTGGGAGTAGAGCATGAAGTGATGCAGATCTTGGACGTGTACCCGCGAGCACGACTATGGTGCTGACACAAACAGATCCACAAATGTACAGACAGTTAGGCAGACAGATAGTCACACAGACAGATAGTTAGACAGTCAGATAGACACACAGACAGATAGTCAGACAGACAGACAGACAGATAGTCACACAGACAGATGTCAGACAGACAGTTAAACAGACAGATAGTCACACAGACAGATAGTCAGACAGACAGTTAGACAGCCAGATAGTCACACAGACAGATGGTTAGACAGTCAGATAGTTAGACAGACAGATAGACACACATACAAATAGTCAGACGGACAGAGAGACAGATAGTCACATAGACAGATAGTTAAACAGACAGATAGTCACACAGACAGATGGTCAGAAAGACAGTTAGACAGACAGATAGTCACACAGACAGATGTTAGACAGTCAGATAGACACACATACAAATAGTCAGACAGACAGACAGATAGACACACAGACAGATAGTGAGACAGACAGATAGTTAGAAAGACAGACAGATAGACACACAGACAGATAGTCAGACAGTCAGATAGTTAGACAGACAGATAGTCACACAGACATGGTCAGACAGACAGTTAGACAGACAGCTAGTCACACAGACATGGTCAGACAGACAGTTAGACAGACAGATAGTCACACAGACAGATGGTCAGACAGACAGTTAGACAGACAGATAGTCACACAGACAGATGTTAGACAGTCAGATAGTTAGACAGACAGATAGACACACATACAAATAGTCAAACAGACAGACAGATAGTCACACAGACAGATAGTGAGACAGACAGATAGTTAGACAGACAGACAGATAGACACACAGACATGGTCAGACAGACAGCTAGTCACACAGACATGGTCAGACAGACAGTTAGACAGACAGATAGTCACACAGACAGATGGTCAGACAGACAGTTAGACAGACCGACAGTCACACAGACATGGTCAGACACACAGTTAGACAGATAGACACACGGACAGACAATCAGCCAGCCAGACAGACAGACAGATAGTCACACGGACAGACAATCAGACAATCAGACAGACAGACAGACACATACTGTACAATGGGGCTGGTGTGATCCCGCGGCTCTCCTTCATCAGGGCAAGTAGCACAATGGCGGCCACGAACTTCATCTTCGGCGTGTTTTCCGTCTTTTCTACCTTAAATGTTAAATTGAACAATGTAGTGCATATGCAACACCAGAGAACACCGGTTAACGCCCAATGTCTCATTAGCCTCTGAGTAGCCATCAGGACACACCAGTAGCCCCTGAGTAGCCCCTCAATAGACACTACGTAACTCTTCCGTAGCCCCTCAGTAGCCCCTCGCTAGATCTTCACTAGCCCCTCACTAGACCTTCACTAGACCTTCACTAGCCCTTCACTAGACCTTCACTAGCCCTTCACTAGACCTTCACTAGCCCCTCACTAGCCCTTCACTAGACCTTCACTAGCCCCTCACTAGACCTTCACTAGCCCCTCACTAGACCTTCACTAGACCTTCACTAGCCCCTCACTAGACCTTCACTAGCCCCTCACTAGCCCTTCACTAGACCTTCACTAGCCCTCACTAGACCTTCACTAGACCTTCACTAGACCTTCACTAGACCTTCACTAGCCCTTCACTAGCCCTTCACTAGCCCCTCACTAGCCCTTCACTAGCCCTTCACTAGACCTTCACTAGCCCCTCACTAGACCTTCACTAGACCTTCACTAGCCCCTCACTAGACCTTCACTAGCCCCTCACTAGACCTTCACTAGATCTTCACTAGCCCCTCACTAGACCTTCACTAGACCTTCACTAGACCTTCACTAGACCTTCACTAGCCCTTCACTAGCCCTTCACTAGCCCCTCACTAGCCCTTCACTAGCCCTTCACTAGACCTTCACTAGACCTTCAGTAGCCACTCACTAGCCCTTCAGTAGCCTCTCACTAGCCCTTCAGTAGACCCTCACTAGCCCTTCAGTAGCCCCTCACTAGCCCCTCACTAGCCCTTCAGTAGCCCCTCACTAGCCCTTCAGTAGCCCCTCACTAGCCCTTCAGTAACCTCTCACTAGCCCTTCACTAGACCTTCACTAGCCCTTCAGTAGCCCCTCACTAGATCTTCACTAGACCTTCACTAGCCCTTCACTAGACCTTCACTAGCCCCTCACTAGACCTTCACTAGCCCTTCACTAGACCTTCACTAGACCTTCACTAGCCCCTCACTAGACCTTCACTAGCCCCTCACTAGCCCTTCACTAGACCTTCACTAGCCCCTCACTAGACCTTTACTAGCCCTTCACTAGACCTTCACTAGATCTTCACTAGCCCCTCACTAGACCTTCACTAGCCCCTCACTAGCCCTTCACTAGCCCATATCGCTAGCCCTTCAGTAGCCCCTCACTAGCCCTTCAGTAGCCCCTCACTAGCCCTTCAGTAGCCCCTCACTAGCCCTTCACTAGCCCCTCGCTAGCCCTTCACTAGCCCCTCGCTAGCCCTTCAGTAACCTCTCACTAGCCCTTCACTAGCCCCTCAATAGCCCATCACTAGCCCTTTACAAGCCCCTCACTAGCCCTCCACTAGCCTCTCAATAGCCCTTCACTAGCCCCTCAATAGCCCTTCACTAGCCCCTCATTGGACCTTCACTAGCCCCTCACTAGACCTTCACTAGCCCCTCAATAGCCTCTCAGTAGCCCTTCACTAGCCCCTCAATAGCCCATCACTAGCCCTTCAGTGGCCCCTCACTAGCCATCAGTACCCATCAGTACCCATCAGTATCCCTTCAGTAGCCCTTCAGTAGTCGTTCAGTAGCCCTTCAGTACCCCTCCAGTACCCCTTCAGTAGCCCATTAGTACACCTCAGTAGCCCTTCAGTAGTCCCCAGTAGCCCTTCAGTAGCCCCTTAGTAGCACCTAAGTAGCCCTTCACTAGCCCCTCAGTAACCCTTCAGTAGTCCCCAGTAGCCCTTCAGCAGACCTTCACTAGCCCCTTAGTAGCCCTTCACTGGCCCTTCAACAGCCCTTCATTTCATAAGTTTCGTTAAAAATTACAATGTGGACATATCTACAGAACACATTTTTCATTTTGGCATTTTATAACATCAGCTTGTATCATACGCCTTGCAACGTTTTTAATATGTTTCCTTGAAAGATGGAAACATTAAAAAATTAGTTAGTTCACAAGTTAGTAAAGCCAACAAAATAATTATGTAGCATGTTGACCCAATGTTCATGGGCTGGTTGGAGCACAGGTTATCTCAATGTACGCGTTGTGTAAAGAGAATCGAACACTTCTCATACAAAACACACTGAGTTGACTCGCGCTAGTGGGATATTCCTTGTATAAACCTTCCCAGCTTTACATGTGGCGAGGAACGTTTCTAATACAAATATCATAACACTCAGGATAAATACGCGACTGACTTTTCTTTAAAACTGCCGCGTTGATATGTCTGATAAAATTAATATATTACACTCATCTCTTTTGGAGATGAGTTTCTCTATAATATTTAGAGAGTCATTTGACAATATTTAATTCAAATAAGAATTTTCACAGAAATGTGACATGCATAGTATGCCTTCTGGAAATTAACACATCAAAACTTGATAAATATTTAAAGGGAACCAACCCACCTTAATAGTATATGTCTCTGTTCGTCCAGATACCTTGTGAAATAAAACGTTCTGTCGGGAAGGCCAATCGCACCGAAATGGACTCCCAGTTTCAGACAAGCAGTTAAATAACCCAGGGGAGTGTTACCCAACAGCGTGTCCTTTGTTTGTTTTATTCAGTTCAAATGTTCTTCAAGTAATTATTACTTTCTTCTTTTGTAAAACCGTTGTGACGTCGGAGATAACCTGAATGGCTAACTGTTGATTATAAAAAGATACATAGTAGCCATTGAGATAAGGGTAAATATTGAATTTCCACGATTTTATTGGCAGGCCCTTGGTAAATAGTGTATTGAAAGACCTGGGATGCTGAATATTTAAAACGTTTAAACATAAACTACTGTTAAGTAAAGTCTTGGTGTTATAGAGACCTAGGGACCCTGTACAAATTGAACGATAGTACTCAGAGTTGTTTAACCAGCCTTCCGCCAATCCCGTGCAGAGAAACATTGTTTTACATGCATAGCGGTCCAGATCGCGGGTTATAGTGATGGGTAGGGATGGAGTAATACAGGGACATGTCGGGTAGTGTTAAAACTCATATGAACCATTGCAATAGAAGCTTAATAGTGAAGATGGGTAGGGATGGAGTAACATAGGGACATGCCCTGTAGTGTTATAACTCATATGAACCATTGCAATAGAAGCTGAATAGTGAAGATGGGTAGGGATGGAGTAACATAGGGACATGCCCTGTAGTGTTATAACTCATATGAACCATTGCAATAGAAGCTGAATAGTGAAGATGGGTAGGGATGTAGTAACATAGGGACATGTCCTGTAGTGTTAAAAACTCGTATGAACCATTGCAATAGAAGCTGAATAGTGAAGATGGGTAGGGATGGAGTATCACAGGGACATGTCCTGTAGTGTTAAAACTCATATGAACCATTGCAATAGAAGCTGAATAGTGAAGATGGGTAGGGATGGAGTATCACAGTGACATGTCCTGTAGTGTTAAAACTCATATGAACCATTGCAATAGAAGCTGAATAGTGAAGATGGGTAGGGATGGAGTAACATAGGGACATGTCCTGTAGTGTTAAAAACTCGTATGAACCATTGCAATAGAAGCTGAATAGTGAAGATGGGTAGGGATGGAGTGACATAGGGGCATGTCCTGTAGTGTTAAAACTCATGTGAACCATTGCAATAGAAGCTGAATAGTGAAGATGGGTAGGGATGGAGTAACACAGGGACATGTCCTGTAGTGTTAAAACTCATATGAACCATTGCAATAGAAGCTGAATAGTGAAGATGGGTAGGGATGGAGTGACATAGGGACATGCCCTGTAGTGTTATAACTCATATGAACCATTGTAATAGAAGCTGAATAGTGAAGATGGGTAGGGATGGAGTGACATAGGGACATGTCCTGTAGTGTTAAAACTCATATGAACCATTGCAATAGAAGCTGAATAGTGAAGATGGGTAGGGATGGAGTAACATAGGGACATGTCCTGTAGTGTTAAAACTCATATGAACCATTGCAATAGAAGCTGAATAGTGAAGATGGGTAGGGATGGAGTAACATAGGGACATGCCCTGTAGTGTTATAACTCATATGAACCATTGCAATAGAAGCTGAATAGTGAAGATGGGTAGGGATGGAGTAACATAGGGACATGCCCTGTAGTGTTATAACTCATATGAACCATTGCAATAGAAGCTGAATAGTGAAGATGGGTAGGGATGGAGTAACATAGGGACATGCCCTGTAGTGTTATAACTCATATGAACCATTGCAATAGAAGCTGAATAGTGAAGATGGGTAGGGATGGAGTAACATAGGGGCATGTCCTGTAGTGTTAAAACTCATATGAACCATTGCAATAGAAGCTGAATAGTGAAGATGGGTAGGGATGGAGTAACATAGGGACATGTCCTGTAGTGTTATAACTCATATGAACCATTGCAATAGAAGCTGAATAGTGAAGATGGGTAGGGATGGAGTGACATAGGGGCATGTCCTGTAGTGTTAAAACTCATATGAACCATTGCAATAGATGCTGAATAGTGAAGATGGGTAGGGATGGAGTAACATAGGGACATGCCCTGTAGTGTTATAACTCACATGAACCATTGCAATAGAATCTGAATAGTGAAGATGGGTAGGGATTGAGTCACATAGGGACATGCCCTGTAGTGTTATAACTCATATGAACCATTGCAATAGAAGCTGAATAGTGAAGATGGGTAGGGATGGAGTGACATAGGGACATGCCCTGTAGTGTTATAACTCATATGAACCATTGCAATAGAAGCTGAATAGTGAAGATGGGTAGGGATGGAGTGTCATAGGGACATGCCCTGTAGTGTTATAACTCATATGAACCATTGCAATAGAAGCTGAATAGTGAAGATGGGTAGGGATGGAGTAACACAGGGACATGTCCTGTAGTGTTAAAACTCATATGAACCATTGCAATAGAAGCCGAATAGTGAAGTTACTGGCATGTACATGCCATTTGATGTCTCTTTTATCATTCAATAATACCCGCTAAACAAAGGTTAACAAGAGAAGGCCGCTGACACAGCTCTGACCAAATATGACTTTATCAGATCTTTGTCATATTACATCTTCGACAGTATTACATAAATAAAAGCCACAAAATACTCCATTATCTATTAAACGCGGTCGATTGTACGATTCCGACTATATCATGAGCATGTGTTTCTGAATCGTCTGAATCACTATTAAATAGTGGCGATACGATACGCGAGAAGGTGAGCATATCCTGTCCCACTGGTGGCACTCGTCACAAATGCACGCAAAGGCAAGTCAAATGTTCATCTGAACAATAACATGGGGAGATATGGCACAAGTCAATATGGGAATTTCATCGAACATGTTCCTGAAACGTCAAATTTGAAAACCTTTGGAATTGTGTAACCCCGATCAAACAATTTTTGGCACGACTCGTATAATGCCATTTGAAATCCTCAAAGAAAGGGCACGCTCATCTGTTACTCGAAGATTTCAATATGTAGACAACTGCTGGAGCTGCTGGAATATTGCTCGATATAAAGGTCGACATAAAGGGAAAGTTGACTTTTGGAAAGTTGAAGTGATCCCTCTTATCATAGAGTCGCTTTGGCATTACTTCGCAATGCAGCATCTAGACCGTAGCGAAGTATATATGTTCCTATAATTATGGAAAGGTTTTGTCGTGTCCTTCCTCCTGCATGGACAAGAACAACGGTGAATGTCGCTGCTCTGACTTCTTCCTTTGTGCTTCTTTCCAACACTCAGGTTATGCCCGCGTCATAACTGGGTAAAAGTGTTCATATGGCTCGCACCTCGCATCTCGATCATCATTCCTTGGAAGTCTTGCTTATGATCCTTGCTCTGTCCACTCTAGACTTTGCTCCTTGGTTTCAACCGTGTACGACATGCTGTAAACATATGTCTGTGTCCTTGTAGGAGTTCCGGGCAGGGAAACCACGTCGCTGCTGCACCAATGGACGAACGTTGTGGCTGATGTGGAATGAGCCTTTGCCTATGGATGTTTTGCGCGGGTATAATCCCTTGACGATTAGTAATAAAATTAGGTTTTTGAAAGGCGTTTAGAAGTGATACACATTAGGAAGAGAACGTATGGATGTCAACTTCTTGATTATGAGGAACACAACGTTTCGGAGTATATGCTTACTCCTTCATCAGTTGAATGAATGCCATGAAGCAGAGAGCATATATATGTACATGTACGGGCAACAAAATAAATATGATAACAAAAGGTGGAAAATAACAAAGGGTAGAAACTTACAAGGGGACCCAACAGATGATTGTCGCTGAAAGGTGATTAGCAATAGTTAATGGAAGCCATCACTTCACAGTAACTTGCGCTGATGGTATGGGTGAGTGAGTGAGTATGGTTTTACGCCGCTTTTAGCAATATTCCAGCAATATCACGGCGTGGGACACAAGAAATGGGCTTCACACATTGTACCCATGTCGGGAATCGAACCCGGGTCTTCGGCGTGACGAGCGAACTCTTAACCACTAGGCTACCCGACCGACCGCTGATGGTATGGAAGCCAGTACTTAAGTTATCATAGATAAGTAAGAGGTAATAGACACTGGGCAAACGGGAGGCCGGGGTAATTAACACTGATAGGTGAAAGAGTGGACATAGCAAGGCAATAGAAGCCAGCTAGGTAATTAACACCGACAAAGATCAACACAGGTCCGTGCTAATTACCCCCACCTCCCGTTTGCCCAGTGTCCATTACAGTAAAGTACGGTTATAACGAACTCAAAGGGACTACTAATTTTAGTTCGTTATAACCGTAGTTCGTTATGAGCATATATACAGCATAATACAGCTAATTATCGGGACCAAAAAAGTAGTTCGTTATATCCGTCAGTTCGTTATAAGCGTGTTCGTTATAACCGTAGTTTACTGTACCTATTTCTTATAAAGAAGTTGACAGCAATACATTCTCTCCCTTAGTACTAAAATTGTTTCAAACATCCTAAATATGTCAGAGTGGCTATCATTGACAATTATGTTTATTTATCTTATATAAGCATTTGTTAACCGCAATTCGATGATTGTACAGTTATATTTACGATCAACTATGTCTGCTCACTGATGAGGTTTCTAACACGTGATTACACGTGACAGTAACTTCCCAAAGAACAGCAACTGAATTACGTGAAACATTTCATTTAAGAAATGTTGTAGGTTTTACAAATGTATACGATGATTATTATAGATTATGTATTACTCACCAGCCATACAAGTGTTTCTAATGTATTTAGAAATATATGACAATATTCCATCCATTGTTGCAGTGGCTTGTTCATGTAAGAAACACAAACTGAGAATGAACAATGCCATAAGGAAGTGGTCAGATGTAACGAATGTTATATTTGGGATAACACTTTCTTAGTAAAGTACAAATTCTAACTGCAATAGTTGAATGCAGACCGACCTAAACCGCTACAAAGGAGAAAATGAACACTTGTGAACTGGATTTGCCCAAACAAATGCATACGTTATAAGAACGTTACTAGTCTAAAAACAGTCGCTGAAACACTGCTAACGTAAGTTCCACAGAACCGCGATATCCGTATCAAATACATCACCATCGAATAACCAGTTGATGTCTGTTTCATTTTAACCTCTATCAAACATGGGTGTATACTTTTGCCATCAGTTTATATCACAGAATATTTCAACACTATATTGCAATGTCTTGAAAACCTATTTGCAACCATTCAATAAGAGTTACATAACCAAGTTCAGTTTGTAAATAGCTGGCATGGTATGGTATGCTGTAGGTCACATAATGCAGGGTCATGTGACGTCAGCAGTGTGCCGGGGGTGGGGGAATCTGCATCTTTAGCTCAGCCTCCCTTGACAAACACGGTCTGGGTATTGTGTAGCAGAGCTGCAGTCTATCTGGAGAGTACATTTTATGAATATAAACTTAATGTGAAAATAAAACTGCATTTTATGTACACTCAAATACATAAAACCTTTTTATAATCTGTCGTTATTCAGAAGAGTATATCAAATGAGAATTTCAACAAGCCAAACCGACTATTAGTCCTGTTTTCACATCGTGTTTATTTCAGTATTTGTTCATGGTTAATGCGGTTATATAAAGCAACAATCACGGCGTATGTAAGAAGGTGTCAGACTGACACTTTCAATACAAGTTAGAATTTAGAGTGAGTGAGGTTTTACGCCGCTTCTAGCAATATTCCAGCAATATCACGGCGGGGGACACCACAAATGGGCTTCACACATTGCACCCATGTCGGGAATCGAACTCGGATCTTCGGCGTGACGAGCGAACGCTTTAACCACTAGTCTACCCGACCGCCCCTTAGAATTTAGAAACATATAAAGCACTTATATTTTAATGAAAGGATAGTTGTTGTTTTTATACGCGTCTTAGTCTAACCGTTTCGTAGCGAACATTAGTTTGAATTAATTGTGTATTTTGTGGCAAAAACATGACATGTGTCATGGTGCAATTTCTTGATTTGGGCGACTTAATGTTACCAACATTGACATCAATGGCAAGATGTCTGTCGAACAAGGAGAGGTGAGGTGAAATGGGGTTTAACGTCGCGTTCAAGATTTTGTACTTATATAGCCACGTGCATGTATGTGTATGTGGCTGCTTGTATTAGTCCGGACTAATGCCGACTTTGTAGTGGTAGCCCACTGAGATACCATGTCGCAGTTTAACATTAACAACCCACTCAGATACAGTATACTGACACCGAGCCGACCAGACCTTGTTTTAGCCTCTTAATGCCGAGCGCCAGACAGGGTAACAAAAAGTACCATCTTTCAACGTCTTTTGGTATGACGCAGGCGGACGCTCTACCACTGGACCACGGAGGCGGTCTCCGTGGAACAACATGTAGAAATAAGCATTATCTGTCTAGAGATGTGACTTTATATAATTAAAAAGATTCGCTCTAGAACCCGACCCAAGGTTGAAATGTATATTTAAATTATATTTCTAAAATGCGTTATCATTTTAGATATATCATAAAACATGGTCGTGTATGACGTATAATTTTCGTAATAATTTCGCAATGTTGCATAAAACATTTTGGGCATTTCATAAACATACAAGAAAAGAAACTATGTATTGCCTGTAGATACCAATCCTTGGTGTATTCACAGAAAAAAAAGTGTGAAATATAATTTCAATTCAGTAATTTTTCCCGGCTTTGCACTGAAATGGGTTTTTTTCGGAAACGGAAAGAATACTTTGAAAGTTCCTCTAAGTACTAATGTCAGCACAGAGACAGCTGTCGATGATACAGCAAAAAGAACATAGTTGGGCAGGTCTTTGTTGAATGTTCTGATGTTTTTCTATGTACGCTTATCAATATACCAGTTGTGTAAATTATTGTTTTGATGACATCATTTTTTACATGCACTAGATTATTCTAGCGTCGTCTGTATCGACATTTACTCACTCGAAGTAAAAGATCATGATCTAGTTCCTAATAATTATATTTACTCATTTGAAATGAAGGATTACCATGATTGTTTAAGGATTATCGGTTGAATAATATTCTCAATATCAGTATCATACCTCTGAATTTTGATTTCCTCTCTCTGAAGTCAAATGATTTCGTACTATTATCACACTATCTGTTAACAGAACACGTCAGTCTGTGAGAACTACGACAGTGGAGAGAAGCTATAAAAACGTTGAGGAAATCTCACATCAGATGTGCCACAGGACAACTTTACTGTGCCCACGTTACAAGTGGCAGCGGCTGCAGCAGCAGATTATGGCTTTCACTGCATCCCCCTCGCCCTTTACAAGGCACCCACTGACTTTTATCACTTTCCTAAACTCAGATCACACCTGTGTTATGGAATTTTTACCAGTAAAGTCGAATTTTTCTGAACGATTGTCTATATGCGAGACCACGATCCTTTCGATATCCCGCCCTAGTTATGACATTTCAATGTCAGCCTTTGGCACTGTCATTCATATGTTTGTTGGTCAGTGACTATCAACATTGTTGCTTGCCAGATCAGTTTCACCAACATTTAACAATTCTGTTGAGCAGCACAGTGACATATACTATATTACAATATTATATTTTTTATAACAATGGAATATTTTGCATTATTACGAAGGTTGTTATATGCCAGTGTATGTTATTCTGGAACAGTGATTGTAGCTGTGTTGCATTGTTTCTGTTGCGATTCGGTAGACGATTATTGCATTTTGTTTCGACAGTGATTAGTCGTCAGGATGTAGTACTATATAATGTAAGCAGTCGTCAGGAAGTTACTCTATTTAGATGCATGTGTGGTGTTTAAACTTCCGGTAAACAGTGGACTGGTGTGGAATATTCTGTGATGTTCGCGTGCCGCTAAACTGGTGGGGGCACTGTATAGAAGTTTCCAGTAGCTTGTTAGGCTGCATATATAGTGGGACAAGAGCGTATCTCCCACACATTTCATCTCTCGCGCATTTCATCACATCAAGACCAGCTTTTATGTAAAGATCATCCCTGGTTCCTGCCTAGCCCATCTCGCCGCTGAGTGAATATGTATTATTATCACTGACTTTCGCTATCACCACAGTATTTTTTGTATTAGATACCACAGCCACATATCACATTTTGCCATTGAATATTGTACTACCACTCTATTGTGTACTACCATTGTGATTGCTGTGCAACAGTTTGTGTTGATTTGTAAACCTAATTAATTTTGTTATACAATTATAAATTATAAACCACTTGTTGGTTGTTGTGTTGGTTACACACTAAGTTCTTTTACGTAAACATTTCTGGGTTAAAATATTGTTTCAATTTGGGAATCGACACGTAACAAGGTCAATGGCAAACTCTGGTGCATGTTTCTATTGTTTTACCTCACGATCTACCGCCACAGACGTACAGGTGCGCTGCATCCTCGACCTGTCCATACTCTGGAGAAAGATTATTGAAGATGAACCACACAGAAATAGGACTATAAAGGGAATGGTCCGACTACATGATCAACAACATCGTGGGTAGAGGACGCCACAATGAAGTCCTGCACGTTTTGGACAAACTGATCACGCTACATTGACCAAAATGAATATTACAGCTATCGTATGAGTGTATTGATAATTCCTTGCTATGTGTTAGGGAAAGCACTGGATATGACATATGTGAGGTATCACTTATGGGAGTATTCATTAGTATGTGTTGTTTGCTGATTGAAGGGCTTGTGCTGATATTTGATGGTGAAGCGAATTCGTTAATACCGTTTAAATAGTGTGGACCATAACTTCTGCAAGTTTGAAATTTGGCAGACACTGAATATGTGGTATGTGGTATATTTAGCGTGTTTTGTTTTTTTGTTTTTTTTATTTTTATATATCCATTTCCCTCTTTTTGTAAAATTAAATGTAATTGCGACACTACCCCGAAACCGGTCTTCACAAAGATGAATTGTGTAGGTCTTGAAAGGCATTTAGAAGTGATACACATAAGGAAGAGAATATATGGATGTCAACTTCTTTATTATGAGGAACACAACGTTTCGGAGTATATGCTTACTCACTCATCAGTCACCTGATGAAGGCAATGATGTATACAACACCACCCGAACGGTGTTTAGATCAGCTAACATAATAACGGCCGATCTGAAACATGGCCTCAAGGAAAAACTTCTTTTTGTTTATTAAATCGTCTATTTCTGCAGTATTCATTATGAAAACGTCCATGCAGAAAATATTAGTAACACCTGGTTAAAGCAGTCATCTAAATTGAAATTGAAATGTTGACACTAGTACCTGACCCCCATTTACCATTGTGGTACAATACTCATGTTTAATCCTAATGCTTGACCATCGATTCCACCAGGTATCTGTGTGCGGATGTGTAATCTGATGTTGGGTATGAAAAGCAGTGTTAAAGACCCTTGGCGTTATGTCAGTAACTGTACCGGAGGAACACAGGTCTGGAGAGTCTCTATACTGTTACTATAATTGACACAGGTCTAGAGAGACTCTATACTGTTACTATAATTGACACAGGTCTGGAGAGTTTCTATACTGTTACTATAATTGACACAGGTTTTGAGAGTCTCTATACTGTTACTATAATTGACACAGGTCAAGAGTCTCTATACTGTTACTATAATTGACACAGGTCAAGAATTTCTATACTGTTACTATAATTGACACAGGTTTTGAGAGTCTCTATACTGTTACTATAATTGACACACGTCAAGAGTCTCTATACTGTTTCTATAATTGACACAGGTCTAGAGAGTCTCTACACTGTTACTATAATTGACACAGGTCTAGAGAGTCTCTATACTGTTACTATAATTGACACAGGTCTAGAGAGTCTCTAAACTGTTACTATAATCGACACAGGTCTGGAGAGTCTCTATACTGTTACTATAATTGACACAGGTCTAGAGAGTCTCTACACTGTTACTATAATTGACACAGGTCTAGAGAGTCTCTATACTGTTACTATAATTGACACAGGTCTAGAGAGTCTCTATACTGTTACTATATTCGACACAGGTCTGGAGAGTCTCTACACTGTTACTATAATTGACACAGGTCTAGAGAGACTCTATACTGTTACTATAATTGACACAGGTCTGGAGAGTTTCTATACTGTTACTATAATTGACACAGGTTTTGAGAGTCTCTATACTGTTACTATAATTGACACAGGTCAAGAGTCTCTATACTGTTACTATAATTGACACAGGTCAAGAATTTCTATACTGTTACTATAATTGACACAGGTTTTGAGAGTCTCTATACTGTTACTATAATTGACACACGTCAAGAGTCTCTATACTGTTACTATAATTGCCACAGGTCTAGAGAGTCTCTATACTGTTACTATAATTGACACAGGTCTAGAGAGTCTCTAAACTGTTACTATAATTGACACAGGTCTAGAGAGTCTCTATACTGTTACTATAATTGACACAGGTCTAGAGAGTCTCTAAACTGTTACTATAATCGACACAGGTCTGGAGAGTCTCTATACTGTTACTATAATTGACACAGGTCTAGAGAGTCTCTACACTGTTACTATAATTGACACAGGTCTAGAGAGTCTCTATACTGTTACTATAATTGACACAGGTCTAGAGAGTCTCTATACTGTTACTATATTCGACACAGGTCTGGAGAGTCTCTACACTGTTACTATAATTGACACACGTCTAGAGAGTCTCTATACTGTTACTATAATCGACACAGGTCTAGAGAGTCTCTAAACTGTTACTATAATTGACACAGGTCTAGAGAGTCTCTATACTGTTACTATAATCGACACAGGTCTAGAGAGACTCTATACTGTTACTATAATTGACACAGGTCTGGAGAGTTTCTATACTGTTACTATAATTGACACAGGTTTTGAGAGTCTCTATACTGTTACTATAATCGACACAGGTCTAGAGAGTCTCTATACTGTTACTATAATCGACACAGGTCTAGAGAGTCTCTATACTGTTACTATAATTGCCACAGGTCTAGAGAGTCTCTATACTGTTACTATAATCGACACAGGTCTGGAGAGTCTCTATACTGTTACTATAATTGACACAGGTCAAGAGAGTCTCTACACTGTTACTATAATTGACACAGGTCTAGAGAGTCTCTATACTGTTTCTATAATTGACATGCTTCCCCTCTTTCTCGAACACCTGGTGTCATCACTCATGTTCAGCGATTCATTCATATAATTTTCACTGCTATTTCCCGTTTGAGTCCAACGGTGTCTGTGGATGCTCGAGACTAGTTATTCTCTGCCGTTGACGTCATATATTCATATGGACTATTTTAGAATAAATGCATTCAATTACAATATTAAAATATATGAACTTTCATAAAACTCGGTTCAAATGTGGCGACAATAATGGAATATTTGGATCCAGGAGGGTGTACACTGAAAGGTAAATCTGGCTCTTCCATGACAGGTGTGTCTGTCAAACTATTTCGCTTTCCACAACTCTTTTGTTCTGTTGTTTTGTATCAAACATAATTATGTCATCAAATTTGTCACGATATTTAAATTATATTCTACATGTATCAACTTAAACCATCTCCGCGATACTAGGTGAAAAACGTTATTTGATCAAACACTAATAGTGATGTATTTACCTGCAGCAATAAGATAGGTGTGTACCTGGTCCACACAAGAACACTCCGCGCTGACCTTCCGGACCACTGCAAACACTACAGGGAGAGGTAGGGCCAGCTCCGTGACCCTAGACCCACACGTTAACAGACGGAATAATTTAGGAGTGATGAGATAAATAAAGACTAACATCACCTATACACCTTTATAAATGCCCACCCTTCATCAAGTAAATACCCAGTGTTGTCGTACCTTCATAACAAGTCTCCAACGGTTTCTTGAAGTTTCTCAAGTGTCAGTGTTGACCTGGGATCCTTCTGTGGAGGTCCTGGTGGGCGCAAGGAGATCACCTGGCTACTGTAAACTGTATATGAAATTCGGAAAAAAATATTTGAGATTTCCAAGTTGCACACTCTGGATCTCAAGACAGTGATTGATATGTACTTATCATACATATTAAGTGTGGATCTCCTGAATACCAAATTTCTGTTTATATTGAAAATATTTGACAAAGGTTGGCTCGATTTTATATTAATTGTTTTATAGGTGTATGGTAAAAACGTCAAAGAAGGAATAATGATAGGCTGTCAAAATTTGATTTTATCTTGACCAAATATCGTCCCGGGTATTTAAAAAACAGTTTTATATGCAACCTTCAACTATTATTCTAAGTTATTTTAAAAGCTGCGAAGCGCATGGATGTTTACGATGTATTAAATAGATTACTTAAAATTCGCAAGTACCATTGTCATGTGAACATCTTCATTCTTCAACCCTTGTGAACATCCGGGTTAGAATTGGTCTTCTCATGCTGGTCGTTAGAAGATGAAATTTATTTGCATGGAAGTCTCAGGTTCATATACAAACTACATGTATATACACACACGAAGTGCGATTATTATTCCATACATAAATACAAAAGTCAGTTGACAAAGTCAGTTCATTACAACCGTTTTCCTTTTGTCATAAGCACACAATAAGTAATGTGACAAATCTTTAAAATCTAGATGTCCTTGATGCATGTCAACGTATCCCCATTGCCTAGATTGATATTCATGATGTGAATCACTGGATCATCCGGTCGATTATTTCCAGAGCGCCGTCATATAACTGAACCATCGCGGCATTAAAAAACAAAAAAGCTAAAAAATTCTTGACATATCTATCGAGGCTCTGATTCGGGTTTCAATGCTTCCCACGACAGGATATAATTGATACGTCACAGTACAGGGATCGATAGAATCATGTCATATTAATATTAAATACTGTCTGATTTACCTTACTATAAGAAAATTATACATGCATCCTTCTTTTCAAACATGGTCTCGCCCTTTACGCGAACACCTTGTGTCACCACTGATAGAACTTTCCCCACTATGTTGCATTTTACGCCAACAGAATCTGGAATCGAGACTGATTGTTTTCTTGTGTTGACGATTTATATTGGACTTGTTCCAGCTGCTGTGAGCAAATGTACACATCCATACATCATACTTATCACCACAGCCGTCCTAGAAAACACCTATTGTCAAAGGACGTCAACATTCTTCAGTTATGGCGTCGATTCTAGTGTGACGTCATTCGACCTTACGTCACAGTAAGGTTCGAATGACGTCAATAATGCCGTTTGGATAACAAGCAATACATTGGTGCGCGAGAGTGATATCTGCGCTAGATATATATGAACTCGTTTATTTTCTAACCCTGACGGTAATAAAGACTTGAATAGATAGCTGTATATGTTCCGGACATGCTGGTGAGAAAGAATTCACATTATGTTGTCAGAGAACGGATGCGTGTAACACGTAAGACATCTACATTTGTGGAACCTGTTTTTCTTAGCAAGGACTGCCACAATTTAGAAACATCAAATGCAAGTACTGCGTTATCTCGACAAAGAATCAGGAACATGTATAATACCACCTTCCGTCAACGACATAACAGGAATACCAAAAACATTTACTGATCTCGAAATCTAATAATATCAGTCATTTTTTACTGAAAAATATTTCTTCATGTAATTCCCCTCTGTTTGGTGTTTAATTGAGTGGAAAATTGCTTACCAACTTTTTTAAGAGAGCTTTTTTAAGCATACTAGTAGGCTCCAAAGAGTGTACGTTGATGTTAGTCTATCCAGTGAGCTATATGTAGGCTCTGTACTTGGGCCATTCTTATTGTAGGTATACATTAACGATACATGTGCAGAACTTTGAAGTATCTCCCTATTAGTTGCAGATGACTTCGGTAGGAGCACGTCACATGGTAACATCAACTGCAACATCATGGGAAATGAAACCGACCAGCACCTCTTGATCCCTTAATACCTGAGTAAAGACTGCCCATTTAAATTTAATAAACAAAGACAAAATATCGGGTTTAAATATATATATATATATATATATATATATATATATATATATATATATATATATATATATATATATATATATATATTTATCGTATAGGGTTGCATTGTGCCGTCATGACATAGAAACGTCATAATATAATCTGTAATTACTTCTCCCTGAAGACATAGCTGAAACATGTAGGAGAACAATTCGTGTCGTGTGATAATTTTGTGAATTTTTTTTTTATATAAGCTACTGTACAGTAGTTAATCTCACCACTTATATATATATATATAGTACAGTATAATAACTCTTTAGCGGTATTTATCTTACACATATAGCTCGTGCATCAAAAATGGTTTAGCGGTATTTATCTTACATATATAGCAATGGTTTCTTCACTGAAAATAGTAACGGTTCTGTTTCTCCGTCTATTTAAAACTGATTCATGAATAAAGGCGACAAAACCTTTTCATAAGAATTCTCTGCTAAAAGCAGAGTTGATTGTACAATTTCGACCATATCATGAGCATGTGTTTATGAAACACCATCAAATCGTGAGGAAAATAAACTTCACCATCCAAAACTGACTTCTACAATGAAATTGCAAAACAATACTCTCCAGACCATTATGGTTACTATGACTCACTCACTCACTCACTTCATAGGCTTTAATTAGTAGCCTACTTTCATCTTCATGTTTTAAATTTATAAGTGATGATGCTGTTGTCGTTGGTTCGTTCACGAAGTTTGGACCTCTGCTATATTTTTCAGCGTTGAGGACTATGGTTTGCTATGTATTGCATGTTAACCTTTCATCAAATACACAACGAACAATATGCACCCTGGATGTTGTATTTTTTATCAGGGTTAGTATATGTGTGGTCACGTGGTGTGTTGTACTGCAATATCTATCTAAACCTATATGAAATTTGAAAAGTAATTGTATAGAAGAAATGTGATGATAGATAGCATGGTTTACTGACATTTTCAGAATAATTAAACAAGTTTTTTGTGATGACTGTGGCAAGAGCTAACACCTTAGGTATGTATTTCTAGTATAAGATTTCCGCCGCCTGCCCTTCTGTATAAACACTGACCCCGGGTGGATGGGTGGATGACATCCATGTGACACCCCGACACTAGACATACCCTGTCCACACACAGTCACTAGGAATGTCCTAACACCTGCTTCTTGAATATTAAATCTACCAAGTAGTGTTTTAAACCGACGAAATCAAAGCTATCCCCTCATTTGTCTCCAATGATTTCTGAACAGAAATATTGTTGTAGTGCTCAAAGCTTCATTAATATTTATTGGCTATTGGCTGTTACTATTTGCCATGTAGAGCTCCACACTACACTTATTGTTATTAGAGTATCCCGGTTAACAAATATGCATGTACACGTAGATTTGCATGGCTTCACTTTGTTCACACGGAAAACAAAGACTCTACATCAAGAAACGCGTGTTCTGGTCGTGGGTAGAAACACTGAGGGCTTCTGCGGTAGTATACACCTATACTTTCTTAATGTTCTAACTGCAGCTCTACCTGATTCAACAGTTGTTGAGGGACAGACACTCTTATATTTGATAGAGTTGTTGGACATAAACTGAAAAACGAACCCTCTGCTGGGTTGTTTTTCATTATTCAAAAGTTCCGGATATCTAAACAGCTATAGGACGATGGTACACTTATCAGATGAACATTATTACATGAGTACCAGTGCATTTGACCACATTACTGTAGTTGTTTATAACACAGCCCTTGAATAACGAGTCCGCTGCTGGCTTCAGTCAGCTGTGACAATTATAGGTTACAAATGCACGTCTTTGCGGTTATCACAATATTCAGAGTCTATGTGTGAATACATTTCTGGTCGAGAACACGATTACAAAACACCAAATAGATCAAGATTACTCGCTAGCGTTGAATTTCATGTCAAATCATGCTTACCCACATTATTTTATGTCAAATCATGCTTACCTACATTATTTCATGTCAAATATTGCATTTAATCTAAAAAATATGATCTGTAGCCGAAAAGTGTTTTCTAAATCCGGCCTGATATTCTGGAATTCTATCCCTCATATTGGCCCAAAACGTTAGTCTGTTGTTTAATATACTAGAAAATACTTTCCCCAAAATACTGTTTAATGTTATACCTCTATAATTATCTGCATTGCTAGCATCTCCTTTCTCATCAATAGGTATAACAATGCCCTTCGACCACGAACTTGGAAATACGCCTGAACGAAAAATCATGTTAAAAAATTCTGTAAGATAGGGCAAAATTATCTCCCTTGATGATTGCAGCATTTCAGCAAGAATATTATCCAATCCCGGGGATTTACGTTTTTTTAAGTGACCGAATTGCTGTCAGTATCTCATTACGTTGAATATCAGATTCAGAAAAGAAATCATCTTCATTTATAGGACCATATATGTCATCAAAAAGCGTATGATCAAATACGTCATTTGTTGAAAATACTTCTTTAAAATGAATTGCCCATTCAGCTTTTGAAATGCTACAAGCAGGGATGTTTCTCATGTTAATGGATCGAACCTCTTTCCAAAATTTCTTAGTATTACCCATTGCATTACATAACTGTCCAATTCTATTGTGTCGTATCTTATTCTTGTATAACCTGATTTCGTACTTATATCGATTTCTTAAGGAACAGTAACTCAGTAACTTAAAAATATGATCTGTAGTCGAAAAGTGTTTTCTTAATCCGGCCTGATATTCTGGAATTCTACCCCTCATATTGGCCCATAACGTTAGACTGTTGTCAAATCATGGTTACCCACATTATTTCATGTCAAATCTTGCTTACCCACATTACTTCATGTCAAATCATGCTTACCCACATTATTTCATGTCAAATCATGCCGACCCACATTATTTCATGTCAAATCATGCTTACCCACATTATTTCATGTCAAATCTTGCTAACCCACATTATTTCATGTCAAATCATGCTTACCCACGTTATTTCACTTCAAATCATGCTTACCCACATTATTTCATGTCAAATCATGCTTACCGACATTACTTCATGTCAAATCAGGCTTATCCACATTATTTTATATCAAATCATGCCTACCCACATTATTTCATGTCAACTTATGCCGACCCATATTATTTCATGTCAAATCATGCTTACCCACATTACTTCATGTCAAACCATGCTTACCCACATTATTTCATGTCAAATCTTGCTTACCCACATTATTTCAGGTCAACTTATGCCGACCGACATTATTTCACGTCAAATCATGCTTACCCACATTATTTCATTTCAAATCTTGCTTACCCACATTATTTCATGTCAAATCATGCTTACCCACGTTCTTTCACTTCAAATCTTGCTTACCCACATGATTTCATGTCAAATCTTTTCTCTCTTTTTTAAACGTTTTTATTGTCCCCAGATTTGTAGATTAATACAGTATTCCATCAAAGACATATTTCGGAATTTCACGTCAAATCATGCTTACCCTTATTATTTCATGTCAAATCATGCCGACCTACATTATTTCATGACAAATCATGCCTACCCACATTTTTTCATGTCAAATATTGCATTTAATGTAAAAATATGATCTGTAGTCAAAAAGTGTTTTCTAAATCCGGCCTGATATTCTGGAATTCTACCCCTCATATTGGCCCATAACGTTAGACTGTTGTCAAATCATGGTTACCCACATTATTTCATGTCAAATGATGCCGACCGACATTATTTCATGTCAAATCATGCTTACCCACATTATTTCATGTCAAATCTTGCTTACCCACATTATTTCATGTCAAATCATGCTTACCCACGTTATTTCACTTCAAATCTTGCTTACCTTCATTATTTCATGTCAAATCTTTTCTCTCTTTTTTAAACGTTTTTATTGTCCCCAGATTTGTAGATTAATACAGTATTCCGTCAAAGACATATTTCGGAATTTCATGTCAAATCATGCTTACCCACATTATTTCATGTCAAATCATGCCGACCTACATTATTTCATGACAAATCATGCCTACCCACATTACTTCATGTCAAATCATGCTTACCGACATTACTTCATGTCAAATCAGGCTTATCCACATTATTTTATATCAAATCATGGTTATCCACATTATTTCATGTCAACTTATGCCGACCCACATTATTTCATGCCAAATCATGCTTACCCACATTACTTCATGTCAAATCATGCTTACCCACATTATTTCATGTCAAATCTTGCTTACCCACATTATTTCATGTCAACTTATGCTTACTCACGTTCTTTCACTTCAAATCTTGCTTACCCACATTATTTCATGTCAAATCATGCTTACCCACATTATTTCATGTCAAATCATGCTTACCCACATTACTTCATGTCAACTCTTGCTTACCTACATTATTTCATGTCAAATCATGCTTACTCACGTTCTTTCACTTCAAATCTTGCTTACCCACATTACTTCATGTCAAATCATGCTTACCCACATTATTTCATGTCAAATCATGCTTACCCACATTACTTCATGTCAAATCTTGTTTACCCACATTATTTCAGATCAACTTATGCTTACCTACAATATTTCATGTCAAATCTTGCTTACCCACATTACTTCATGTCAAATCTTGTTTACCCACATTATTTCAGGTCAACTTATGCTTACCCACAATATTTCATGTCAAATCATGCTTACCCACGTTCTTTCACTTCAAATCTTGCTTACCCACATTATTTCATGTCAAATCATGCTTACCCACGTTCTTTCACTTCAAATCTTGCTTACCTACATTATTTCATGTCAAATCATGCTTACTCACGTTCTTTCACTTCAAATCTTGTTTACCCACATTATTTCAGGTCAACTTATGCTTACCCACAATATTTCATGTCAAATCATGCTTACCCACGTTCTTTCACTTCAAATCTTGCTTACCCACATTATTTCATGTCAAATCATGCTTACCCACGTTCTTTCACTTCAAATCATGCTTACCAACATTATTTCATGTCAAATCTTGCTTACCTACATTATTTCATGTCAAATCATGCTTACTCACGTTCTTTCACTTCAAATCATGCTTACCCACATTACTTCATGTCAAATCATGCTTACCCACATTATTTCATGTCAAATCATGCTTACCCACATTACTTCATGTCAAATCTTGTTTACCCACATTATTTCAGGTCAACTTATGCTTACCTACAATATTTCATGTCAAATCTTGCTTACCCACATTACTTCATGTCAAATCTTGTTTACCCACATTATTTCAGGTCAACTTATGCTTACCCACATTATTTCAGGTCAAATCTTGCTTACTCACATTAATGAAAACATTGTGTTTTTGGTGGAAATAAATATAACAATAAATTAGACTCTACTCTTGCTATAGTCTTGATAATACCTGATTGCATTACTCAACTGCATAAAACCATCAATATGTATACTCATATTTTTGTTTATCATTAGATATCTTTAGCTGGAATATATTTATGTTAATGGCTACCTCTTACTCTCGCAGTTTTGTTAATAATTTCATCACTGTAAACTTTGCAGATGTCGCCGCGCTCTTGGAAATGTTGAAGTTTTTAAATGATGTACAAAATTTACAAACTGGTGTTAAGAAATCTGTTTCCTTTTGAATGGACAGAAAACAAAAGAAACCATTATAGACCAAAAAGAAATAAATCCAGTTGTCATGGGTAATGAAAGATAGAAATTGGTAAAATAGTAATGAAAACTATATGAATTGAACACTGAAAATGAGGACACCAGGTGTTCGCGAAAAGGGTAAGCATGACTTTATCACAACTATGTGTTCATGAATCATTATTTAACTCTTTCAACACCGTAGGCCGGTTATCCGGCCAAGAAGCATCGAGTCCCCAGACACCGCAGGCCGGTTATCCGGCCAAGCCGTAGTCACGTCAAAATAGTACTATATTTTTATGGACCTACCTGTAATATCATTCATTTATTAAATCTATCACATTTCACAATGTCTGAAATACATATTCCATTTCAATTTAACATTTTTTATCGTTAAATTAAAAAATTATTCACTATTTCCCGCGATGTTATTGAAAATAAAATTCTCGGACACACATTTCGACAAGGGGTCCACATTGAACACGTCAAAGAGGAAAATAAAGACGTTTTAAACAAATCTTTAAATATATTATACAAAGTAATATATAAAATCAACAAAAATATGTCTAAAAGTAATCAAACTTACATCTAAGTTATTATTTTCATCTTTTCGTGCGATCGCGTGTAATGTAAGTCAAATGACATCTCGGCTTTCGTCGCCTTGAATTCTCGGCTCAGACACGATGTTTAATGCAAAAATATATACATGAAAAATCTTTGTCACAGCTCGTAACCTAGCATGATACATTCACGAAGTTCCATATTTTTAATATATATCGTGATTTCCTGCTCAAAACGTTCAGAATAACACGATTTAACAAAATTCTTTCGCAAACTTCTGTAATTTATCGAACACGAGCTTGGTATCACAGCTGTAATTTGATTGGCTGTCTTAGATCACGTGCTCAAAATTGACCAATCACGAAACTTGTAGCAGATTTCAGCAAGAAAGCGTCATTAGAAACCAATTTTAATCCAATGAAATCGCTTGTTATAACTACGGAAAAAAACCAGTCGATGTTACAAGCGTGTAGATGAAGGAATAAGCTTTCCAGCGATGTGTCATATGCCATTCTTCGACGAACGTGTTATTCATACGAAACCTCGAAAACGGGGGTATTTCTTCATTTTACTGAGCGGACAGTCGCTGTTATCGGGAAATGGGTGATGACAGAGACTATATTATAATTCTTTTTAAAATGATTTTCCAATAACGTAAACAATGAAAATAAAATAGAAATAGGTACGTGGATATTATGAAATCATATATTTGCCGAAAATCGTCAAGTTTTCGCTTCCTTGGTCCTTAATCTGGATGTTAACAACGTGTTAGCGTACATTTTTTATTTACAACGAATTTAATTAAGTTGTAAATGCATTATTTTAAATAATGTGAAAAACATAACTTTCATATTTATAAACCATAGGATCAGACCTTTCAAATGGTGTATAACATGTAGTAGCAATTATATTTTACAAGCAGGTATTTTCTTTGATAAATGTTGGCTTCATCTATCACACTAGAGCCTCTGGGAACTCGGTGTCCCAGCAGTAAACACTTCTGGTTGACTGGTGTTGAAAGAGTTAATATTATGATACCAGGTGTTCGCGAAAAAGTGAGAGTATCCAGCCCCACCTGTGACACCAGTCACTAACACACGCAAAGGAAAGTCAATTGTTCACCTGAAAAACACGGAAACGTGTGGTTCAAGTCAAAATATGTCTTGCATCGGATATCATTTTGGTCACTGACGCATCAAATGTAGAAGTGTCCTCCGCATGCCCGTCAAACTGTTCTGAAGCTGTACTAAGGCCTTGAATGTTGTCATCTTGACCAAACAACTTGAGAACAAGAGTAGCTTGACACTCTTTGAAATCTTCGCAGAAAGAGTACCTAAAACTTGGGAAATGTAGACATTAAAGGCTGGTGCTGCTGGAATATTGCTCAATATAAAGGGAAAGTTGACTATTGGAAAGTCGCCATTCCTGTCATATTGTCTTGGTGATAGTTTGACTATTGGAAAGTCGCCATTCCTGTCATATTGTCTTGGTGATAGTTTGCTGTCGCTCTGAATCTTTACGCTTTGTTCAAGATAGGACCAGATGAGACAGTTTTACTGGTGTGTTATATATCTAGTTCAGGTGGCTAAATCAAAAACCAACCAAACATTAAACTCGTGAAACATTTCAGAAATAGGAAACCCGCCTCCAGCCTGAAAATGGATGGGCATATCACTAGTTTATAGTCGGAGATTCAAATGCGTGCCCCATGTGCATCTCACCTGATGCACACCTATGCCGACAGGTCGGTATTTGTTGATGTTGCTGTGGGGATATTTTCTCAATGACTAAGTCAGACACACGACTGACCAAACACCTTTGGAGATGAAAGTATCATTGAATCACAATGAATGCACAACACGTGAATGCCAACTTGTTCGATGTACAAACACTCTGAGATAATACGTGACTTTCTGCTGCTGCTGCTGCTGAAATATGCGTGTGAAGGGCTCGGAAATAACATCTTTATATAACACCCCCGTCCATTGTACGCGTTCTTGTCCCCAGTACTCACTGACATGATCTAGCGTGCAGGCAGCAAACAAACTTAAATAAATAGAGAAAATCCGGGTCATATTTGCCGAACATTAAGGATAGACATGACTTGCAATGACAACATGTGGGTAGACTGACATGGCATAATACAGGAAAGCATGATTTGACATGACGTAATGTGGTAGAGAAGTGAGACACTCTCATCTGTATCATACATGTATTTAAATTTATGCATAATGATACAGATTGACAAAAGCTCTCCACAAGACCGTTTGAGAAGAGGGATGACTTCAACTTTCCAATGGTCAACTTTCTCTTTGTATCGAGCAATATTAACAACAGCTCCGCCGTTTGGTGTCTACAATTCAACTTTTGATTTACAATCGAACTTTTTCTTACCAAGATTTACCAAGACACAGAGCGTCAAACGACTCTTGCTCAGAAGTTGTTGAACAAGGTTACAACATTCAAGGCCTCAGTAAGCTTTCAAAACGTTGCATGGTAGACATAGGGAGTACGTTTCCAAATTTGACGCGTCAGTGACAAACATGCAATTCCCTTTTTTGACTTGTATCAAATGTTTTCGTGTTTTCTCCTGTGATCAATTGACTTTGCATGTGTTTATGATGTATGCCACCGGTGGGGCAGGATACGCTCTCCTTGTCTTGCTGTCAACTAAGGAACATCTTCATCACCTGATATTGCATATTGTTTTCTTCTTTTTTTAAATGAAACAGAATGTGAATATGTGGAGAAAAGTGAGTGAGTGAGTGAGTGAGTGAGTTAATATTTAACGTCACATCGGCAGTTTTTCAGCCATATCGTGACGGTGGAGAAAAGTAACTCATTGTTCTAATGTACAAATCTTACACAGTGAGAAACTGACATTTAGAATACTGAAATGTACATAATTTCGTCACGAATGCGATGGGGTGAGGTGAGGTGAAATTGGGTTTAACGTCGCGTCCAAGATTATTGCACTTATATAGCGACGTGCATGCACGTGTATGTGTGTGTGTGGCTGCTTGTACTAGTCCGGACTGATGCCGATTTATAGTGCTAGCTCACTGAGATACCATGCCGCAGTTTAACATGAATATCCCACTCAGACACAGTATACTGACTCCGAGCCGACCAGTCCTTGTTTTAGCCCCTTAATGCCGAGCGCCAGACAGGGTAACAACAAGTACAATCTTTTAACGTCTTTTTGTATGACGCGGCCCGGGATCGAACCCTGGACCTTCCGCTCTCCGGGCGGACGCTCTACCACTGGACCACGGAGGCGGTCTCCGGGCGGACGCTCTACCACTAGACCACGGAGGCGGTCCGAATGCGATGGCATCAATGGCATTCACGACATGTTTTATAATTACCGATTAAAAAAATAAAATATTCAATAGGTGTTTTAGAAGTTGCAACGTCTTACGGAAGGGCTTTTATTCTGGAAAACTGATATTATTTCCTTTTTTCCGTGCGACAACATCATTTTTTTAATAATAACAACAAAATGCATGTTTTTATGCGACAAATGTACACGCGATTTTCATTCTCATCTCCCTGGCGAGTCATTATGTGATGTTCGAAAAAGAGGTAACGGGACAGGATAAAACGGGATAAAAAAGTTTTTGCGAAAATAAAAAGTAAAAGGAGAAGAAGTAACACTTTTTAATTTACATTTAAATCTCAAATTTCGTGATTTCTTCTCTCGATCGAAATCAGATAAGTTATAAATATTTTATAAACAATTTGACAAATTAATAATATGAGATACTATAATACATCATCCCTTGTCAAGTTCACTAAAATGTCACCAGCTGGAAGCTGCCAGGGATGTCTCCCAAAATAACTACATGCCAAATCACTACACTTAAAACGCACAAAGACAAATTCCTCAATGATGTAGTGGAATAGTCCAGGAGTGGGGCTAAGAGATATCTTAACCAAATGTGGCACATAGGTAGGTCTAGTGGTGAACTGGTGCCTTTTGATAGTTTGGAATTTTTGAAAAAAAATATTTTTCCATAGCAACGTCTTGACTTAGGCTGAAAATGGCGGTACTGCTCCTTATCGGAGCAAATCTGGAAAACCGTACAATATTTCTTCACCACACTTGGCACAAACACAGGTCTAGTGGTAAATTGGTGCCTTTTAATAGTTTGGAATTTTTGAAAATTTTATTTTTCAAGTTTCCATAGTAACGACATTGACTTAGACTGAAAACGGCGGTGGTGCTGGTTTCTGGAGGGCTCATGCCTTGCACACAACCGGGCATGTTATATTGGCGGGGGCCATGAGTATTTCATTCTTCTTTAGTTTCAGAAGTCACCGTGGTCATTTTGAACAAACCCACGGAGGCGCTGAGGTGTTACAGGTGAAGCATGATCCGATGAAGACACCTCTGGTATAAGGGCGGGAGTATCATACACTCGTTCACACCTACGTTCTATACACTGTAATCCATGACATGGTGAATACAATACATTCATTGCGTTAACCCGTTAAGTGACACAACTTTCTCATTCAGTACTAAATGTACACCCATCTTGAATACATACTCATCAATTCAGCAGTTACAGCTCAGCTCCCAATGAAGCCTATTTTATCTGAAAACCACCAAGAGCACTCTACTTTAACATACTCACAACATACAAACACACTATATGCTCTGTTGACCGATCCAGACATGCAACACAGACGTACAATGACTTTCCCAGTGCTTCTAGCCTCCAACCCTCCACTTCCACCCAGTCTCATGTTATTTACCGAGGGCACATAAACAACAGTTTTGACGCACACAGCCATTGAAGGCGCGCGGATACTTTTAAAGAAGGCCCACCTTACGCCTATACCACAACAAGACATAGGGGTGTGTGTAGTCTAGCATCGTGGGAGGAGGCTTCATAGAGTATTGTGGGGATGTTGGGCGTACTTGATTGAACTCGTGTTACAGTTTCCGCTGCTTGCCTCATCATTTTTGTGGCTTTACGACCGAGCATTCACACACATGAGAATTATATATCCAGCATTTTATAGACAAATGCTTTTTCGCGAATTCGTGTTACACATTTAAACGTTCAGTAATATATTGTGAAAATTATATGAATGGACCACTGAAAATCAGTGATGACACCAGGAGTTCGCGAAAAAAAGGGTAAGCATGTCCTGCCCTACCAGTAGCACCAGCCATTCATACAATTTGCATACAAAAGTAAATATTTATTGCCTGACACAGCACAGCAGTACTCCTGCCACCCGACGTCAGTCAAAGAATCATACCTGGAAACCTATTTCCTTATGAGCTGCATACTCAATGATATTTGTCAACATATGAAACGTCCACAGATTTAATGTGCGTATATAGTTAAAGTTTGTTGTTTGTTTGGTGTTTAACGCTGCACATAGCAATATTCCAGCTACATGTATATGACGGCGGTCTGTAAATAATCGAGTGAATGGGTAGTGAATGTACCGCTATGCTGTGTGTATGTGTGGGTTGTGGATGTAATGTTTATGCTGTTGGTGTGAAGTGAATGCATTGTCTATACCTTATGTATGTAAAGGTAATACATGTCAGTTCTATGCTGTGTGTAGTGAATGTTTGATTTATGTTGTGTCTATGTGTAGGTAGTGGATATAAGTTCTATGCTCTGTGTGTGTGTGGGAAGTGAAAGAAAATTCTATGCTGTGTGCATGTGTGGGTAGTGAATGTAAATTCTATGCTGTGTGTATGTGTGGGAAGTAAATGTAAAATATATGCTGTGTGTATGTGTGGGTAGTGAATGTAAATTCTATGCTGTGTGTATGTGTGGGAAGTAAATGTAAAATATATGCTGTGTGCATGTGTGGGTAGTGAATGTAAATTCTATGCTGTGTGTATGTGTGGGTAGTGAATGTAAAATATATGCTGTGTGTATGTGTAGGTAGTGAATGTAAATTCTATGCTGTGTGTATATGTGGGAAGTAAATGTAAAATATATGCTGTGTGCATGTGTGGGTAGTGAATGTAAATTCTATGCTGTGTATATGTGTGGGTAGTGAATGTAAAATATATGCTGTGTGTATGTGTGGGTAGTGAATGTAAATTCTATGCTGTGTGTATGTGTGGGTAGTGAATGTAAATTCTATGCTGTGTGTATGTGTGGGAAGTAAATGTAAAATATATGCTGTGTGTATGTGTGGGTAGTGAATGTAAATTCTATGCTGTGTGTATGTGTGGGTAGTGATGGTACATTCTATGCTGTGTGTATGTGGGGGTAGTGAATGTAAATTCTATGCTGTGTGTATGTGTTGGTAGTGAATGTAAAATATATGCTGTGTGTATGTGTGTGTAGTGAATGTAAAATATATGCTGTGTGTATGTGTGGGTAGTGAATGTAAATTCTATGCTGTGTGTATGTGTGGGAAGTAAATGTGAAATATATGCTGTGTGTATGTGTGGGTAGTGAATGTAAATTCTATGCTGTGTGTATGTGTGGGTAGTGAATGTAAATTCTATGCTGTGTGTATGTGTGGGTAGTGAATGTAAGTTTTATGCTGTGTGTATGTGTAGGTAGTATATTTTTAACATTTAATTTCTTTCTTGCTTATTAAGTGTACATGATATAACAATGTGTTTGTTAATGTCATTAGCAACAGTTCCGCAATGACATTCTCGCGATTCTATCTTAGATCATCCTATTTTGACCATACTAGACAGAGCATAAAACTTTGAAGGAAAGCGTAAAGAAAGTTACCAAATCCTGTGTTGACCTTCTGATCTGATACGAATATATCTTAACAGGTCCTGTCGATCGCACATTTGTCTCACAGGCATTAAAGAATCTACATTTCTCATCTTTTCATTAACAAGACGAGTCCATTTACATTTACTAGGAACATTACAATTAGCTAGGTAATCATTCAAGACATGGGTGAAATTATATTTATGGCAAAGTGCAGCATGTTCAAACGGAGATTTACAACATGTATTGTCAAAATATGGTTCACATTTGTATTGCCCAAGTCTGCCAATAAATATTTGTTTAAAATAGAAATCACAGATTGATCAACACAGTTTACCAAATACGAGCAGAGCTTGTTTATCAATGTATGCCTGAAGGGGTTATAAGATCTACACTATCAATACAACTTGGCTTTGTGTAAGTCTTGGCAGACCCTGTAGTTTTTTACTGAAGTAGCACTGTGGTGTTTCCAGCAATTCATACTCTCTACCAGTAAGTTGCCCCCGTCCATTGCATCCATATAAGGCACATGGCAAGAAAACTCTCTGCAGTATGCGCACAGCTATAACCCACCAAAATATAACCCATTGTTATGATTTACATTGATAAGCGGTTTTTTTATTTTTTCACATGAATTTGCGAATCATTAATGGTATCATCACAATTTGACTTTTGGGCATATAAAGGGTTTTGTAGCCTTTTTTTCAAGGAGTCTGAAGCAGGTTGTTCTGCCCCTGCATTTTTGCAAAATCCGAACTGCTATGTAAATTCTACAGGAATTGTCTTGTTTAATAATCAAAATTGTATACAAGAAAATTACAAGAAATATTAAACTATGTTGTAACAGAAGATCCCCGATCACTTTGGAGTGGGTGAGTGAGTAATGGTTTAACGCTGCTTTTAGCAATATTCCAGCAATATTCCAGCAATATCACGGCGGGGGACACCAGAAATGGGCTTCACACACTGTACCCATGTCGGGTTCGAGCCCGGGTCTTCGGCGTGACGAGTGAACGCTTTAACTACAAGGCTACCCGACTGCCCATGATTATTTTGGAAACTATTACAGAAAAAAACAGGCTGTTGATGAAAATTTACCCGAGAGTGAAATATTATTTAATTTCTTCAAAATTATTAACGGAGAATAAACGGCAGAGGATGTTTCTGTTCATGATAACCTTCAGATTATGAGCGCGGAAGAAAACACAGTACTTAACAATGCGATAACAAGAGATGTTATAATGGATTCGGTCCTTAACTTAAAAAATAACAAAGCTCCGGGACTTGGTAACATCATCAACGAATATATCTCAACCACCACTGATATATTCATGGATATTTATGTTAAATTATTCAATATCGTTCTTGATATTGGTGTCATCCCAGAAGAAATGCTTTACAGGTGTAATTAAGCCAATATATAAGGATAAAGGGGGTCCCAAAGAAATTACAGACCGATTACCCTGCTGAGGTGTTTTGGAAAACTTTCAAATTTCTATTATAAATACCCGCTTACAATAGTTATTGAAACAAATTTCATCTAGGTTTTAAAAAAAGGGGACTCTTGTAAAGGTTAAAATCAAATGAATTTTATGAACGAATTAAAAATGTTATAACCATGTTTGCATTATTATATGCAGATGACGCAGTACTGTTGGTGTCAAATGCGAAGGATTTACAAAGTACGTTAGATTCATTGTAAAAGTTGGAGGACTAATATTTCCAAGAATAAATTAACTATTTTTGCAGGATCTAAAATGGAATACAAAAACAGTTTCAAGGTTTGTGTAAAGACTTTAGGAAATGTGGAATTCTATAAATACCTTGGTGTTACCTTGCCAACACATCGTAAATTTACAAGCACGAAGCAAAAGTTATCAGAACAAGCCACTAAAGCAACGTAAATAAATATTCTATAGCAAGGGCGGAAATTACATTTGCCAATTGGATGTCAGCTGCGCCTTTTTGACTTTATCGTTGTACTAATTCTTCTTTATAGTAGCGAAATATGGGGATTTGAAAAAATCTCATTCACAGAAACTATTCACATTCGCTTTCTTAAACACCTGACGCCACTAAGCAAGAGTACTCCCACTTTTATGATATAGGGGGAACTTGAAAGATTGCATCTCTCTAAAGTAGTCAAAATGAAAAGGATATCTTTTGGGGCTAGAATGCTGGGAAAACATCTAAATTATCTTTCATTATGTCTGAATTACTTTTAAATGATAATTTAATGTGAACATGGAAACATAAATGGATGACATGCATGAAATGAATGCTTGACGAACTCGGCCTTAGTGACGTATGGATATCACAAAGTCTTCAAAGTCAAGGCAATCCAAACATATAGTATAGTATAGATAAACTACATGATATTCAACAATGACAATCCTGGATACCTGCAACAGATAAATCTTCCAAAGGGTCCATGTATAGAATTGTAAATAATGACTTTAAGTTTTGAAAACTATTTAACTAACACAGATGGAAACGTTGGGAGAAGTTTCCTTATGTTTAGAAAATCCAATCACAATTTACCAGTTGAAAGGAAAATACCATTATCTAGAAGAAAATGCTCACTCTCCCAATTGTATGACATAGGTGATGAATTTCATTATTTGATTTTGTGTCCTTCATTTGAAGAGGAGGGGAGTGAGTGAGTATTGTAATATCACGTCGGGGGACACCAGAAATGAGCTTCACACATTGTACCCATGTCGAGGACCTACAACTGCCACCACAAGGAACGTGATGATAAAATACCTGATGCCATTACGACTGTTTGACGACTCACGACACGTCACATAGCCAATACAAACAATACTCGTGAGTGTTGATAGCTTTCTGAGGAATGAACTGTACAAGACAAAGCTTTCAGTGTACTGGGTTCCAAGGTCAGATATGTTCCAGTTTCATCGTCTCTCGTGAGAATGTACGTCGTTTTGCAAAAGACACTGCTGATGTCCTGATTTGAGTAGCCATGGAGCAGTCATGGGTTCTCCCTACCGGCCAGAGTCTAAACAACAGTCAAGGCGGTGGAAACAATTAACGTCTCCTTCTCCTGCAAAAAAGGCGAGGTCTTCTCCGTTAGCTGGTAAGACCATGGCGTGCGTTTGCTTTGATTCCAAAGGAATCATACCGAAGAAATAATCTATACCATCCGACCATTAATTATCAGTATTATGCTAAGCCTTACAGGAAAAACTGCGTGAGAATATCAAGGCTGATCGTCGTGTGACTCAATGTACCTGTACAGTAGCCAGACCGTGACACTGCACGTGGACATATACAGTAGCTAGACCGTCACACACGCCAGGACGTCGACAGTAGCCAGACCATGACACTGCACGTGGACATGAACAGTACCCAGACCGTCACACACACGTGGACATGAACAGTACCCAGACCGTCACACACGTACCACATACACGTACCCAGACCGTGATACTGCACGTGGACATGTTCAGTACCCAGACCGTGACACTGCACGTGGACATGTTCAGTAGCCAGTCCGTGACACTGCACGTGGATATGTACAGTAGCCAGACCGTGACACTGCACGTGGACATGTTCAGTAGCCAGTCCGTGACACTGCACGTGGACATGTACGGTAGCCAGTCCGTGACACAGCACGTGGACATGTACAGTAGCCAGAACGTGACACTGCACGTGGACATGTTCAGTAGCCAGTCCGTGACACTGCACGTGGACATGTACAGTAGCCAGTCCGTGACACTGCATGTGGACGTGTTCAGTAGCCAGTCCGTGACACTGCACGTGGACATGTACAGTAGCCAGTCCGTGACACTGCACGTGGACATGTACAGTAGCCAGTCCGTGACACTGCATGTGGACGTGTTCAGTAGCCAGTCCGTGACACTGCACGTGAACATGTACAGTCGCCAGTCCATGACACTGCACGTGAACATGTAGTCGCCAGTCCGTGACACTGCACGTGGACATGTTCAGTAGCCAGTCCGTGACACTGCACGTGGACATGTACAGTAGCCAGACCGTGACACTGCACGTGGATATGTACAGTAGCCAGACCGTGACACTGCACGTGGATATGTACAGTACCCAGACCGTTACACTGCACGTGGACATGTACAGTCGCCAGTCCGTGACACTGCACGTGGATATGTACAGTAGCCAGACCGTGACACTGCACGTGGATATGTACAGTCGCCAGTCCGTGACACTGCACGTGGACATGTACAGTCGCCAGTCCGTGACACTACACGTGGATATGTACAGTAGCCAGACCGTGACACTGCACGTGGATATGTACAGTCGCCAGTCCGTGACACTGCACGTGGATATGTACAGTCGCCAGTCCGTGACACTGCACGTGGATATGTACAGTAGCCAGACCGTGACACTGCACGTGGATATTACAGTAGCCAGAACGTGACACTGCACGTGGACATGTACAGTAGCCAGTCCGTGACACTGCACGTGGATATGTACCTGTACGGTAGCCAGACCGTGACACCTGACGTGGATATGTACAGTAGCCAGTATCCATACACTACAGTACACTTGTAACCAATGTTGTCTATTGAAGTACCTAACAGTTTTAGATGTTTATTTCTAGGTGTACTATAAATATGTTCTATATATTCTCTATGCAATCTCTCGTATATGTTGCATGTAAGAGGAACATACAATACATTATATCCCTGGCGATGACAGGAACCCCATCATACCACAAGGCATGATTCTTGTATACAAGTCCTGTTTGAACTTCATTAAAGACATTAACTCACCTGTACCATGTTTAATCGACCTGATCTCTGTGACACGGGGTGAAATCAAAGGAAGCTTTTACAACCACATTAACCTGATCACCATGCCGACAAACAACTCAAGGGAGATAATCCATGTGAATCTGATACAGTAGCCATCCTGAACCGCAGTGTCAAACCAAGTGGGCAGTGGTCAGTCATTTATACGGCGCTTCTCGGACTAACTGATTCACTGTTACTTCTCACGTGCGGCGGGAGCCTAGTCGCCCAAAGCGCCACAATTCGCTGTGTTGACCCGGGATCCTATAATCGTGGGTTCGAATCGCTCTGATTAAGATCCGTGTTTTCTCGGCACCATCCCCGCGCTCGTGCGTTTCACCGAAGTGGTCAGTGTAAATAGGGCTATTAAGCTGTCATGTCGTGACTCAATTCAAATAGTGCTCGAAATGGCGTTAAACACAATTGTTTTCGAATTGGGTTCGAATCCCGGTTCGCCCCGATTATGTTTCTAGGTTTATCAGCACCATATCGTGCTCGTGGGTTTCGCCGAAGTGGTAAACGTCTGAGACCTGCATCACTTCGGGCTTTCCTCCCACATTAAGCTGACACGTCTTGATATGACTGGAATACTGTTAAAAGCGGCGTTAAACCCAACTCACTCACACACTCATCCCACTAGTGCTAATGTTCATCTGCTAAGTGCAAGTATATGTTGAGAAATATGGATTTACAGCTATAAAGCTTCGATTTTTCTGTTGTTTCTTCTTGAAACCGACGACCGCCTCCGTGGTCTAGTGGTAGAGCGTCCGCCCGGAGAGCGGAAGGTCCGGGGTCCGTTCCCCAGCCGCGTCATACCAAAAGACGTTAAAAGATGGTACTTGTTGTTACCCTGTCTGTCGCTCGGCATTAAGGGGTTAAAAACAAGGACTGGTCGGCTCGGAGTCAGTATACTGTGTCTGAGTGGGGTATTCATGTTAAACTGCGGCATGGTATCTCAGTCAGCTAGCACTATACATCGGCATCAGTCCGGACTAGTACAAGCAGCCACACAAACACACACACGTACATGCACGTCGCTATATAAGTGCAATAATCTTGGACGCGACGTTAAATCCCATTTCACCTCACCTCACCTATTCATGTTAAAACTGCGACATGGTATCTCAGTGCGCTAGTCAGTCCGGACTAGTACAAGCAGCCACACACACACACACACACACACACACACACACACACACACACACACACACACACACACACACACACACACACACACACACACACACACACACACACACACTAAAATCCCTTAACCGAAGCTAAAAACCGACCTAAAACCTGAAAACCTCGTACATTTTGTTTGTTCCCACATTTGAACCTTGTTATTTTTTTCGTATTGAATATGACGGGAGCATAACTGCGAGGGTCGTGTAGTGTAGTATGGAACACAAGTAATATGTTTACACACAACGCGTCACCCCAGGATACCCATTCACATCTCGCCGAGGGAGATGCACCGTTATCATCACACCGTTCTCGGCATTGAGCAACTGTCGCGTTAGGTTAATGATGTCGCCTTTCAATGGAAAGGTATGGAGGCCGAGAGGGGACATCGCTTTTTCTCGCCTTTAATTACGGCCGCGATTAAGCGATAACACGATACGTGAAAGCGATAGCACGAGACGAGAAACCGATAGCACGAGGAGAGGAAGCGATAGCACGAGACGTGAAAGCGATAGCACGAGGTGAGAAAGCGATAGCACGAGGAGAGAAAGCGATAGCACGAGGAGAGAAAGCGATAGCACGAGGTGAGAGAGCGATATCACGAGACGAGAAACCGAAAGCACGAGGAGAGAAAGCGATAGCACGAGAAGAGAAAGCGATAGCACGATGAGAGAAAGCGATAGCACGAGACAAGAAACCGATAGCACGAGGAGAGAAACCGATAGCACGAGACGAGAAAGCGATAGCACGAGGAGAGAAAGCGATAGCACGAGGAGAGAAAGCGATAGCACGAGACAAGAAACCGATAGCACGAGGAGAGAAAGCGATAGCACGAGTGTGTGTGTGTGTGTGTGTGTGTGTGTGTGTGTGTTTGTGTGTGTTAGTGTCTCTATGTGTGTGTGTGTATGTGTGTGTGTGTATGTGCGTGTGCGTGTGCGTGTGCGTGTGTGTGTGATTCGTTATGTTATCTTCTTCATTATGGGGGGGGGGGGGGGACTGAGGGATTTATTTTCTCATAAAAGTTAGCTGAGATTTTTTCAGTCACATTCCAAATTATATCTATGGAGAGAATGTTGAAATATTCTCACTAATCACTAAAACACAATAATTGCATAGACGTATGTGATTTTACAACATTCCACGGACTTAAAAATGTAATTGATTCATTTATGGCTCTTTTTAGGGGTTTTAAGGGACCATCACGCCGTCAGCCCGTGGCGGGTCATAGCAATACTCTCTAAATAAATCAGGTTAAAATCTAAATATATACTATTCGAAAGAAGTTAAAGAACGCCCGATTCTTTTATATGGCCATGGTTAGTCAGTCATGGCTGATTATATTGAAAAAAATTGTCTTAAATTGTGGGTGTTCTTTAACTTGTTTTGAGTAGTATATGATGTGTGTATATACAGTGTGAATGCCACACAACACACGAAACTAAAAAAGCACACCTGACAAGAACAAAAATAAATGAGAGTTATCTCCCATTGACTCGTGACTACAGTTGCATATTGGAATTTGAGTGTGTGAGTGAGTATTGTTTTACGCCGTTTTTAACAATATTCCAGTAATATCAGCGGGAGACACCAGAAATGTCTTTTGTCTGCATAATGTACCTCCATAATTATCAGCATAATTGCCATTCCTAAATCGGACGAACGTGTATTCGGTGTCAAATCCAAATCTGTTGACCGACAAAATAATTCTTTGGACAAACCCGTGTTCAAACCCCTCAAGAATACACGCCCTCCACCAATATGAATAATCTATTATTTGAATCACAGGTTCAGGTCAAATACAGATCATGTTCAGGTCAAATACAGATCATGTTCAGGTCAAATACAGATCATGTTCAGGTCAATTACAGATCATGTTCAGGTCAATTACAGATCATGTTCAGGTCAATTACAGATCATGTTCAGGTCAAATACAGATCATGTTCAGGTCAATTACAGATCATGTTCAGGTCAATTACAGATCATGTTCAGGTCAATTACAGATCATGTTCAGGTCAATTACAGATCATGTTCAGGTCAATTACAGATCATGTTCAGGTCAAATACAGATCATGTTCAGGTCAAATACAGATCATGTTCAGGTCAATTACAGATCATGTTCAGGTCAAATACAGATCATGTTCAGGTCAAATACAGATCATGTTCAGGTCGTGTTCAGGTTGAGGTTGTGTTGCGGTATTGAGGTCGTGTTCAGGTTGTGCTTGAATTGTGTAAGGGTTGTGCTATTGTCGCGCCTAACTCGTAAGTAACCATAGTGACAAAATAAGCACATGAGAGGAGCTGCTGGGGGTGCTGTTTATGGCACACTGACGTGTGTAATACAATGATACGAGGGTCAAACTGCGCGCCAGGACGGAGACTTGCGGAGACGTCCGGGGCGACAACTTCAGACATCAGCAGCAGGTGGAGACTGGCATGTGGCGTATATAGACACCTACAGACACGAAAACAAAGATTTAGAATCCTTATTGATGAATGATTTTTGTTTGTTTGTTGTTTAACGCCGCACTCAGCTATATGACAGCGGTCTGTAAATAATTGAGTCTGGACCAGACAATCCAGTGATTGACATCATGAGCATCGGTCGACGCATTGGGATAAGATGAGCAACCATGTATCGATGCCTCTTAAATAGCTGCCTATGATACAGCAGCGGAACAATATCAGCAACACTACAATTTAAGTAACATCAGTATCAGCATCATTATTATATCGGCATTGTTACTACAGCAGCAACACCTTCATACGTCAGTACAATGATATCAGTAGATCTCACTGACAACTGCGTCATTGTAATATCATCTTCATATTTCACATTGTTTGCATTACGACGTACTGCAATGCATTTGATTACAGCTATGAGGTCGGTGTATCTGACTTGACCTCCATGAAGTCGGTACATGTGACTTGACCTCCATAAAGTCGGTACATGTGACTTGACCTCCATAAAGTCGGTACATGTGACTTGACCTCCATGAAGTCGGTACATGTGACTTGACCCCCATGAGGTCGGTACATGTGACTTGACCTCCATGAAGTCGGTACATGTGACTTGACCTTCATAAAGTCGGTACATGTGACTTGACCCCCATGAGGTCGGTACATGTGACTTGACCTCCATGAGGTCGGTACAAGTGACTTGACCTCCATAAAGTCGGTACATGTGACTTGACCTCCATGAGGTCGGTACATGTGACGTGACCTCCATGAGGTCGGTACATGTGACTTGACCTCCATGAGGTCGGTATATGTGACTTGACCTCTGTGAGGTCGGTATATACACATTCGGATGCAGGGCGTCTCACCTCGTCTATGTTGCCTGTAAACATGGGCTCTCCCCTGTTGCCTCGGCCTATTCTCACAGCACACGGACTTCTGGCGATTTCTGTTCAACCAATATCAGTGCATAAAGTCACGTAAGAAGTGAAAACGAAAGTCTGTTGTATTTACTTTGATCACATTATATGTTTTATGTATCTGAATTGACCACTACAATGTGTGACGGGTTGTCTGCAAAACAATGACCGTCACATGTCTAAGTTAAGAAATGCATCACGTTGAGTTTAGCGATAGGGTCCAGCATGTTGCATAAGACTGTAGCCTTAAATCTCCGCCTTGGCCCCGCAGCTGTTCTCTCAACCTAACACCCTCCCTCTGTTTATTGGGCAGTTTCGATCGTCTCGGCGCCGTCCAAAAGGACTCCGGCCGGAATCCATTTCTGATTTTTTTCTTTTACTGTTTGTTTCTTTTTAACGCCGCAATATTCCATCTATATGACAGCGATCTGTAAATAATCGAGTCTGGACCAGACAATCCAGTGATCCACAAAACTGGGATTTTAGACGCCACCCTTTTAAAATGCTGGACCCGCCCTTGACTAGTCTATTATGGTAAAGTATATAGGTAGCAGAAAGAATTTTGCGTGAGATTGGTTTTGCTTCCGTGAGTTTGAATTTCGCACTTTTTTCAATCAATCATCAGATGTTTTACTCCCCTTGTGCATTAGCAACAAACGATGAATGCCTTGAAACTGCAATTTTTTCATTTTGCTCACCGCCTTCCGCTTGAACACTTTCGCTCGTGCTTGATGACGTCACATCTCTGTCCTTAATGTTCAGATCGAGGCTCTGGCCATCATAACGCATCGTGGCCACCAGCCAGGTGGCGCTGCTTGTCTGAGAGGATAAAGATGACGTTTCATTTACACTCATATTACGAGTTATGTCCCTTCTATGTCCCTCCTATTGACCAATCAGATTCCACCTATCGCATAACTTTCATTTCTTTAAACAAAATGGCGGCCCCAAGTCAAGAGGTATGATCTATAATCAAGATCTATATCGTAATAAAACCTGTCTTGCCTAGCGGTAAACTTACCCGAGCACCTTGATTTCAAACATGAACGGTATACATCTTTCAAATCCTGCAATCCACCGAAATCGTCATGGCAGTTTAAGATCATCGGAGGTCGATTTCATTACTCGATTTTGATTGGACTATGCATTGACTCGTAAGTCCAGCCAAACACAAACTCAGAAATTCCAGCCAAGTTCGGCAAGGGTAGAAACTGGACTGTTATAGTCAGTTAACTCCCTTGCCTCGTGAAGATGACCTAAGTGTCAAACCCACCGCAAAGTTCCATCGTAGAGATTGGCTGTAGTCGGTGGAGTTGGTCTTGATGCCGGCGCTGAGTGTCCTCGCGGCTGGGTTTACAGTCATGAACAGCGTGGCCTGGCCGGGGTCTGCGTTGTAGCAGCCGTTACTGACGAGCACCTGTCTGGAGCTGCTTGACGAGAAGTACTGGAAGGTCACCCTCACCCACACGGGGTATGGCCAGTCGATGTTCTGGTAGTGGTAGACGGTGAGGTAGGCCGAGTTTTGGAAGACGCCGTACCCCCCAAGGAACACCACGTCAACATTGCCGACGTATTTCCACGTGCCCGAGTTGTCGTTGAAGCCCCATTGGCCTCCGTCGTTCATGTCAGTCAGAAAGTCCAGCTTGCATTCTGAATTTAGAGTGAGTGAGTGAGTGAGTGGCTGAGTGAGTGAGAGAGTGAATGAGTGAGTGAGTGAGTGAGTAAGTGAGTGAGTGAGCGAGTGAGTGAGTGAGTTGCTGTCTGTCTGTCACTGTACATACCTTGTAGTTCCTTCAAACAGGTGTCAGCCCCCGGTACACGGTTACTGCACGAGCAGACAGTTGCGTCCCAGGCCTGCCTCTCGGGGCACCGTCTCTTGTGGGTGCGGGTGTGATCGGGGGTGAGGAAGTTACAGGGAGACTCAGGGTCCGCCGTGTGCATGCAGGCTGCAAAATATGCACAATGTCTGTGTGGAAATCTTGGCACTACATTCCTATCTTGTTTTGTTTGGTTGTTGTTTAACGCCGGGCAACCCATGCTTGCCGTAAAAGGTGACTATGCTTGTCGGAAGAGGCGACTAACGGGATCGGGTGATCAGCCTCGCTGACTTGGTTGATGCATGTCATCGTATCCCAGTTGCGTGGATCGATGCTCATGATGTCAATCACTGGATTGTCTGGCCCAGACTCGATTATTTACAGACCGCCGTCATATAGCTGGAATATTGCTAAGTGCGGCGTCAAAAAATACCACTAACAACAAATAATTGTGTTATAACAGTGAGCGACCTCTACATACCTGGCTGCTCCCCGCCACACGGGACGGAACACTCCGTCTCTCCCACAATGCAGTACCCAAGGTGAGGGTCAAACCTCTGCCCCCCGGGGCAACACTGGGAGACAAGTTCTCCCCCCGCACACTGGTAGTAGCTGCGACAAGACGCTGGGTCCGTGTAGTTCCGGGCGGCACAGCTCACCCCCGACTACAACAAAAGAACGAGCACCTTGCTACCTGTTTTATTCCTAGGAACTGGTGTGCCCATCCATTTAATGGTGATGTCCAACAACGGATCAGGCCGGAACCCAGGACCA
This sequence comes from Haliotis rufescens, assembly GCF_023055435.1. Lineage (NCBI taxonomy): Eukaryota > Metazoa > Mollusca > Gastropoda > Lepetellida > Haliotidae > Haliotis > Haliotis rufescens. The sequence continues at coordinate 59,348,017 of NW_025964334.1, forward strand.
TGGGATCTGTCCTAGCAACGCCACCAGAGGATCTGCCCTAAAAACACGACCATAGGGCCTTGTCCCAGCCAAACGATCACAGGATATGTGCTAGCTACGCGACAATAGGACCTGTTTTCCCTTCACGTTAGGGTATGATTGTCCCAGGTGGAAGACCATAGGATCCCGTCCTAGCTACACGACCATAGGATCCCGTCCTAGCTACACGACCATAGGATCCCGTCCTAGCTACACGACCATAGGATCTCGTCCTAGCTACACGACCATAGAATCTCGCCCTAGCTACACGACCATAGGATCCCGTCCTAGCTACACGACCATAGGATCTCGTCCTACCTACACGACCATTGGATCCTGCCCTAGCTACACGAGCATAGGATTCCGCCCTAGCTACACGACCATAGGATCCCGTCCTAGCTACACGACCATAGGATCTCGTCCTAGCAACACGACCATGGGATCTCGTCCTAGCCTCACAACCATAGGATTCCGTCCTAGCCTCACGACCATAGGATTCCGTCCTAGCTACACGACCATTGGATCTCGTCCTAGCTACACGACCATTGGATCCCGACCTAGCTACACGAGCATAGGATTCCGTCCTAGCCTCACGACCATAGGATCTCGTCTTAGCTACACGACCATAGGATCTCGTCTTAGCTACACGACCATAGGACCCCGCCCTAGCTACACGACCATAGGATCTCGTCCTAGCTACACAACCATAGGATCTCGTCCTAGCTACACGACCATTGGATCCCGCCTTAGCTACACGACCATAGGACCCCGTCCTAGCTACACAACCATAGGATCCCGTCCTAGCTACACGACCATTGGATCCCGCCTTAGCTACACGACCATTGGATCCCGTCCTAGCTACACAACCATAGGATCCCGCCTTAGCTACATGACCATAGGACCCCGTCCTAGCTACACAACCATAGGATCTCGCCCTAGCTACACGACCATAGGACCCCGTCCTAGCTACACGACCATTGGATCCCGCCCTAGCTACACGAGCATAGGATCTCGTCCTAGCTACACGACCATAGGATCCCGTCCTAGCTACACGACCATAGGATCTCGTCCTAGCTACACGACCATAGGATCTCGCCCTAGCTACACGACCATAGGATCCCGTCCTAACTACACGACCATAGGATCTCGTCCTACCTACACGACCATTGGATCCTGCCCTAGCTACACGAGCATAGGATTCCGCCCTAGCTACACGACCATAGGATCCCGTCCTAGCTACACGACCATAGGATCTCGTCCTAGCTACACGACCATAGGATCTCGTCCTAGCTACACGACCACAGGATCTCGTCCTAGCTACACGACCATAGGATCCCGTCCTAGCTACACGACCATAGGATCCCGTCCTAGCTACACGATCATTGGATCCCGCCCTAGCTACACGACCATAGGATCTGTCTTAGCCTCATGCCCATATGGTCTGTCCTATCTACACGACCATTGGATGCGTCCTGGCTTCACGACCATTGGATCCCGCCCTAGCTACGCCACCATAGGATCTGTCCTTGCCTCACGCCCATAGGGTCTGTCCTAGCTACACGACCATTGGATCCGTCCTGGCTAAATGACTTAACCCAGCACTACTTCCGGTGTCCTCGACCAGTAGGTCACACACACAGCCTTCTATTCTATCACACAAAGATGCTTATACGAACGTCAGTTCCGAGAGATTCGACATGCTTTGTTGACCTTCATTATATGTGGTGCCATAACTGAAATAGACAAGGGCAAGTGAGTGAGTGAGTGAGTGAGTGAGTGAGTGAGTTGGGTTTAACGCCACTTGGAACAGTATCCCAGTTATATCAGAGCTTATTGTGGGAGGTTAGCCTGATGGATGCTGACCTTAGACATTTCGCACTTTGATGAAACCCAAGACCAAGGGTATGGTGCTGACAATCCAAGAAACATACATGGCGAACCGGGATTCGAACCCACGATCACATGTTTCTGACACGCCTTAAGGACGCAACTATGTAATCAGTACGAATACGTTCTTGTTGGGGTGATTCTAAGCAGACCTGACATCCTCGGTTGACCTGGAAGCCCTGGTTGGCGAGACAACACCGGGGCGTGAGGGTTGGGCCGTACTCGTCCTGCTCACACTGGTAGTACAGTTCACATGAGTCGGAGAACGGGTGGACAGTCACGCTAAATGGCGCGCAGTAATCTGGAAGAGTAGTGACAGTTGTCTGGAATAGTAGTGACAGTAATGTTGAATAGTGATGACAGTAATGTTGAATAGTGATGACAGTAGTCTGGAATAGTGGTGACAGTAATCTCGGATAGTGGTGACAGTAATCTCGAATAGTGGTGACAGTAATGTGGAATAGTGATGACAGTAATCTGGAATAGTGGTGACAGTAATCTCGAATAGTAGTGATGGTACTCTGGAGAAGAAATATTTTAGAATACTAGTCAGTAGAGAAAGTATTGAAGAATAGTGACAGTGATCTGGATCAGTGGTCACTGTGAGTTGGACATAGAATGACATCAATCTGAAATAGCAATGACGACAGCTGATGAGTGATTGCATTAGTTATAAACAAATATGTCGTTAAAAGGATTGTGACACGTATCTGGGTTCTGCTGCCAATAGCCATGTTCTGAAAAAATATCTGACTGCAATCTTGAAATTTGAGTTCCCGTTTCATTGGTCTATATCAATAGCACTTACCACACCCTCCGACTGGCGACTGTAGGACGATACTGGGGTGGTCACATGCCATCCTGTCCGCGTCGTACAGGTAGCCCATGGGACAGGTCTGCTCGTGAGGTCCATCCTCGCTGCACTGGTAGTACTTGTCGCAGCGGCCAGGGTAAGGGAAGAGAAGAGTCTCGCCACCGTGCCAGTTGGAACATGCTGCGCCCGGGGCCGACGCCCCAGGGGTCTCGGTACTAGAAATTGGAACTGGCAGGGTGCTAGTACGCCCTGAAACTGACCCTGTGTTAGAGAGACGGCGGGACATTATTTGAATTTGATGTTTATGTATGTTATATAAAAATGAATTGAAAATATTGATGTAATACTGCAGCTAAGACAATATATACACAACGTCTAAACACCATTTACACAACGTCAACACAACATATACACGACATTTACACACGTTTTACACAGCGTTTCCACAACGACGACACAACGTCAATACAATGTCCACATTACGCCTATGTAACGTCTAAATGGACACACGTAGTCGACACAACGTTTACGTAACGACGTGGAACGGAGTGTGTCCATTAACAACAAACGTTGTTTAACTATGATAAACGCTCTTCTTACCATTGCACTGCAGACTGTTGTCTGAGATGAACTGCGAGAACCCAAGGCTATTTCCAAGTATGTTGAACACAAAAGGAATCGTAGATGCCGAGTTGTAGGCGAGAATTCCCACTGGAAATATCCGAACGTCGATGTCCTGGACGGCAGAGAGTCTGTTGACGTAGTCTCTGACGACAGCCGTGGAGGACAGGGGGCTGGTGAAGATGAGTACGAGCGTGATTGGGTTACCATTGGCGGTCGATCTGATGTTCTTGTTGACCAGGAACGCCAGGGTCTCCGAGACGACTCCTGCTCTGGCGGTGGTGGTCACTCCTGACATGATGTTCCGGATCTGATTTTGTGACACAGAGGAGTCGATGGAGACATATTCGCTGGGGCCTTGGTCAGTGAACGCGGTCACGCTGACCCGTGTGTCTGGATTGGTGGACTTGGCGTCCAGGACGAATAGTTCGACTTGGTCAAGGTAGTTTCTGATGCCACCCAGGAACTGCGTGGACAGGGTCGACGCCTCAAACACAACGTGTACGTCAGCGGGGGCGTAGCTGCATCCTTTTACTGAAAACATTGCAGCGTTAGATAGACGCTTGTGATTAAATGCCAACTACATCGACATTTGGACACGGATGTGTATTGTATTTTGTAAACTCGTTAAAAGAGATTCCGAGAAATACCGTTATGTCAATTAGGTTCATTGCTACTTACTACACTCAATTTACTGCAAGTTATGTTTGATGGATTATTGTTAATACTCTATAAACTGAGGGAATTAACTGTTTAAATGAGACGAGTTTTCTCAATATACCGGTCACGGCGGTTGACATTACACATGGGATAACAAACTATAACTTCCTAGTTTCTTACAAAGTAGAATCAGCACAAACATAAAACATAGCCTTTTGTGTTTTAGGGAGAACGTTACTATAAGATGTTAACTTGACGACTTCTTATGATTGCCCCGGACAAGTTGGACATAGATTCATCAGCACGGATAAAACACTGGGAAAGTCCCAGAGAATACCCACAGCCTGTGTGTCGGAGCGAAGTTTCAGTGCACCTATTTGTTTCTATAGCGTTGTGGTGAAGGATGCTAATTACATCATTGGTATTCTGCTTCTGACGTGGTAGCGACCGTTACTATCTAACGGGTAAGCCCAAACCATTCACACAAACATTGTAGGATGTACCGACCTACATTGCGACTAAGCGTCTGTTTTGTATTGTCCATGTAGTTTTATATGTACATTTTTTATGGATTTATTATATCGCACTTCTTCAAGTGCAAATCTGTATGTACATTTTTTATGGATTTATTATATCGCACTTCTTCAAGTGCCAGTCTGTATGTACATTTTTGATGGATTTATTATATTGCACTTCTTCAAGTGCCAGTTTTTATGTACATTTTTGATGGATTTATTATATTGCACTTCTTCAAGTGCAAATCTGTATGTACATTTTTTATGGATTTATTATATCGCACTTCTTCAAGTGCCAGTCTGTATGTACATTTTTGATGGATTTATTATATTGCACTTCTTCAAGTGCCAGTTTTTTATGTACATTTTTGATGGATTTATTATATTGCACTTCTTCAAGTGCCAGTCTGTATGTACATTTTTGATGGATTTATTATATCGCACTTCTTCAAGTGCTAGTGTGTATGTACATATTTGATGGATTTATTATATTGCACTTCTTCAAGTGCCAGTTTGTATGTACATATGTGATGGATTTATTATAATGCACTTCTTCAAGTGCTAGTGTGTATGTACATATTTGATGGATTTATTATATTGCACTTCTTCAAGTGCCAGTGTGTATGTACATTTTTTATGGATTTATTATATTGCACTTCTTCAAGTGCCAGTTTGTATGTACATATGTGATGGATTTATTATAATGCTCTTCTTCAAGTGCCAGTCTGTATGTACATATGTGATGGATTTATTATATTGCACTTCTTCAAGTGTCAGTTTGTATGTAAATATGTGATGGATTTATTATATTGCACTCCTTCAAGTGCCAGTTTGTATGTACATATGTGATGGATTTATTATATTGCACTTCTTCAAGTGTCAGTTTGTATGTACATATGTGATGGATTTATTATATTGCACTTCTTCAAGTGCCAGTCTGTATGTACATATTTGATGGATTTATTATATTGCACTTCTTCAAGTGCCAGTCTGTATGTACATATTTGATGGATTTATTATATTGCACTTCTTCAAGTGCCAATTTGTATGTACATACTTGAAGCATGTATCCTCATATCACGTCTTCAAGTTCCAGTTTGTATGTATATATGTGAGGTATTTATCTTAATGTCACTTCTCCAAGTTCCAGTTTTTATGTACATATTTGAAGTACTTATCCTCATATCACGTCTTCAAGTACAAGTGTGTATGGACATATCTGTACCATCAATTGTTATTCAATTTCCTCAAGTATCAGGGTTTTTTATGTATATATCTGTAGTATATATCATTATTTCATTTCTTTAAGTACCAATCTTGTCGCTTTATGTATATAGTAAAGATATGCCACGTTGGATTCAACCTCTCTTACTTCAAGTACCAGTTAGTATGGATGTGAGTATGTCATGGTGTTTATGATTATTTTTGTTTTAAAGACGCTTTTTTAAAAAGTTCTGAGATCAGGTTTACGACACTTAAAGACTCAGTAAAGCTTTTAAAAAAATGTGTGTGTTGAACATTTTTAAATTTGACGCATCATTGACAAAACTGATGTCCGATGCAATTCCAAATGTGCCTTGTTCCATGTTCTCATAGGCTTTCCTTTCAGGTACATACTTGACTTGTCTTTGCATGTATTTGTGATGGGGCCACCTTTTCAGGAACACCTGTTATCATCACTTTTTGATACTTGAGTAGGGGGGCACCAGAAATGGGCTTCACATATTACCCATGTGGGGTGTTCATGATATAGTCAGAAACGTACAATCGACTTTGCTTTCAGCAGATATTTCTTATCAATATAGAAAGGGTTTTGTCGCTTTTATTGGTATAGCGCAGCTGCTAGCTGTTACAGTATTATCAGCGGTGATGCTTCTTGGGTGCAGTGCATGGGTGTAAACGAAAGATGGACCACATTCGATGAGATACACGGAAGGCGTGGCTCCTCCTTGAGTACTGAGTTGTTTGACACGGCACATATTGAGAGGTGTTTACCCCGCATGGATGAGTACACTTGAGTCATCAACATATAATACACGTTCCACCATCTACCCCGTGTTACCATGGGAACCACCCAAAGGTAGATACAATTTCGTTTAACCAGGACATCGGGGGGGGGGGGGGGGGGGGGGGGGGGTTATTTCATTATTTAGTTTGAAAATATGAGATTCAGGGCATTCAATCGACATTCCATTATGTTAAATACCCTGGACACATGCGTCACCATATGTCACCATCTCCATGTCTCTAATTAGTAACTTCCCACAGAATATCTCCCACATATGAGAGTCATTTCATTGGACGCTTACCGTCAGTGTCGGGCTATCATTGGACGCCTATCGTCATTGTCGGGCTATTCGAAAGGCGTTAATTAGGGACCGATCATTTGACGCCTATCGTCAGTGTCGGGCTATTCGAAAGGCGTTAATCAGGGACCGATCATTTGACGCCTATCGTCATTGTCGGGCTATTCAAAAGGCGTTAATCAGGGACCGATCATTTGACGCCTATCGTCAGTGTCGGGCTATTCGAAAGGCGTTAATCAGGGACCGATCATTTGACGCCTATCGTCATTGTCGGGCTATTCGAAAGGCGTTAATCAGGGACCGATCATTTGACGCCTATCGTCAGTGTCGGGCTATTGGAAAGGCGTTAATTAGGCACCGATCATTTGACGCCTATCGTCATTGTCGGGCTATTCGAAAGGCGTTAATCAGGGACCGATCATTTGACGCCTATCGTCAATGTCGGGCTATTCGAAAGGCGTTAATTAGGGACCGATCATTTGACGCCTATCGTCATTGTCGGGCTATTCGAAAGGCGTTAATCAGGGACCGATCAATTTAATTTTTCAGCTACAGCTAAAAAAACACATAATTTTTTATGTTTAAAACTATGACCCTGAATTTGTTTTAAAGAAAAACACCTTGCAACAATGTATTTTCTATGGCAGAAAATTTCTTCTTTTTTATAAAAGTCCGAGGCATCATTATTTTCAAGATTTTCGGGGATAATGTAAATTTGTTTAAATCCCCAGCCACTGAATATCGAATAGTTGGTCCCTAAAGATGATGTTATGGTATCAAAAGGGTCCCTAAAGATGATGTTATGGTATCAAAAGGGTCCCGACATTTTGCTGAGATCACGCAGGTACGATGATTCATGAGTATATAAAAAAAGCTGGACGTTACTTACGTGTTTGTATACTGGGTGACGGAAGTGTTGCCATAGCAACTAAAGTCAGCAGGATGCCTGCCCACATCTTCGGTCGTGACGTGGCCTCTAGGCTACAAATAAAAACACACCTGTAACGATGAGCGAAGAATACAACCCGAACTAATGCATTCATAATTTCGAATGATACACATTCCTGGAACTGCATGTTAGAACGATATACTCTGTTTAAGCATCATGTTCCAATATCACACACAAGTACCACGCACAAGTAGCAAGTCCAAGTAACAAGTGCAATGTCCAAGTGAAATGTTCAAGGAACATGTTCAAGTATCATGCCCAAGTGCAATGTCCAAGTGCAATGTCCAAGTGCAATGTTCAAGTGCAATGTTCAAGTGCCATGTTCAAGGAACATGTTCAAGTGTCATGTCCAAGTGCAATGTCAAAGCGCAATGTCCAAGTGCAATGTCCAAGTGCAATGTTCAAGTGCAATGTTCAAGTGCCATGTTCAAGGAACATGTTCAAGTATCATGCCCAAATACCACGCCCACCCAAGTACCATGCTCAAGTACCATATTCAAGTATCACTTTCATGTACCATATTCAAGTATCACTTTCAAGTACCATATTCAAGTATCACTTTCAAGTACCATATTCTAGTATCACTTTCAAGTACCATATTCAAGTATCACTTTCTAGAACCATATTCAAGTATCACTATCAAGTACCATATTCAAGTATCACTTTCAAGTACCATATTCTAGTATCACTTTCAAGAACCATATTCAAGTAGGTCGCTCAATTATAATCGTTCAAGTATGACTTTCAAGTACCAAGTTCAAGTACCGTGTCTAAGTATCACCTTCAAATTATGTATAACTCGTGTGACCATATGAATCTATATGAATCGCATGTGTGTAGGGTTCGTTGAAAGTGTGTTCACCCACCCACCACATTTCTCTGGGCAGTTTTACGATCAGTTATTTCCCTGCAACCTGGGGCCTGTCTATGGGTCTTTACGGTAAGCAACAACGCACGATAATAAACCACCTGCTCAACAGAACTGTGTAAATTGTTAACCTTTAAGCTATTCGTCCTATGCACATGTTTATTTAACATTTGTGACTTTTAAAGGGATCAAGAGATAAGTTGAGAAGCATGTCAAAGAGAGGCCACGTCCATGGGTTACCGGAGCACTGTATCAGCCTTCCCCAGACAGAGTTTAAAGTGTGTGTCTGTGTGTGTGTGTGTGTGGGGTGGGGGGGGGGGGGGGGGGGGGCAGCACCATCACCTACAGGTGACGTCACATGATGATAAATACAGTTCACAATTTCACAATATAGTTATTAACTCATAACAGAATAACCCTACACTATTGCAAATATTGATGTCATATGTTTGATTGCATTCAAAAAGGTAGAGCTATTATATTAGAAAGAAGTGTGTGAATATGTTTTTACGCCGCTTTTAACAACGTACCAACAATAGCAAGGCGAGGCCACCAGAAATGGGCTTCACACATCGTATCCGTATGGGGAGTCGAACCCGGGACTTCGGCGTGACGAGCGAACGCTAAACTATATGTCTTCTCCCCCGTCTCTTATGTGAAAACGTCATGCAGTAATAGTATATTGAAACCCGTACGTGTGCGCTTTTTCCATGGCGATAGTTTAAATTATTAGCTCTTAGATTTTGAAGAAGGTAGGATATAGTAGGTTACTTTTATATAGAATATTGGTAAATACAGGTAGGTACCCTTCTATCCAAGCACACTAGAGTTTGACAAAATGACCTTTGAATTTGAACAAGATATCCAACCGATGCATGGTATGTGTGTTTTCTGAAACCAAAGCATCGAATATATAATATAAAACGTCAAGCCGCTTTAGCATCCTTCTGATAACCAGAGCTTTGGATTGACAAGCTATACCAGCATCCCTCTGATAACAAGAGCTTTGAATTCACAGGCTATACTAGCGTCCTTCTGACAACCAGAGCTTTGGATTGACAAGCTACACTAGCATCCTTCTGATAACAAGAGTTTTGAATTCACAAGCTACACTAGCGTCCTTCTGATAAGCAGAGCTTTGAATTAACAGGCTATACCAGCATCCCTCTGATAACAAGAGCTTTGAATTCACAAGCTACACTAGCGTCCTTCTGATAACCAGAGCTTGGAATTAACAGGCTATACTAGCATCCTTCTGATAACCAGAGCTTTGGATTGACAAGCTATACCAGCATCCTTCTGATAACAAGAGCTTTGAATTCACAAGCTACACTAGCATCCTTCTGATAACCAGAGCTTTGAATTCACAAGCTGTACCAGCATCCCTCTGATAACCAGAGCTTTGAATTAACAGGCTAAACTAGCATCCTTCCGATAACCAGAGCTTCAATTGACAAGCTTTGCTAAACGTCCTTTTGATAACCAGAGCTTTGAATTCACAAGCTATACTAGCGTCCTTCTGATAACCAGAGCTTTAAATTCACAAGCTATACTAGCGTCCTTCTGATAACAAGAGCTTTGAATTAACAGGCTAAACTAGCGTCCTTCTGATATCCAGAGCTTTGAACTAACAGGCTATACTAGCATCCTTCTAATAACCAGAGGTTTCAATTGACAAGCTACACTAGCGCCCTTCTGATAACCAGAGCTTTGAATTCACAAGCTACACTAGCGTCCTTCTGATAACAAGAGCTTGGAATTCACAAGCTAGCGTCCTACTGATTACCAGAGCTTTGAATTCACAAGCTATACTAGCGTCCTTCTGATAACCAGAGCTTTGAATTAACAGGCTTTACTAGCGTCCTTCTGATAATCAGAGCTTTGAATTCACAAGCTATACTAGCGTCCTTCTGATAACAAGAGCTTTGAATTCACAAACTATACTAGCGTCCTTCTGATAACCAGAGCTTTGAATTCACAAGCTAGCGTCCTACTGATGATCAGAGCTTTGAATTCACAAGCTACACTAGCATCCTTCTGATAACCAGAGCTTGGAATGTACAAGCTACACTAGCGTCCTTCTGATAACCAGAGCTTGGAATTGACGACCTACACTAGCGTCTTTCTGATAACCAGAGCTTTGAATTAACAGGCTATACTAGCGTCCTTCTGATAACCAGAGCTTTAAATTCACAAGCTATACAAGCGTCCTTCTGATAACCAGAGCTTTGAATTCACAAGCTATACTAGCGTCCTTCTGATAACCAGTACTTTGAATTAACAGGCTATACTAGCATCCTTCTGATAACCAGAGCTTTGAATTCACAAGCTATACTAGCGTCCTTCTGATAACAAGAGCTTTGAATTCACAAACTATACTAGCGTCCTTCTGATAACCAGAGCTTTGAATTCACAAGCTATACTAGCGTCCTTCTGATAACAAGAGCTTGGAATTCACAAACTATACTAGCGTCCTTCTGATAACCAGAGCTTTGAATTCACAAGCTAGGGTCCTACTGATAATCAGAGCTTTAAATTCACAAGCTATACTAGCGTCCTTCTGATAACAAGAGCTTTGAATTCACAAACTATACTAGCGTCCTTCTGATAACAAGAGCTTGGAATTCACAAACTATACTAGCGTCCTTCTGTTAACCAGAGCTTTGAATTCACAAGCTAGCGTCCTACTGATAATCAGAGCTTTAAATTCACAAGCTACACTAGCGTCCTTCTGATAACAAGAGCTTGGAATTCACAAGCTACACTAGCGTCCTTCTGATAACCAGAGCTTGGAATTGACGACCTACACTAGCGTCTTTCTGATAACCAGAGCTTTGAATTAACAGGCTATACTAGTGTCCTTCTGATAACCAGAGCTTTAAATTCACAAGCTATACTAGCGTCCTTCTGATAACCAGAGCTTGGAATTAACAGGCTATACTAGCGTCCTTCTGATAAGCAGAGCTTTCAATTGAAAAGCTACACTAGCGCCCTTCTGATAACCAGAGCTTTGAATTCACAAGCTACACTAGCGTCCTTCTGATAACAAGAGCATGGAATTCACAAGCTACACTAGCGTCCTTCTGGTAACCAGAGCTTTGAATTCACAAGCTACACTGGCGTCCTTCTTATAACCAGAGCTTTGAATTCACAAGCTACACTAGCGTCCTTCTGATAACAAGAGCTTTGAATTGACGACCTACACTGGCGTCCTTCTGATAACCAGAGCTTTGAATTAACAGGCTATACTAGCATCCTTCCGATAACCAGACCTTCAATTGACAAGCTTTGTAAGCGTCCTTCTGATTACCAGAGCTTTGAATTCACAAGCTATACTAGCGTCCTTCTGATAACCAGAGCTTTGAATTAACAGGCTATACTAGCGTCCTTCTGATAATCAGAGCTTTGAATTCACAAACTATACCAGCGTCCTTCTGATAATCAGAGCTTTGAATTCACAAGCTATACTAGCGTCCTTCTGATAACAAGAGCTTTGAATTCACAAACTATACTAGCGTCCTTCTGATAACCAGAGCTTTGAATTCACAAGCTAGCGTCCTACTGATAATCAGAGCTTTAAATTGACAAGCTACACTACCGTCCTCCTGATAACCAGAGCTTTGAATTCACAAGCTACACTAGCGTCCTTCTGATAACCAGAGCTTGGAATTCACAAACTACACTAGCGTCCTTCTGATAACCAGAACTTTGAATTGACGACCTACACTGGCGTCCTTCTGATAACCAAAGCTTTGAATTCACAAGCTACACTAGCGTCCTACTGATAACCAGAGATTTGAATTCACAAGCTACACTAGCGTCCTTCTGATAACCAGAGCTTTGAATTCACAAACTATACTAGCGTCCTTCTGATAACAAGAGCTTTGAATTCACAAGCTACACTAGAGTCCTTCTGATAATCAGAGCTTGGAATTCACAAACTATACTTGCGTCCTTCTGATAATCAGAGCTTGGAATTCACAAGCTAGCGTCCTTCTGATAATCAGAGCTTTAAATTCACAAGCTACACTAGCATCCTTCTGATAATCAGAGCTTTAAATTGACAAGCTACACTAGCGTCCTTCTGATAACCAGAGCTTTGAATTCACAAGCTACACTAGCGTCCTTCTGATAACCAGAGCTTTGAATTCACAGGCTAGCGTCCTTCTGATAATCAGAGCTTTGAATTCACAAGCTACACTACCATCCTTCTGATAATCAGAGCTTTAAACTGACAAGCTACACAAGCGTCCTTCTGATAACCAGAGCTTTGAATTCAAAAGCTACACAAGCGTCCTTCTGATAACCAGAGCTTTGAATTCACAAGCTACACAAGCGTCCTTCTGATAACCAGAGCTTGGAATTGACGACCTACACTGGCGTCCTTCTGATAACCAGAGCTTGGAATTGACGACCTAAACTGGCATCATAGCTAGCTTGACAATGTATATGTTACACTGTCGCTTTTCGGGTAGCCGATATTTAATGTCGACATGAAGAGAGAGATAAGTGAGGGCCCATGTGTACATAAATTGAATACTCACTTTTTTATGTATTTCCTAATTTCCAAAAAGTAATTGGTGCTCTTCACAAGATACAGAAGTCTGATGTACGTCAAAAGTTGAGACTGTATGAGGTTTAAACATTACTCGCATCTTCTCATTGTCTGTGTAATTCAGGCTACAAATCTATCACTCTATTTATATCCAGTAAATAGACAAAGATTATTCGTGCAAACAGCTGCTGAGATCGCTGATCCCACGATGTAGAAGTGTACGTTGTCATGGAGTCAACACTGAGGGAGTACTATGGAGGTCCTGACGAGGGTGGGGCACATGTCAGATCACACAACCAGGAAGTTGAATGTTTTAATTGCATCAAGCTCTTGCAGTTTTGTTTGCGTAAATCAAGAATTTTAGAAATGGTGTATAAAACCTCATGTTTAAAGAGCAAAGATTTGAGTTCCAAAGGCGACTTAGAGCTCGTTCGAGATTTGCTCTGACAACATCAAGCTTGTTCCATCGATGCCGGCCTAGGTCGCTTTGGAAGCATTGCGTTGTTCTGTGTGGGTTGTGCATTAGGTAAGTAAACTCAACCTGCTCGGACCAATACCTGCGAGTGTCTGTGTTTAAGGAATAATAATACCGTGTAAATACCCCGGGGATCTAGTGAACTGCTACAAGGAGAAAGGTTTGGGGGGGGGGGGGGGGATTTTTTTTTTTAGGGGGGGGGTGGGGGGGTGGGGTGGGGGGTGAGTGGGGAGGGTTTTATAGCATGGAAACCCCAAGAGACGATGAACACACGTATACACAAATTGATCCTAACGTGCTAGGGAGAGTTGCACTTTGCCAAAGTTTCCGAGATAGCATTGAAACTTATATTGTTTACTGAAAGCAGTGTTGTGTAATTCTGAATGATCTATTTAAACTAGCTTCGCGATCGTTATAATACCACAAATGGCATTACCAGCAGCGGGTCATGCATGGGTTGACGTCACGCGGTGTGAGATGCCTTCACGTGGCTGGTGTTTGCTCTATCCAGGTATAGGCTTATGGTTTTCACTACGGATCCATTACTCAATCAGAAAACTATACTGAGGTGCCGGTGATGACTTAAGGCTTAACACCTCCCTGGCAATGACACGTGTACGTATAACACTGTGTCTCTCTCTCTCTCAACCTCAGTTTGATCGAACAGCTGAATTCGTTGTAGCAGTGTCACAGTGGTAAGTTTCATGCGTTCCGCGTTAGGTTTTATACCAAGTGCCGGAGGGGATACCTACAATAACTTTATGTTATCGACATCTTTTAAGATGACATTGTAAAAGAATTTATTGAAAAGATGTTCGACTGAGCTCAGGTGAACTTGTGCTATGTCACGTGAATTTCATTGACTCGGAAAAAGCGTGCTTTCCCTCTTGTCTTGTACGTGGCGGGAATAAAGGATTTTTTCCTCGCTGAGAATTGTATTGCCCTCCAAGGAGGGATACAAAGTATTTAATAAAGATAACGTGAACCAATCAGTTCTCATCATTCTGACATACAGGTATGATAAATGTAGTTATCCCCTGGTCAGGTAAAGACTTATAAATGTAGGTATCCCCGTTAGGTAAAGGCGTATACATGTAGGTATCCCCGTTAGGTAAAGACTTATACATGTAGGTATCCCTGATTAGGTAAAGACTTATACATGTAGGTATTTCTGGTTAGGTAAAGACTTATACATGTAGGTATCCCCGTTAGGTAAAGGCGTATACATGTAGGTATCCCTGGTTAGGTAAAGACTAATAGATGTAGGTATCCCTGGTTAGGTAAAGACTAATAGATGTAGGTATCCCTGGTTAGGTAAAGACTTATACATGCAGGTATCCCCGTTAGGTAAAGACGGATACATGTAGGTATTTCTGGTTAGGTAAAGACTTATACATGTAGGTATTTCTGGTTAGGTAAAGACTTATACATGTAGGTATCCCCGTTAGGTAAAGACTTATACATGTAGGTATTTCTGGTTAGGTAAAGACTTATACATGTAGGTATCCCCGTTAGGTAAAGACTTATACATGTAGGTATCCCCGTTAGGTAAAGACTTATACATGTAGGTATCCCTGATTAGGTAAAGACTTATACATGTAGGTATTTCTGGTTAGGTAAAGACTTATACATGTAGGTATCCCTGATTAGGTAAAGACTTATACATGTAGGTATCTCTGGTTAGATAAAGACGGATACACGTAGGTATCCCTGGTGAGGTAAGGACGGATACATGTAAGCATCCCTGGTTAGGTAAAGACTTATATACGTAGGTATCCCTGGTTAGGTAAAGACTTATACATGTGGGTATCCCTGGTTAGATAAAGACTTATACATGTAGGTATCTCTGGTTAGGTAAAGACTTATACATGTAGGTATCCCTGGTTAGGTAAAGACTTAAAAATGTAGGCACCCTGGTTAGGTAAAGACGGAAAAATGTAGGCATCCCTGGTTAGGTAAAGACTTATCCATGTAGGTATCCCTGGTTAGGTAAAGACGTATACAGGTAGGTATCCCTGGTTAGGTAAAGACTTATACATGTAGGTATCCCTGGTTAGATAAAGACGTGTAGATGTAGGTATCCCTGGTTAGATAAAGACGGATACATGTAGGTATCCCTGGTTTGATAAACACTTATATATGTAGATATCCCTTGTTAGGTAAAGACGTATACATGTAGGTATCCCTGGTTAGATAAAGACTTATACATGCAGGTATCCCCGTTAGGTAAAGACGGATACATGTGGGTATCCCTGGTTAGGTAAAGACTTATACATGTAGGTATCCCTGGTTAGGTAAAGACGTGTAGATGTAGGTATCCCTGGTTAGATAAAGACGTATACATGTAGATATCCCTGGTTAGATAAAGACGTATACATGTAGGTATCCCTGGTTAGATAAAGACGGATACATGTAGGTATCCCTGGTTAGATAAAGACGTATACATGTAGGTATCCCTGGTTAGATAAAGACTTATACATGTAGGTATCCCTGGTTAGATAAAGACGTATACATGTAGGTATCCCTGGTTAGATTAAGACGTATACATGTAGGTATCCCTGGTTAGATAAAGACGGATACATGTAGGTATCCCTGGTTAGATAAAGACTTATACATGTAGGTATCCCTGGTTAGATTAAGACGTATACATGTAGGTATATCTGGTTAGGTAAAGACGGATGCATGTAGGTATCCCTGGTTAGATAAAGACGTTTACATGTAGGTATCCCTGGTTAGGTAAAGACGTATACATGTAGGTATCCCAATTAAGATAAAGACGTATACATGTAGGTATCCCTGGTTAGATAAATACGTATACATGTAGGTATCCTAATTAAGATAAAGACGTATACATGTAGGTATCCCTGGTTAGATAAATACGTATACATGTAGGTATCCTAATTAAGATAAAGACGTATACATGTAGGTATCCCTGGTTAGATAAAGACGTATACATGTAGGTATCCCTGGTTAGATAAGGACGTATACATGTAGGTATCACCGGTTAGATAAAGACGTATACATGTAGGTATCCCTGGTTAGGTAAAGACGTATACATGTAGGTATCCCTGGTTAGGTAAAGACGTATACATGTAGGTATCCCTGGTTAGATAAAGACGTATACATGTAGGTATCCCTGGTTAGGTAAAGACGTATACATGTAGGTATCCCTGGTTAGATTAAGACGTATACATGTAGGTATCCCTGGTTAGGTAAAGACGTATACATGTAGGTATCTCTGGTTAGGTAAAGACGTATACATGTAGCTATCCAAGCAAGCATATATTGATTGATCTAGACATTCAGTGAATACAATGTGCCACTGTTCCCCAATTGCATGTTAATGAGTTAAATATTGATTCAGCAAGGCCTTGTTTCAGTTGTTTTATTAAAACGATCGGCTTATCTCAACACAACGAAATCACATTTAGTTACAGGCAGACTGACTCTCTGAACTGTTGCAAATTTCGCGTTTTTAAAACATGCCACATCGTTCAAGCAACTGTTTTGAAAATATTTATATTTCTATGTTGGATTTTATAGGACATAAAATCTAAGTCACAATAGTAACTACGAAATTGTTTTTAATACTGATGTGTTTCTATGGTTACAGGTTTAAATGTTTCTGGGAAACCTGTATGTGTCTGCCCCCGTCGGTGACCATGTATCATGTGTATGCAGTGGATCGTTCCTGGTTGTGACTGTTGCAACCACAGGCTGCTTTTCCCATGTAATGTCTTAGAAATACAGATTCTTTGTTTAAACAGCAGTGTCATTAGAAACTAGGATTACCAAAACTAGTTGGTCAAATCTTGCAGTTCCTGGTGTCAGCGAGTAAACCAGATTCAAGGACATGTAGAAATCAAACAAATTAAGAAAAACAGGATTTGAAAATTGTTTAACTGCTTTTTTACTCTACCCAAACGCATACCTAACCAAAAGGTATTTTTAAAAATTGTCAAAATATATTTACCTTCAAAAGTTCAACGTGTCGATGATGTTGCGCTGAGAGTGAAAGGCCAAGTGACGAGAAACATACGGCTCAATTCACGAGTTTCGAAAGCATGCAGTTTAGCCGGTAAATCACTTCTTTGAAAGCGGCATACAAACATGGCGCAGAGCATAAAGGTCGACAGAGCGGTTAAAAAACTGATGGAATTGTCCCTAAGCCGTTATTCCGTGCTAGTTCAACTAAACGCAGCAATGATCATACGTAACTTTGAAGAAAGGTCATCTTTGTATAGATGTTCATGACCCCCTGTTGCTTTTGGTAAAAGTGAGTGAGTATGGTTTAACGCCGCTTTGAGCAATCGAACCCGGGTCTTCGGCGTGACGAGCGAACGCTTTAACCACTAAGCTACCCGACCGCCCTGGTAAAAGTGATAAAACTGTTGTGATAAAACTGTAGTGATAAAACTGTAGGAGCAGGGATTATGACTGGATTGTGGCTGGATTGTGAGTGAGTGAATGTTGTTCAATGCCACAATCAGCACCGGCTATATTATTGCAGGCTCTAGTGATTCGAGTCTGGACCGGCCACTGAGTGACTCAGGACATCATCTTGATCAACAATGTCGAGGTAGGATGCCACACAGAGTCTGAACACCCGGCATCCGGTTTTGTTCCGTCACAACTGGCCCTGGGGACCTGTCCTGACCTTTCAGTGATCCATGCTTATAATTCATAAAATGTTGCCTTAACTTCCACTGGTTCGGCACATAATCGAGAATGGCCTTTGACGTTTTGAATTTATGACATACATCGTCCTTCGATGACACCGACCGATGCTTTAAGTGCAGTCCACTCGAGATTCTAGTAACACTCGACATAAAACCTAGTAATACTCGTCATAGAACCTAGAAACACTCGTCATAGAACCTAGAAACACTCGTCATAGAACCTAGAAACACTCGTCATAGCCACATTTGTACAGTAGACATTTATCATTGTATATCCAATTTTGAACTCCCATAATAACATCATGTGATAACATTTTTTTGTAATCTACTTTCTGGCATTTTCAAAGATTTTAACCAAAATATTTTGATTTTTACATATTGATATATATACAAAGTTATGCGATCACATTCACCATATACCATTACATCTTTTACAAGCGAATACATGTACAAATTTAATTTCTTTAGCCTCTGTAAAACGCCATGTTTCCGAGCCATAAGAAAGAATAGGAGCTAACTTTGTGTCAAAACTTTGAAGAAAGTTTTAAAAACAGTCGCTAAAATGTTCAAAAGTTTGTAAAATTCCCAGTCATATCTTCTTAACTTGGTTGGCTCCATTACAACATATGTCGATTCCATGATAATTCACTTGAAAATATTACACCAAGATGTTTATAGAAGTTGCGGTTTGAAGTAAATGTCCCCGAAAGTACGACTATCGTTATTTGACAGCTTATTTCCTTTGCTAAACATATCATTTTTTGTCTATCCAAACTAACCTTTAGTTCCCACGTATCACAGACCAATTCACTCTGACATATCAAAGTGTGTAAACCTTGACATGAAAACACCATTATAGAATCTGCAACTAGTAATATATGTTGTAATTTCATGATGTAATTGTGAACCACAATCATTATTTCTTTTGCTTTGAGTTGCAAGTTCATGAATAAAAAAACAGAACAATAAAGGCCCTGATACACAACCTTGGCGGACACCAGTATGGAGGATTGAAAGATCTGAATACATGCTGTTTTGTTCAACAAATAATTTAACTTCTTTATAAATACTACATAACAATTTGACCATTTTATTACTGATACTATGTGAATTCAAAAAGATACCATTACTTGCCTCTACAGATTGAATCGAATGCCTTAAAAATGTCTACAAATATAGTGTACATTTTCCTCGTTTACTTTGAATCTATAAGAGCCTGGAGGATAAACATATTATCAGTGGTAGAGTAACCTGATCGAAATCCTGTTCGCTTTTCTTTAATCTTATCAAGTGTACCAATCGTTTATTAATGATGATATTAAATATCTTACTGAATATTCACTCACCATCACCCTTCTCTCACTCACTCACTCACTCACTCACTCACTGGCGAGAAACTACAACTGCAGTCACAGCTGATAAAAAACAAACAGTCATCAACATTGCACTATTTTAATAATAGATGGAGGATATGCCGGTGTCCGGAAATACTTGACGCGCATACAATAAATAGAATGGTATAATGGCAACAGATCATTGTCGGGACAGTCGTGGTGGCAGTACTAGCTTATTTTGAAGTTGCAAAAACAACTGAATAAATTAATACTAAAAAACCGGAAATTGTTAAAATTGAAATGTGATTTACATTCATTAGTCGGAAAGGTTTTTAAAGTTGAGTATGATATTTAAGTCATATCGTGGAACAGAAGACTGTGGCGTTTACAATCCTGGGACGACGCACTTCCATGCGGTTACCTGAAACAGAGGATACAATGTGAGTTAAACGCGTAGCCAATCAACGTTCTGGACCAGTGTTCTGGACCCCCGCTTAACCAGCACTGATGTTCTCATATGGATGGGTAAAGAGACTACTCTGCGTTTAAGACATTCGTTAACTACAAAATCTCGTGCGTATCCCTGAGATTAATTAATTTCAAATGTTGAAATTTCTATTTAAGATATTCAACAACTTTGTATACTTTCTTTAATATATGTAGTCAGCATTGACCATATACGGTGACACTTCGAATTGCAGGGTGGTCAATGAAAACATGTCGACATAACCGTTGTTCGAAACAGCCACATAGACCATACTTCCAAGGCTTCTACCAGAGAAAGTCGCAACGATACACAGACATAATGGAATCAAAAGAGGAACACTCGTCTCCAGAATTTCTACCATTAACGTGTCGTACTTTGAACGGTCTCTGTAAGGATGGCTTACCCTGTCAACCTTGCCGTTGAATGCCCTGTCAAGACTTGCCCCCAGACCGACTCTCAGCTGGCAGGTGTTGGTGACAGCTGTGTGCAAACAAGTCACTTATAAAACTAGCATGGGACACCCAATAAAACAGCAGAAGTTTGGGGGAATATTGGCTCATAGTTGCCAACATTCCAATCCAAGACAATCAGAAAGAGAGCCATGTCAACATGACCGTATTTATATTATGCACCATCAACTCGGGACAATACGACCACTGTGATCCATCCGAATAAATACAGTCCATATTGGTCAACAGACATTACATATATTTAAATAGTTTTTATTCAAGTTTCGTTTTGTTCGACTTCGTTAAATCCGGGGTTGCATGTATATCAATCCACGCTCCGAAAGTACGTATGATTACCAACATATATTTTAAAAATCTTATTGGTGAAAAACAATTCGTTAAAGATGGCAGTCAACAACATAAGCAATATGTATATTACAATAATAACACGTGACTGATAAAAACTTACACCCTGCGTAGGTAACGCTATTCCTGACAATGGGTGTCTGGCCATCCGTAACACTGACCGAAAGGTTCTGATTGGCGAACTGGACGGTGGCCTCTAGCCAAGCGTCAGACGACTGCAAGGGAATATCAAAGTTAGCCAGAGACATCAAACAAACTTGGATATTGACTGAACCAGAGAAACAAGGCTGCTGCCAGTATTGTGTTCAACACTTAGGGGAACATGCCCATTCCGTATTTTGGAATAGTTCCATTCTCAATTCATGCAGTTAGTTCCCACTTTGCACATGTTCTATATCATGCTGATACAAATAAAAGTGATTCCATGGCATTTCATTCGTTACCCAAGCAACCGTTTTCGTTAATGTTTCCATAAACCTAAAACGAATTAGGCCATTCCCACTAGAAGACAACTGTTTCTTGATTGTCTGCTAGTGAGTGGGCGTGGCCATTTTGGTTTGGTTTATGGACACATATACGCCAAAAGAAAATGCTTTGTTTGCAAATGAAATGTCATAGAAACACTTGCAAGTTTGTTATCTCTTCATTATCGTGGCCCTATCCTAAAGGTCTTAAGGCCGTTGAGGGGGGTACGGGTGGCCCAGGCGTCTAAGGCGACGCGACTCGCTGTGCAGAGTTGCATCCCTTGGGCACGCCAGAAACCTATGATTGTGGGTTCGAATCCCGGTTCGCCCCGAATATGTTTCTAGGTTTGTCAGCACCATACCCTTGCTCGTGGGTTTCACCGAAGTCGTAAACGCCTGAGACCTGCATCACTTCGGGCTTTCCTCCCACATTAAGCTGACACGCCGTGATATAACTGGAATACTGTTAAAAGCGGCGTTAAACCCAACTCACTCACTCACTCACTTAAGGCCGTTGATACGTGTTGGGATATTGTAGATGCGAGTTGCATTTTAACTCGTTTTTAACCTTTCAACATTATTTGAGAGTTAGGATAGCTATAATAAGGAAATCATTATCAGTCTGGTGATGCCACAGCAAGGATTACTATTGGGTAGAGACAGAATAAAAGACCGCCGGGGGAAAAGAAAGTATACATCTATGTTTGATGGTGGCTAAACTGAAAAAAACAAGAAATGGTGATGCATTTGATACGCGTCTTACAGGCGCAATGACATGTATCGATCAATGTGTATGTCACAACATACCAGCATGGTAACGTTTTCATAACGTTTGTGATTTTTTGGTAAAATTCATTTTTTTAATTGTTGACATTCTTTAACCCGGCAGTTTATTGAGTCCTGACTGACATCTGAGTGGTGTATATTTAGCCGTAGACAACTCACCGTTGGGTTCCAAGTAACTTCGGTAGATGTTCCACCAGTGCCACCAACACTGACCCTGACGGTCCTGCTCGCGGGGACGACGGACAAGGTGAGGGCGTTTTCAGCCGTGTTACAGGCGTTGCTCAAGAGATCCTGCTCGGTGAAGGAGGTCAAGTCCTCGGGCTGGAAGCGCACACGGGCCGTGAAAGGAGCCATGACGTTGTTGTAGAACTGGCTGAGGGAGAGGTGGGCGCCGTTCCCGAAGATGCCAGACTGACCGTCAGCTGACTGGAGGACGGGGCCTTGGTTACCCACCCAAGACCCGACACTGTCTGTCATGCCCCAGGCTTGGATGTTGTCCAGTTCTGAGTCAGCTTGTGGGTCGCATACTACAAGGGGAGATAATTCATTATATACATGGCGTGCCTCGGTGTGTCAATTTGGCCCACATGGTTGTCGGTTGTTTGTGGAGACAAGTGGCCCGTAGAGAGATTTGATTATTTGATTCCTATGTCAGTAACTGTCAGAAAGTGTTGTACCTTTTCAGTTCTAGGGAGGCAGGAATTGTAGGAGAGGGAGAGGGGAGAGACCCTGAGAGAGAGAGGGGGGGAGAAAGAGATTGAGAGAGAGATAGAGAAAAGAGAGGGAGAGGAAGATAAAGAAGGAGGGAGAGGGGAGAGACCCTGAGAGAGAGAGAGGGGGGGAGGGAGAAAGAGATTGAGAGAGAGAGAGAGAGAGAGAAAAGAGAGGGAGAGGAAGATAAAGAAGGAGGGAGAGGGGAGAGACCCTGAGAGAGAGAGGGGGGAGAGGGGGAGGGAGGGAGAGGGTCAGACACAGAGAGAGGGGGAGGGAGATGGACAGAGAGAGGGGGAAAGAGAGTGAGAGAGAGAGAAAAGAGGGAGGGAGAAAGAGAAAAGCGCCACCGTTAAACGTTCACATGTTTGTCATTTGCAAGGGAGGTGTTATATCATTACGAGCGCCTGTATATAGTTTTCTGATTGGTTAATGTGGGGGCTAAATTGCGCCAATGCGTGCATGGTGTCAACACGTGTTGCACAATCTAGTACTCCGAGACAACTTGTTTATGTTTCTCAGTCCTACCTTACCTTTGCTGCGCGGGGCTAGAGCCGTGGGTAGCACTGGCGTTGTGAACTCTGAAACAAAATTGGATTTGTTGAGAAACTAGAAGATACCATATATCTTGGTTTTAGGTCATGAATCTTCTGAGCCGTTCACTAATAATTCACCCTGTGAAGATTCGGGTCAGAAGTTGATCCTTAGCATCCCATGCTTGTCGTAAGAGGCGACTAACGGGATTGGGTGGTCAGGGTCGCTGACTTGGTTGATGCATGTCATCGCATCTCAATTGCGTAGATCGATGCTCATGATACCAATCACTGGTTTGTGACGCGATTATTCATAGATTACTGTCATATTGCTGAGTGCGGCGTTGACAACAAACCCCATGTATATCATATCTTACGACAAGTATGCTATGGGACATAATCTCACCATTGCCCCCAGAGGGTGAGTCTTTGTCCAGGCGAAGGGAAGTGTATGGAATACCGTAAGGGACATTCACGTAGGGGTGGGATATACTAGTGGCTAAAGCGGTAGGTCACAACACTGGAAGACCGGCGTAAAAGCATACTCACTCACTAACTCTTATGTGAGTGAGTGAGTGAGTGGGACAATCGCAAATTTACCTTCTCCTTCACAGGGGAGGCTGCAGATGCCGTCGGGGTCGGGGACACAACGTTCACCGTCAAACCTCTCGTTCACGGGGCAGCAGAAGGTCGTGAGGGTGCTGTCCACGCACTGGAAGTAGTTCCGGCAGAACTTGGGATGGGTGTAGTTGCTTGCAGTACAAGGCGCATCGCCGAATCCTCGTGGCTGTGGAAAGGTAATACAGCTGTCAGTCAACCCGTGAAGTTCCGGGGTAGAATAGGTCTTCAGGAACCCATGCTTGCCACTAGGCGACTATGCTTGTCGTAAGAAGCGAGTAACGGGATCTGGTGGTCAGGCTCGCTGACTTGGTTGTTGCATGTCATCGTATCCCAATTGCGTGGATCGATGCTCATGATGTCAATCACTGGATTGTCTGGTCCAGACTCGATTATTTACATACCGCCGTCATATAGCTGGAATATTGCTGAGTGCGGCGTAGAACAACAAACAAACCGACCATATTTCCGAGCCATAAGAAAGAATAGGAGCTAACTTTGTGTTAAGACTTTCAAGAAAGATTTATAAACACAGTCGCTAAAATGTTCAAAAGTTTGTAAAATTCCCAGTCATATCATTTTAACTTGGCTTCATTTAGACACATGTCGGTTCCATGATAATTCACTTGAAAATATAACACCAAGATACATAGCAGGAATATTGCTGAGTGCAGCGTTAAACAACGAACAATCAAATCAACGAAAACAACTGTCAGTCATAGTATGGATTGAATAGAGCGAAACCTTATGAATCCGGACGATATTGCTCCCACACAAAATAATATAATAAAATAAATTAAAAATAGAATACACTTATGTGAGACACCATGACCTAACTGATATCCAAACCCCATCAAATGTTTCAAATATTAAAACAATCGAAATAGAACAAATAAAACGAAAATTTAACAATTACATCCCTTTCATCCTCAGTCTCACCTGACATCCAACGTTTTCCACAAAGACCTGATCGGTGGGGCAGCATCTGGGTAGGACCGGGGCGTCTTGGATGTTGGTACACTCATAGAACACCTCGCATGAGTTCATGTACGGGTGGACGGTGCGGCCACTGCACATATCTGAAATGAATGAGTTATTAAACCGTATGTCAGTTTTTATTATTTAATGCAGTGTGAAAGACTGAGTTTTCTGAAGTTGGGAAAAGTGATATTTTCATTGCAGTGTATTGTCATACAAGAGTTACCTCCCCGCAAGTTGTCTCCCTTTATCGTAAGTGTCATGCCCGAACATAAACTGTTGACTTCCTTTTTTAAAATTTGTTCGACATTAACAAGGCAAAATACTGACAGATGGTTATTTATGGAGTTAATATCGCTTCTTGTCGTTTGTTATTCACTGGAAAATGTTTTGTAATAAACTGTAAATTTCTCATTTAGTTCGTCAATCGAGACTGTTCGTTTCGCAAAGCGCCTTTTTGTTATTTGACCAACGTGTTTTCTTAAAACAGCGGTCTCGTAGCTTCCAAGCTTTTCAGAAAATTTGAGTTAGTATATAATCATATCCAAATGTATGATAAATAATTTTAGTGACCACAAATATTTGTTAAGATTTTGCAAACTCGGAACTACTTTTTAAGTCGCAATTACAAGGGGTGGTGAAACGTCCCTGCGTGTCAGGTAGGGATAATTCACGTTTCAAGGTTTTACATTTGTAATGAACAAAAATAATTTTCCGGAGGACAGCTACACAAAACGAATATAATAAATAGGATATTTCATGTGTCGAGTGAAATATTATGTTTCTCTCACGCCACTCGTGAAAATATCTCCTTTCCCCCGTCACACGATGAGAGAAACATGATATTTCACTTGACACCTGAAATCAACTCAAAATAGCACGTCAAGAGAATGAAAGGCATTGTTCCCAATGTGAAGGCTGTGACCTGTATGACCTACCGCATGACTCTTCCTGGATGACGTTCCTTGGAAAGTCACAGGTCTGTTTAGAGAAACTGAAGAAGGTGCCGAGCCTGCAATGCAAGTTGGCGCTTGCACCTCTCTCAGAACATTGGTAGAACCTGTCGCACCTGCCGTTGCTAGGATACAGCCTGGGTTCATTGGTATTCCAGTTCGCGCATGCGTTTGGGGGTGGAGTCACTGTAACAGATCACATGACCATTAAGCTTCTTTAGCTTCAGTGAGTGAGTGAGTACTAGACAAGACTTACATCGTATTTATTTACACCACAGGGAAGTTTGGGAAATGTAATTGGGTGAGGTTCCCCATGAAAGACAACCCAGCAGTCATCGAGAGACGGATTGAAAGCCGCTTTGAACAGAAGTTCAGTGACGTCACGAATGCCAGAAGTGATGCCATACCGCAACAGTATTACCGCAGTATTATCATAACAATACCGTGACATTACCGCGACCATCCCGCAGTATTATCATAACAATACCGTGACATTACCGCGACCATACCGCAGTATTATCATAACAATACCGTGACATTACCGCGACCATCCCGCAGTATTATCATAACAATACCGTGACATTACCGCGACCATACCGCAGTATTATCATAACAATACCGTGACATTACCGCGACCATACCGCAGTATTATCATAACAATACCGTGACATTACCGCGACCATACCGCAGTATTATCATAACAATACCGTGACATTACCGCGACCATCCCGCAGTATTATCATAACATTACCGCGACCATACCGCAGTATCTTCACAACAATATCACGTTCATACCGCAACCTTACCGCGTTATTTCCCGCAACCGGACCGCGGTATTCATAACATTTTCATAACAATACCGTGATGGTACCACAACGGTACCGCATATCTTCACAACAATACCGTGACGGTACCGTGACATTACCGCGACCATACCGCAGTATCTTCACAACAATATCACGTTCATACCGCAACCTTACCGCGTTATTTCCGCAACCGGACTGCGGTATCACTCAGCAGTACCTCAGAAGTACAGCAGCTGTATTGCGATTAAAATTGTTACTGTTACTTCCGTGAAACTATACCGCGTAAAGAATGTAAGTAGTTGCGACCTGTGGTGGTATTCAAACACTGACACAGGTAAGGATAAGTGTGACTCCCGCAGACGGGGATTGGGATTTATCTGACTCCCGCAGACGGGGATTGAGATTAATCTGACTCCCGCAGACGGGAATAGGGATTAATCTGACTCCCGCAGACGGTGATAGGGATTAATCTGACTCCCGCAGACGGGGATAGGTACAGAATGACTCTCACAGACGGAGATAGAGATTAGGGTGACTCACACAGACAGGGATAGAGATTAGTGTGACTCGAACAGACAGGAATAGGGATTAGTGACACACAGACAGGGATAGAGATTAGTGTGACTCACACAGACGGGGATAGGGATTATTGTTACTCACACAGACAGGGATAGAGATTCGTGTGACTCACACAGACGGGGATAGAGATTCGTGTGACTCACACAGACAGGGATAGAGATTAGTGTGACTCACACAGACAGGGATGGGGATTAGTGTGATCCACACAGACGGGGATCGGGATTAGTGTGACTCACACAGACGGGGATAGAGATTAGTGTGACTCGCACAGACAGGGATGGGGATTAGTGTGATCCACACAGACGGGGATCGGGATTAGTGTGACTCACACAGACGGGGGTAGAGATTAGTGTGACTCGCACAGACAGGGATGGGGATAAGTGTGATTCACACAGACGGGGGTAGAGATTATTGTGACTCACACAGACGGGTGTAGAGATTCGTGTGACTCACACAGGCGGTAACTCTAATTTATGTAGCTTGGTAACAGCTGGAAAGCAGTACACATTTTTTCTCACAAAATCTAATAAACCTGATATAAATATATTTTGGGAGTGTTCAGTTAGATCAGTTGCACTGACAATGGATGTTCAGGGATTGTTGTTTACCCCCATGCGTCACGGTATCCTTGTATCAAGCGGGTGTTTGATCTTGGCGGTGGCCGATGCTCTTTCAACCAATGAGATGTTTGTTTTAGACAATATCAACCAATGCAATGCTATCATCCTTAAGTGCAAACAGGGCCATGACAACTCAGTAAACTGGTTTAACAAAGACCCTTCGTATTCCCGTGTGTCGGTGTACTGGAAACCTCCGAGATCAGCTCCTGCGCTAATTGTCACCGAATGTGTTTGATACAGAGTGCGCGCTCAGCGACCAAAGTAGACGGGCGATGTCTTTAAAAACTGAACATTCTGTGACATAGATATGAAATATATTTACAGAGCCGATAAACTGACCGAAAATAAAATATTATATACTGCACATTTAGATTTTAGGGTTTTCTGCCCCGAGTCTTAGAATAGCGTGCCGTCTATCCATTCTCATTTTGCCAGCTTGATGATAGGGACATGTAATCACTTTAAGTTTAACCTCTTCGTGATCTGAAAATCACCCCAAAAGTTAGACAAAATAATTTGGAAAATATTGAGAAGATTGAGAATGTATAATTAAGTAATTGTTGCCAAATGGACAACTGGTCAATCGGTCAAGCTCTGCTCCCATTATCAATGTGAGTGGGCGACGATTGACATTTAGCTAATCTGTGGTCATTGTGGGTGATTGTCGAGGGTTTTGGAATATACGTACATGGACTGCAATAGTCCTGATACAGATCAACGAGTAGCGTAATAGTGTATATATGCTTCATTATCCCACATGACGACGATGCAAGACGGGGCCTCCAAGTGCTAGCTTAGCTAAGCTTAGCTTTGCTTTGCTTTTTGCTTAACTTTGCTTTTTGCTTAGCTTAGCTTAGTTTAGCTTAGCTTTTTGCTTAGCTTAGCTTAGCTTAGCTTAGCTTAGCTTAGCTTTTTGCTTAGCTTAGCTTATCGTTTTGCTTAGCTTTGCTTTGCTTTGCTTTGCTTTGCTTTGCTTTGCTTAGCTTAGCTTAGCTTAGCTTAGCTTAGCTTTTCTTAGCTTTGCTTAGCTTTGCTCTGCTTA
Source organism: Haliotis rufescens (assembly GCF_023055435.1). Taxonomy (NCBI): domain Eukaryota; kingdom Metazoa; phylum Mollusca; class Gastropoda; order Lepetellida; family Haliotidae; genus Haliotis; species Haliotis rufescens. Next base: position 59,377,090 of record NW_025964334.1, read on the forward strand.
CTGACTGGTCATGGGTCACTGACACTGAGATAAGGTCTCACCTCGCTGGACACTGAGCGTCACTGTGGCAGCCACCATGGCCAGTTGGAAGAGGAGACGGGACTCCATCATCAGGTACCGTTATCTGGGGAGAAATGAAGCGATGATATTCAGGGAAACAGTCTCTTACTCCTATAACTCAAAACAGAGAAAAGCCGAGTTTATGGATGAAGTAAAATACATATCGTATATTTAATGTTACATTTCGCTTGTTTGAAAACACGGGAGGGGTGGCAGGGTAGTCTGGCGGTTAAAGCGTTCGCTTGTCACGCCGAACACCTGGGTTCTATTCCCAACATGGGTACAATGTTTGAATCCCAATCCTGGTGGTCCCCGCCGTCATAGTGCTTGGATATTGCTAAAAGCGGCGTAAAACCGTACTCACTCACTCACTCAAACTACAGATTTATTTCCGATGGTCCCCCACCCCCCTCCCCAAAAAAACATTGCGACAATGAAAACAAAATATGTTATATATCAGTAGACGTAGATTGCATGTACAGATGCTCGAAGCTTCAAACAAGACTAGTTCCGCCCTAATAGTACAATGTTTGGATTTATTGGCATGGATACCAGATATATAAAATACAAAGAAAAAGTTCTTATGACTCTATTCATGACTCTATGTTAGTGTTGAAGTCAGAATAAAAGTATTGTCATTTCTTTGAAAATGCATGGAATAGCATTTCAATTTCACATCAGAAATATCTGGATCTAAATGTTCCCATAGTTTATCCTTAACTGCTGGGGTAAAGAAACACCCATGTTTGGTGGTGGGTAACCTGGGTTATTTGATACGGGTATCCTAGCTGTATATTGTACTATAAGTTTGCAGTGTTTCGGCGATAGTTTTCAGCCTAGTAACGTTTGGAGAGTGTTTGAACTTTTTGTGGTTAAATCCAATTTTCTGTATATTCTTCCTTTTGTCCAGCAGTGTATTACAGCGACAAATGTGAAAGACACTGATTCGTTAAACAAGGAATAATACTGTCGAACATGTTGCAAAACACTAAAACATTAAAAGCCCGAATTATATGTTGTCATAGCAGTTTACAAGAGTGAGTGAGTGAGTGAGTGAGTGAGTGAGTGAATATTGAGAGGACCATCCAAAGTATACTCACCGCCAAAAGAAACGCGAATACCATATATATTGGTTAATATATGAAGACGTACTCAGATTCAAGAGATATTAGATTGGTTCGATGCACAAACGAACACACTGGTATGTTGTGTGAACCGATGCTCATGAACGCATCACATGTGACGTCATACATCCATGACTCGAGATGCACCATTTGTCTCATGCAGGAATAGCGTGTAAAGTTTGGAAATCACGTGCAGCATATCGTGATAAGAATCACTGTGGTAACACTTGACTGATTGTTAGTTAGTCATTAAGTGGTACACATTGGAAACATCACACAACTTAACGTATATACTTCTCTATGTGTTTCTATGGTTCGCATTTCTTTCAGCGGTGAGTATATTACAAATCGTAGACCACGCTTGTAATACACAAGAACATTGTCATGGTACTGACAAACCAATAATTAGAATCGAACCGTGGATTCGAACCAACGTAAGCGTACCATGTGGTAATGTACTAAACATAAGACCCGTGAAGATCCGGGTTAGAATAGGTCTTCAGCAACCCATGCTTGCCGTAACAGGCGACTAAGGGGATGATGATTTGTTTGATACATGTCATCGTATCCCAATTGCGTGGATCGATGCTGATGATGTCAATTGGTCGATTGACATCAATTGGATTGCTTGGTCCAGACTCAGGACTATTGCTGAGTGCGGCGTTAAACAACACACAAACAAACAAACAACAAACAATCTTACCGTGATGCGTGTGGTTGTAGTAGTTCCTGGGGTAGAGTTTGTAAGTCGTGTATATCAAGCGGTCTATCACACTGTGCAGCACGGGATCACACGGAGAGATTCCAGTTGAGGCAATCTGCCAATCTCAGACTTATATAAGCCTGTAACGCTTCCGCTGTGAATCACGCTCTTGAGTGTTAACCAACTCCCATGCTATTTTTACTCACTTTCTTGAATACTTCCTTTCATAATTTTGCCAGATAAAAGAACTTTCCCAAGGGTGGTGAATTATAATCACCGTGTAAATAATGCACCTGCTTATATAAAGCCAGCCAATGAAAAGAAAGCGAAAGAAGTTGTGTTTTTTGTTAGTCGTCTCGGGCTCCGTACATGGTTGTGACTAGTTGTAGGTAAGTAGTAGGGCCCGGATACGGGATTGACATGGGGACAATACGATTTAAATAAAGCTGCGTTTGCCGACGTTTAATGGTTAGAATATTTAATTCAAGAACCCTCGACATATTTGACGCGTCTGTGGTATGTTTGAGATTGTGACCACGTGACGAGTTAAGGTACGACTGCGTGGTTGGGTAGTGATTATGTAACATCAACAAGATGAGAGCAAGAGAATTAGGCGTTGCTAGTTTTCACAGGATCAGCTGACAATTGGTTGTCGTTGGCTTCATCGGCGTGATGGGGAGTGTTTGCATGTAACAAAGATAGCGAAGGGTGAGTTTTGGGCACAGACGCCTTTGTCATGCTGGACCAGAGGAAAGGAGTTACCCGCCATCCATACAAACTCTCCCCTTTTGGATCTTAATCATGCCATTATCAAATGTAGCCATGTGGGTGTTCGCCTCCAGATGCTTTGTAAGGAAAGGGCGTTATAATTATTCTGCCTTCGGCTACATTTACATTCGCTCCAATATGAGTACTTCACATGCTGATCATATACTTCTTTTAAAAATCACAATATTGTATTAGTTTGTAAAATTACGTACGTTGGAATGTAGTTGCGTCGGAGTAGAATATTTGATCTGACGTCACGGGGTGTGTGACGTCATTCGTGTGTCTGCGCATATATTTCTGTCATATTTCTTGGTGAGGAGAAATTGTCTGTTAATACACGTCAACATGCGTCAAAACCAGTCAGCATCGGTTAGTATCCGTCAATACCCGTCAACACTCGTCAACACCCGCCAACATTCCTCAATACCCGTCAACACTCGTCAACACCCGTCAACACTCGTCAACACCCGTCAACATTCGTCAACACCCGTCAACAGTCGTCAACACACGTCAACATTCGCCAATACTCGTCAACACTCGTCAACGCCCGCCAACATTCCTCAATACCCGCCAACACTCGTCAACACCCGTCAACACTCGTCAACACCCGTCAAAATTCGTCAACACCCGTCAACACTCGTCAACACCCGTCAACGTTCGCCACTACCGGTCAACACTCGTCAACACCCGCCAACATTCCTCAATACCCGTCAACACTCGTCAACACCCGTCAACATTCGCCAATACTCGTCAACACTCGTCAACACCCGTCAACATTCGTCAGCACCCGCCAACATTCCTCAATACTCGATAACATTCGGTAATACTCGTCAACATCCGTAAAACACCTGAAGCATCTGTCAAATCGGCCACCCGCGCTAGTTTTCGTAAGCGCAAGAGAAGACTCGGCTGTGATTGTAGAAAAGGGGGCAACTTGCCCCCATACAGTAAAAAGGGGCGGTCGGGTAGCCTAGTGGTTAAAGCGTTCGCTTACACGCCGAAGACCCGGGTTCGATTCCCGACATGGGTACAATGTGTGATGCCCATTTCTGGTGTCCCCCGCCGTGATATTGCTGGAATATTGCTAAAAGCGGCGTAAAACCATATTCACTCACTCACTCCCCATACAGTAAATATGTGTCCACCTAAACACGCTCGCTGATGCACATTTTTTGTTCATCTGTATCGAGTTTGCGTTAGTCTTATATATACTTTAGTTACTTATTCAAAAGTTTTCTTTCCTATATAAACTGACGTCCAAAAGAAACTTTACCAGAGTTTGACATCACTCTTGCTCAAAAACAACAGAACATACATGCATGAAGTAAAGTGTATTGAGAAGATCAATATATCAACATAATCAACACTGAAAATGACAATCATACTACGACCGAGAATGACGTCAGAGCCCCCCAAAGTTGGGTGTGGTACAAAACTCGAGCTTTCAGAATCATGGACAATAGGCAGGGTACATAAACAATCGCTCACGTTCAATAACAAGTCATTAGTAGCGTGTGTGACCACCAAATGCCTCAATACACGCAAAAACTCTTCGACGCACAGAAAAAGTCAGTCGTCTGATGACGTCACGAGGGATTTGTCGCCATTCTTCTTGGAGGGCCAAGATCAGTGCTTGCCGGTTGGCTGGAGAGTGTGGTCGTTGTCGAACACGACGATCCATCAAGTACCAGAGGTGTTCTATGGAGTACATGTCGTTTGAGCGTGCAGGCCACGGCAGGGCGTTGACGTTGTTGGCTGCGAGGAAGTAAGTGACAATTCTGGCTGTATGGGCTCTAGCGTTGTCATGCTGATAAATGACACCACGTGGCTGCTGTTGGAGAAATGGTAGGACAACTGGACGAAGAATGTTATCCATGTAACGCTGAGCTGTCAAGTTTCCGTTTCCGACCAGCGGTGTCCTCTCCTGCCCACAGATCCCTCCCCACACCATGATACTCCCTCCACCATATGGTGCGACCTCCTGCACGCAACACGCCGCCGTTCGTTCACCCCTTCGGCGGTAAATACGTTGTCTTCCATCAGCCCTAAACATACAGAATCGACTTTCGTCAGTGAAGACAACCCTCTGCCAGTCACGTCGTTGCCAACGTCGTACAGTCCGGGCCCATCTCAATCTCAATTGCGCTGTCAATAGCTGTCCTCTGTATGGTCTAAAAGCCCTGATTCCATGAGCCCTGAGTCTCCTGGCCACTGTCTGTCGACTAACCCTGTGACCTAAGGCATTTGTCGCCGATGACGTCACTGTCAGGAAGCGATTTCGGAGGTGCAAGGTACGCAAATACCGGTCATCATGGGGCGTGGTCACCCTGGGTCTGCCTGTTCTTGGCCTGTCAGCGGCCCGCCCTGTTTCTCTGTAACGTTAAATCAAGTTGGTAACGGCAACACGGGAGCAACCGAAGGTTCGTGCAATATGTGCGTGGGTGGCTCCCATCTGTACCATACCCAAGACTCGTTCACGTTGTTCGACTGTGAGTCGTGGCATTTCTTTTGTGTTTTTTTACCACTGTGGATGTCTGACTTGCCGTTGCAATCGTTTTATACCCTTACCCGCACGTGCATTTGCAGTTGTCCGTGGTGCACGTGTTTTTCACCTTTTCGCGTGTTATCTCGCAAACATGTAACAGACGATTAACATTTTCTGCATACACTATTGCTGTATTTACGTTATGTGTTTTAGATAGACTTCATCGGGAAAAAAATGATACTTTGTCTGAAATTTATATTTTCAGTTGGTAAACTTTCTTTTAGACGTCAGTTTATATTCAGCAAGAATATATTCGGGTAGAATAGTTCTTTAGCCACCCTTGCTTGCCGTAAACGGCGACTATGCTCGCAAGTGCCAGGTGATGAGATCGTATCCCGCTAGTGACCTGGTTCTTATTCAGTCTTTGGACCAACAATGTCTACAGGTCCTCCCAGTGATGTCACTACCCCTTGTGTAAAGTACATTCACCCTGTACACTCAAAAGAACCCACTCGTCCGATGGAAGATGACCAGATGGTGGAAACACGAATACCTACATACACCCGAAACACAAGTGTCAGAACTTGCCGTGTCACCCTGGGCACGTGCCCTGGTTCGCCCAGCAGGGAATGGTTACCCGATATGTGAGGTGTATGTAAAAACCTTCTAGCGCCCCTGGGCAGTGTGGGTTGTATACTCCCCAGGGAATTGAGAATGAGAACTCGAAAGCAAACGGATCCACAGGTCGGGGATCAAATAAAACCGCATTTGAGTAGATATTGGTACCTTAATACCTACAGGAAACAAGTATAATAAGTGATTAAGTCTAATGACTGAAAATTTCAGTGATTATGTCTAATAACTGATTCACTCGGTGGTTATGTCTAATTACTGAAATCTTCAGTAATTAGACATAATCACTGAAATGAACCAAGGGATTTTATACTTGTTTACTGAAAGCATATCCCTGCCTTGTTTTTATAATGTGTGCTAGTTTTGAAATTAGATTAGCTATCAAAGTAAATACAACCTCCTGTAACCAGATACCTTACACAAAAATCACAGAAATAAGCTTAAACAGTTCAATCTTTCATTTCATAAAATGGTATGACATGAATGGTATGACAAATAGCAGTCAGATGGACACTCAGGAATGTTTGTTTGCACATGAAAGACTTGAATGACATCTAGAATTGCATTGCATCTTGGCCTTAAAACATTTGCAGCGATTGGTCTGACACCGTTTAGTTCCAACACAATTACACCTTACAAAGCCTTGACCACCACAGACTGAGTCAAGTTGAACCGCTTGACTCAAAGAGAGTGTTCGATCGGTATTGAAATCGGTATTGAAACTGGATGAACTTAAGTCCTACAGTCCAATCACTTTCCGTTTGTTTACAGGAGATTGGCTTAGGACAGGACAGCCTTCTCACAAGTTATTATAAAAAGGCAGGGATATGCTTTCAGTAAACAAGTATAAAATCCCTTGGTTCATTTCAGTTATTATGTCTAATTACTGAAGATTTCAGTAATTAGACATAACCACTGAGTGAATCAGTTATTAGACATAATCACTGAAATTTCCAGTTATTAGACTTAATCACTGATTATACTTGTTTCCTGTAACATATAAAGGTATAGTTTAGTTTAGTTTTAGTTTACAGGTACCGATTTTCCTTTCGTTTTTACACAGGCAGATATTTGGTTGTGCAATTTGCATCGTGTCACAAAAGATAATAAGCCGTCACCAATCTGTCTCCAAGAGACACGTATCTTAAACACACAGACTTATTTGACCAAAGGTAATACAACTGTCATCATTCATGTATAACAACTGCGTGTAACGATGCTCATGATGTCAACCACTGGACTGTCTGGTCCAGACTTGATTATTTACAGACCGCCGTCATATAGCTGGAATATTACTGAGTGCGGCGTTAAACAACAAACAAACAAACATTTTCTCACGCGGGGAGATAAAGAAATCGGATACTGCTATTTTAGTCAGGCAAGACATCATTCATAGTGCTTTTTATCTTAATACCAGTACTAATCTAATCTAATCTAAGCTGCTGCTGTCCGACTTACATTGCACACTGCAATTACTTTGTACTCTCTGTATATTCCACCTTCATCTTCTTTTCGACAGTCTGAGCGTCATAATCAAGATTATAAGCTCCTTCAGCCCTGCATCACCATGGGCGATTTAAATTGGCAAAATCCTCTGTTGGGAAGTCCAACAATAGTACGACCAATAACGGCAAAGTCATTAAAACTTATTTTTGGTAATTTAATGAAGATCTCCCCCCCCCCCCCACACACACACACACCTCTACCCCCACCCCCAACCCCAAAGTCTCAGATGTCCCAGTGAATGGTCTGCATGATGACCTTTTTGGAAGTCATATCCTCTCACTGTCCTAAAATCTGTAAAACCGTATGATGGCCCACCTTCATCGCGGTGGAATATTACTAAGGCCAATTGGTCCTTGTATGAAATATTATGTGCTAAAAAAATAAAACCTGACAATTTCAGAAATGTACCAGATCCCTGTCCTCTATTCGCAAACCAAGAAAGTAAGAAAGCGCAATGATATTCCGCCAACATCCTACTGTTCATTACGCAAATAGTGTTAAAACTACTGGAGCCAAAGCACGACGTGCTTGTTAACAAAGTAAGCGACAATCGTGGAGGAACTATGTTTCCAACAATAATTCACTCACACCCATGTTCAAGGTATGTAACATAGTTAAAAAAGTAAAAAGCAAAGGTTAAAAAACCTTCTGTACATCATATTAAAGAAGGTGACAAGATAATAGCTGATAAATCTGACATAGCAAATAAACTTGGCGAAACTCTTGCCCAAAAGTCTTCATCATCAAGTAATGTCCCTGAGTTTAAGAGATATCAGAAACAACAGGAAAAGAAAAAAGTGAATTTTGATTCATATAACGGTGAAGATTACATTGAAGTATTTTCATTACATGAACTACATACTGCTCGTGAGCAAGCTCATGATACTGCTGCAGGGGATGATAATATCCACTATCAATTATTGAAGCATTTTCCTGTATCACGTCTTGAGACACTTTTAGATATATTTGACCAAATATGGACGTCAGGGCATATTCTTCCTTCCAATCAGTCAAATCCAGCTTTTAATTGCGTATTGAATCCACTTTACGTAAATATTTACAATACGAAAGCATCTCTTATTCTTCCTTAATTCCACCACTTGCAATAAGAATTAAATCTGCAATTTCTACTGCTAAAATTAAATTTCACGATTAAGCTCCCATCCAAGCTCCATGGCAAATGGTAAGACTAAAGTAGACCTGGCATTAACTAAACTTAAGAAATCAGACAAACCTACTAATTTTTAAACAAGAATACAATCAATTAGGAAACACATATGACACTTATCAGTCTGTATTTACAGATGGATCCAAGGATGGTGGCGCAGTTGCTAGTGCCACTATCACTGGATCCAGAACACTATCTTCACGATTACCAGATAAAAGCTCCATATTCACAGCAGAATTAAACAGTTCATATTTTTTTCAGATTTTCTTATGTGCCCTCATGGTATTAAACATACATCATATTTTAATAGAAATTGTTGAATCATTTAATGATGTTGCTACTGGCCAATATGGCATCGTCGTTTGTTGGTTATCCAGCCATGTTGAAATCTTTGGTAACACAATGGACGATGCTGCTGAAGAAGCAGCACTCAACAAATCTGTGGCACCACTTCTTATCCCATACATTGATCATAAACCTGTAATTAGATGTTACATCAAGTATCTAATGCAAAGAATAGGGGCACCCAGGTAGATATCAATAAGCTGCATGAACTTTTTCCAGCTATCTATTACACCTGCTTGTGGGCGGTCGGGTAGCCTAGTGGTTTAAGCGTTCGCTCGTAACGCCGAAGACCCGGGTTCGATTCCCGACATGGGTACAATGTGTGAAGCCCATTTCTGGTGTCACCCGCCGTGATATTGCTGGAATATTGCTAAAAGCGGCGTAAAACCACACTCACTCACTCACTCACTCACTACACCTGCTTGTGTTGTCAGCCCAGATCTGAAGAGGTCATAATGTGACGATGTCCTATTGGCCATTCAGGATGCACTCATGAATATTTATTTAAAGGTGAGGATGCTCCAGTCTGCATCCCTTGTGATGAAAGATGTCCTGCTTGACTGTGTCGATATTTCCATCACAAGGGATCAATATTTCAAAGTTCCCAGTATGAAGGATCGTTTAAACTATGTAAGCTCTCATTCAACTTTTGTTTTTTTAAAGGATTGAATTAATTGATAAATTTGTTTTTTCATAAGTAGGAAGTGTTACTTAGTAACTTAGATTGTTAGCAGCTGTATTCTCGAGGGGGGTTGAAGTAACGTACAATAATTGTCTTCCTAAGAGGGTATGTAAGTTCCACATCATTCGAAGAATTTTTATGCATTCCAGACATATACTGAACCAAATTAAAAACTTCACAATCCTAAAACTTTAACATTTTGACCAGTTATCATTGTGTGCCCTTATTGTGTATTTAAACACTAATGGCAATGTATTGTCTTCAGATAACACCCGTTTTTGTGCAGGTGAATCGATCAAAGTCATGTGCACAGCACTATAGTGGCAAAAGGGTTTTTTCACATGCAACTGGTCACGTGGCCATAACACCGCACGTGTTTTCAGCCATACTTGTTAGCAGTCATTAACAAAAAAAGAAAAACACAAGAAAACAAAAGTCTTTACGGCCATTTGTCATGCCACGCCTTTCAAATGTGCAACGTGAACGTGCCATCGGCATGTTGCAGACGGGAAGGACGATGGGTTGTAGTCGACGGACTGTTCATGATTTACAGACGCGTCGGCCAGGTCGACCACGTGTGACATCACATGCAGCGGATCGTCAGATTGTCTTACGTCACCTCCGTAACCGATTTTTGACGGCTACATCAACCAGAAATGAACTGTTTAGGGGTAGACTGAGTGCGCAACATGTTCGAAACCGTCTGAGAACTGCTCACCTTCAAGCACGACGGCCATACTGCGGGCCGATTCTGACTCAATTACACAGACGTCAATGTCAATTGTGGGCACAGCGACACTTACGATGGACTCAGAGGAATTGGAATAAAGTCGTCTTCAGTGATGAATCCCAATTTAATCTTCGATTTGCTGATGGTAGGGCGAGGGTGTGGAGGCGCCGTCATGAACGATACGCCCAGTGTTGTGTACAGGAAGTTGACAGATTTCGAGGCGGAAGTGTCATGGTGTGGGGTGCTTTCTGTGGCAATGCACGTTCCAGGCTTCTTGTCATCCGTGGCAACCTCAACGCTGCTGCTTACCGCGACCAGGTACTGGCACCAGAACATCTGCCTTTTATGGCAGCACATGGACCCGGTTTGATCTTCCAACACGACAATGCCAGACCCCACACAGCAATTTTGACAAGGAATTTCCTTCAGAATGCGGGAGTCAACGTCAGGACTGGCCGTCAAGGTCTCCCGACCTCAATCCCATGGAACACGTCTGGGATGCTCTTGGCAGAAGTCTGCGCACTCTCCAGAACCAACCACAGAATTTGCAAGATATTGGCACCATTTTGCTGCAACAATGGCGTCGTCTTCCCAATCATGTGTTCACAAGCATCACAAGGTCCATGCGGAGGCGTTGTGTGGCAGTTGTCAACGCAAATGGTGGCAATACGCGCTACTGAACTTGTGTGCCATCAGATTCTCGTGCTTGGGACTTATTATTGATTTAAACTGTTGATGTTATTACCTAATACCGTAGGTGCTTGGAACAAATTATGGTTACCACCGTTAATTAAAATCCTTCTTTGGACATTAATGATTTAAAAATTACCTTCTCTGATACATTTGTCCGTTGTATATCATATATGGGATTACTTTTAAAAATGTGAAGTTTTTAATTTGACTCAGTATATAAACGTAGTATATTCGTCATCTTATATTTTGGCTTAAGTTTTAGATAATCGCCAGCGACTTAAGGGATTGTGTAAATCCTGTTGAGGATTCAGAAGTATGGTCAGTCCCCTCGGTCCCTAATATGGTGGTCTAACTGTTGTTACTGACAATCTATATGTGTTGTTGAATAATAATTTATTTTCACTAAGTTCTCAGTTTCAATTTGAAACTGCGATAATCTAGTTATTATACAGTCCATTGATGACAGGTTTTTATTCAGACTCAATTTATCTATTGCCTGCGTCACGATATGGATGAAATATTGTCGATGTGACGTTAAATTCACTCGCTCACTTTGAGTAGAAATGTGCCTGCTGGTACATCACTGATAACGGAACTATTCTGAATACTGCCGTTTTAGTTGAAGATGAGTCGGCATTGAATGACACGAGAGTCTGAGAGATGCCCGTTGTTGTAACCGATAACCTGTGTGACCCTGACACAGTGGCTGAGATGTTGTTTGATCAAGGTCACGACATTCAAGGCCTCAAAAGTTTTATTGTAGAGATGTGGAGGACATTTCCAAATCTGACGCATCAGTGACAAAAATGATGTCTGATGCAATTCCCTATTTTGACTTGTACCATATGTTCCCATGTGTTTTTCAGTGAACAATTGACATGCCTTTGCATGTGTTTGTGACGGGTGCCACCCATGGGGTAGGATACGCTCACCTTTTCGCGAACACCTGGTATCATTACTATTTGATGCTCATGATATAGTCGGAATTGTACAACCGACTCTGCTTTATGCAGATATTGGACATGGAGAGGACTGTATTGCTTAATTATTAGTGGTATGTGGTTTACTTAATAGTGTGCGTTCTAAAATAGATTCGAACACGTATGATAAGAAGTTGTTCTGATATCAAACGCACACATTTCTAATTGTTGTCGGCATTCATTGTTATACACACCGGTGCGTAGGTTATCGATAGGATCGATGTTTTCATACTTAATTTTCAGGTCGCTGTCTTCAATGTCATGGCTGAATATTTGAAGATGTCACTTTATACCAATGCTTTGATCAAACAATTGATGAAGTGATCTTCACATATAATGCTTATGTTATTTTAGGCTTTGTCAGTGGGGGTAGGGCAGCCAGACTAGATGCCAACTGGCTGGGACAGAATGGGTTAATTCCACCCCTGTTTCTTCTTTTTCAATCCTACCAATGACAAAATCACGTACTGACTTAACCTAAAGATATTCAACAGGTCCATCGTCTCAGTTGGCCCATGTTTTAACATATCCTTTGACAGAATCCATAATGATTGTAAGGTGATGATTTCAATTGACAGCAATGTTTCACGATATTTTGGGCTATTTGTAGAGGGGAATAATGTCCTCCTTACTCTCAAAAATAATGGAGCAGAGAGAGTTACGAGGATATTCCCCTCCTTAAAACTCATCCCTACTTTTACACTTAGACAAGATATTCTGTTGTGGAAGACTGTCTCCGTGGTCTAGTGGTAGAGCGTCCGCCCGGAGAGCGGAAGGTCCCGGTTCGATCCCCGACCGGTCATACCAAAAGACGTGAAAAGATGGTACTTGTTGTTACCCTGTCTGGCGCTCGGCATTAAGGGGCTAACAAGGACTGGTCGGCTCGGAGTCAGTATACGGTGTCTGAGTGGGGTATTCATGTTAAACTGCGGCATGGTATTTCAGTGAGCTAGCACTATAAATCGGCATCAGTCCGGACTAGTACAAGCAGCCACACACACACACACGTGCATGCACGTCGCTATATAAGTGCAATAAACTTGGACGCGACGTTAAACCCCATTTCACCTCACCTGTTGTGGAAAATATTTGAAAAATAAACCGGAACTCTTTGTTGTCTGTATTTTTACTGCGTGAGTCGCCCTTGCGTGATGCACGAGGAATACGTTGAAATACTTCTCTGCCGCTGTTGCACGTGCGCCAAGCTCCGTCCCGTGCTGGCATTTACAATGCATGGTACACGGCTCTTCATAATTTCGTTGGGCCCTAAACTAGTATCTATCAATCGCTTGCACATTGTCAATACATGCTGACGAGAATAATAGGAAATATAGAGCCCCGAACAAGGATGTATATGTTACCTAATTTGTTTTTTCTCGTCAAAGGTTTATCTAATTGCTATAAATATGAACATTGTTGTAGGTAACCTGCTCTAACACAAACTATATACATATTATTTGGGCTTTTAAGCATTATGCAAAAATAATGAAAAATAGTTAATAGTTAATTTCAAACCATGTCTTCATGTGCCGCCGTAGCTGAAGTTGACAATTACATGTTCTTAAATCAAACGATGCGGGTTCGAACCCCGCTGGCAACACATGTTTTCGGAAAAAAATATTCACTAGTCAATAAATGTACAAAATAGTTCCGTCTACTCCAAGTGGAAATTAATTCAAATGTTGGTTCACGATAATGTATTGTTGACAAACAACTCTCCATTCCTAAAACATAATGTAGCGTTCAAACAATAGAATGACACAGATGTTGAAGTGAGTGAGTGAGTGAGTATGGTTTTACGCCGCTTTTAGCAATATTCCAGCAATATCACGGCGAGGGACACCAGAAATTGGCTTCACACATTGTACCCATGTCGGGAATCGAACCCGGGTCTTCGGTGTGACGAGCGAACGCTTTAACCACTTGGCTACCCACCGCCCCCACAGATGTTAAAAAAGGATAATGAAACTGTTGGTGGTTCCTGGAATATTTATTAAAACTGATTAACTTGACACCATTCGAAACATTGTTAGGTGAGGTGAGGTCCGGTGAGGTTACGTGTTTTTTTTGTCTGATTCAAAGCAGCGTTAACCTAACTGACACCATTCGAAACATTGTTAGGTGAGGTGAGGTCCGGTGAGGTTACGTGTTTTTTTTGTCTGATTCAAAGCAGCGTTAACCAAACTGACACCATTCGAAACATTATGAGATGAGGTGAGGTAAGTGATTTTGTCTGATTCAAAGCAGCATTAACCTAACTGACACCATTCGAAACATTGTTAGGTGAGGTGAGGTACGGTGAGGTTACGTGGTTTTTTTTGTCTGATTCAAAGCAGCGTTAACCTAACTGACACCATTCGAAACATTATGAGATGAGGTGAGGTAAGTGATTTTGTCTGATTCAAAGCAGCATTAACCTAACTGACACCATTCGAAACATTGTTAGGTGAGGTGAGGTACGGTGAGGTTACGTGTTTATTTTGTCTGATTCAAAGCAGCGTTAACCAAACTGACACCATTCGAAACATTATGAGATGAGGTGAGGTAAGTGATTTTGTCTGATTCAAAGCAGCGTTGACCTAACTGACACCATTCGAAACATTATGAGATGAGGTGAGGTAAGTGATTTTGTCTGATTCAAAGCAGCGTTGACCTAACTGACACCATTCGAAACATTATGAGATGAGGTGAGGTAAGTGATTTTGTCTGATTCAAAGCAGCGTTAACCAAACTGACACCATTCGAAACATTATGAGATGAGGTGAGGTAAGTGATTTTGTCTGATTCAAAGCAGCGTTGACCTAACTGACACCATTCGAAACATTATGAGATGAGGTGAGGTAAGTGATTTTGTCTGATTCAAAGCAGCGTTAACCAAACTGACACCATTCGAAACATTATGAGATGAGGTGAGGTAAGTGATTTTGTCTGATTCAAAGCAGCGTTGACCTAACTGACACCATTCGAAACATTATGAGATGAGGTGAGGTAAGTGATTTTGTCTGATTCAAAGCAGCGTTAACCAAACTGACACCATTCGAAACATTATGAGATGAGGTGAGGTAAGTGATTTTGTCTGATTCAAAGCAGCGTTGACCTAACTGACACCATTCGAAACATTATGAGATGAGGTGAGGTAAGTGATTTTGTCTGATTCAAAGCAGCGTTAACCAAACTGACACCATTCGAAACATTATGAGATGAGGTGAGGTAAGTGATTTTGTCTGATTCAAAGCAGCGTTGACCTAACTGACACCATTCGAAACATTATGAGATGAGGTGAGGTAAGTGATTTTGTCTGATTCAAAGCAGCGTTAACCAAACTGACACCATTCGAAACATTATGAGATGAGGTGAGGTAAGTGATTTTGTCTGATTCAAAGCAGCGTTGACCTAACTGACACCATTCGAAACATTATGAGATGAGGTGAGGTAAGTGATTTTGTCTGATTCAAAGCAGCGTTAACCAAACTGACACCATTCGAAACATTATGAGATGAGGTGAGGTAAGTGATTTTGTCTGATTCAAAGCAGCGTTGACCAAACTGATGTGCCAACCATTGTGATGTCCATGTTGCCCTTCTAGTGTGTAGATCACCAACACACGCGTACACGCACACGAACGATCACACGTATATTTCAATGTTATTTCCAGTGAATAGTGACACAACATTTATAAAAAAAGCAAATAAATGCAAATTTTATTCATGAAAAACAGTGGATAAATTAATAATGTAAGTATGACGTAGTTGGAGGTTGACGCAAGTTTGGGCATGACGATGGTGTGCGCCATTCCTACACAGCTGGGAATGGGGTGCACTGAAAGTGCATCTCCACCTGCAAACAGAAAACAACAACCGTTGACGCCCTATTGTTTGTCACTGTATCGCTATTGTTCATCATTGTATCCCTAGTGTTCATCATTGTATCCCTAGTGTTCATCACTGTATCCCTAGTGTTCATCATTGTATACCTAGTGTTCATCAATGTATCCCTAGAGTCCATCACTGTATCCCTAAAGTTCATCATTGTATTCCTGGTGCTCATCATAGTATACCTAGTGTTCATCATAGTATACCTAGTGATTATCATTGTATCCCTAGATTCCATCATTGTATCCCTTAAGTTCATCATTGTATTCCTGGTGCTCATCATAGTATTCCTAGTGTTCATCATAGTATACCTAGTGTTTATCATTGTATCCCTAGAGTCCATCATTGTATCCCTAATTTCATCATTGTATTCCTAGTGTTCATCATAGTATACCTAGTATTTATCATTGTATCCCTAGTGTCCATCATTGTATTCCTAAATTTCATCATTGTATTTCTGGTGTTCATCATAGTATCCCTGTTGGTCATCATATTTAACCATTGTATTCCTGTCTATTGTTTACAAAGTCATAACTATGTTTGCTTACCCTTTCAATGGCTCCCTTGAACAATCTCTCATTGTTAGCTCCCTTGCCGACCTTGAGACCACAGCTGCGTGTTCCAATGGCTGAAATAGTGGAAAGGTCAAGTCAGCAAGGAAATGGGTGATTTAAAGTACCACACTGAGCTAAGACGTTAAATCCGATTAATAGTTAAGTTGACAAGGACGTTAAGTGAGCAAGCATATTCACTCAGCATAGTGAGTCAATCAATGATCGTTGACATTCACTCAGCATAGCAATGTGGGAGGAAAGCCCAAAGTTACGCAAAGGAGAGACGTTTGCTTCTTGGGGGGAACTAACAGGCACAGGAATGGCGCCAACAACCTAAGAATCGTAATCGTTGCAATTATCGGATCCAGGTAACGGTAAGGGATGCAACTCATGCAAGAGGTGAGGAGTGTACATACGTCCATTTCCGTTGGCCGTTGCTCGGTCCACCTCGAAGCCGTTGATGTTGAGGCTGGCAGTGAGGACGTTGTTCTCGTACAGATAGGTCACAGTCTTGACGTCATTGGGGCCATACTGCAACAGCAACAAGATACATGGAGCCCCACAGACAGACTGACAACTTACTTTACAAATAAAGATAATAAGACATTCTAGACTAAGAGGTTGAATAAGACTGATTACAAGCATAGAACTGATTCCGGAAAGAGGATAAAACAAAAGCAGTTTTTTCTTGCCCCTTTAAGTTGTTACCGCATAAAAAAGTATTTGTGTGTGTGTGGTGTGTCTATGTGTGTATATGTGTTTATGTCTGTGTCTGTGCGTGTGTGTGTGCGTGTGTGTGTGTGTGTGTGTGTGTGTGTGTGTGTGTGCGTTGTTTAACGCCACACTCGGCAATATTCCAGCCATATGACGGCGGCCTGTAAGGAATCGATTTTGGACCAAACAATCCAGTGATCATTATTGTGATCATCGAGCCTCCCCGTCGGGGTGTGACACGCATTTAACCACGTCACCGATCTAAACCATCCAATCCAATATTTCGCCTCCTACTACCAGCACAGAACACTGGTACCAATTCCAACCAGGCAGCCCCACGGCGGTTAGACCAAATATCAAGAGTAAGGAAATGTCTTTATCTAACTTATTATCATTTTAGAATGTAACGCACAGTGTTTGTGTTGTAGCTTAGCTGAACTGTGGCTGGCACATCGTCGGTGTAGTCGTACGACGTGTTGCTGTCGGTGACGAGCCTGACGGTGACGCTACCCTGGCTGGGTGTAGTGGTGATGGAGATTGATGCATCTTCATTCGAATCAACTGAGTCTTCACACGGGGCGTTGCTAAGGAGGACCCTAGGCTGATTCAGCGGCAGGCCGTTATCCGTACCATCCTGGTAGACCACACGAGCCCACATGCCCGGCTTGGTTAGATCCCCAGTACCAGCGGTGCGCGGGATGGACAGGTAAGACAGAGTGCCGTCGTAGACCCCGCCATTATTGGTTTTGGTGACGTTGTTGTTCTTGATGTTCCAGGCCCATGGTGCTTCGTCGTCGAAATAAGCGTTACTGCCGTCGTAGTTGGCCATTGTTGTGAGGAAGTTATCCTGGCAAGGCTCTGGGAAATAAAACAATAAACAGTTGATGATATGGATCTCTCTCTCTCTCTCTCTCTCTCACCTTGCTTTTCTCTCTCTCTCTCTCTCTCTCTCTCTCTCTCTCTCTCTCTCTCTCTCTCTATCTCTCTCTCTAGACACGCACCTCCATCAATCCTTGCTTTTCTCTCTCTCTATCTCTATCTCTCTCTCTCTAGACACGCACCTCCATCAACCCTTGCTTTTTTCTCTCTCTATCTCTCTCTCTAGACACGCACCTCCATCAATCCTTGCTTTTTTTCTCTCTCTCTCTCTAGACACGCACCTCCATCAATCCTTGCTTTTTTTCTCTCTCTCTCTATCTCTCTCTCTCTAGACACGCACCTCCATCAATCCTTGCTTTTTTTTCTCTCTCTCTCTATCTCTCTCTCTCTAGACACGCACCTCCATCAATCCTTGCTTTTTTCTCTCTCTCTATCTCTCTCTCTCTCTCTCTCTAGACACACACCTCCATCAATCCTTGCTTTTCTCTCTCTCTCTCTCTATCTCTCTCTCTCTAGACGCGCACTTCCATCAATCCTTGCTTTTCTCTCTCTCTCTATCTATCTCTCTCTCTAGACACGCACCTCCATCAACCCTTGCGTTACTTCCTCCACTTGTCTGTGATTTACTTACCGGAATATCTGCTGAGCACGGCGTTTGGGCAGACAACTGTTATGTCAAGGTAGATCGAGCAGGCACACGTTGTCACGTCGAACCCGAGGCCTTTGGGACAGTCCTGGGCAGTATAGTTGGCGTTGATACTGAGCCTTCTAAACTGACACTGGCCAACAGCTTCGTAGTCACAGCCTGAAACACAGTTCGTCCACATTACAGAGGGGTTCACATAACATGTAATGTCAAACATTACAGAGGGGTTCACGTAACAGAGGGGTTCACATGACTCAGGGGTTCAAATTACAGAGGGGCTCACGTAACAGAGGGGTTCACATGACTCAGGGGTTCAAATTACAGAGGGGCTCACGTTACAGAGGGATTCACGTTACAGGTTGGTTCACGTTAGAGAGGGGTTCACATTACAGAGGGGTTCATGTTACAGATTGGTTCACGTTACAGAGGGGTTCACATGACTGAGGGGTTCACGTTACAAAGGGGTTCACATTACAGAGGGGTTCACATGACTGAGGGGTTCACGTTACAGATGGGTTCACATTACAGAGGGGTTCACGTTACAGAGGGGTTCACATGACTGAGGGGTTCACATTACAGAGGGGTTAACATTACAGAGGGGTTCACATTACAGAGGGGTTCACGTTACAGAGGGGTTCACGTTAGAGAGGGGCCAAGTTGCTAGGGTTCTTCCCAATGTGTAGACATCATATCATAACACCCCACCCCGACCAAGCCCCCATAGACAGGAAAGACTTGCACCCTTTTTAAAAAATCTTGCATCTTCTCATTACACTTCAGGTTCATAGATTGATGTCTGTGTGTATTAAATCGCAGAATACCCTGCCGGGCAAAAGAAAGTTTCCCTGTTGCCTTACGCCGTACATATTCCAGCAATATTCCAGCTATATGAGGGCCGTCATTTAAATAATCGAGACTGGACCAGACAATCCAGTGATTGACATCATGAGCACCGATCCATGCAATTGGGATCGATGACATGCATCAACCAAGTCAGCGAGCCTGACCACCCGATCCCGTTATCATAGTCGCCTTCTACGGCAAGCATGGATTGCTGAGGACCTATTCTACCCCGGATCTTCCCGGGTCCAGCAGTTTAGGAAAACGTAAGACGTACTCGGGTTTCTACGTGGTTCGAGGCAGTTCTGATCGACACAGTCGTCCTGAAAAGCGCAGTCCCTGAAGGTGTCGTTGCCGATGAAGCTGAGGCCGCCAGTGCAACAATCAGAAGCCAATTCTTCTCCTCTACACTGGAAGTAGGTCTTGCAGTAAGACGCATGGGCATGCTTGAGGGTTCTGTCACATCCCGTGGTGTCGAACACACAGGTTTGGGAGGAGCTGTCAAAGCGCTGACCCTGGGGACAGCACTGAGCCCGGAGGGTGCCCGTCCCTGAGCTAGAGGAGCCTCCACATTGCCAGAACGCGGCACAGCTGTCCTGGTAGGGGTGGCGCTCACCGTTATTCGAACACCACTCTGCAGGGAGAAATCAACGTTGTAAGGGAGCAGTAATAAAATGGATGGAATTTGTTATCAAATAAAAATATAAAACAATATCGGTTTTGAAACATTTACTGCAATCAACACATAACGAATATCACTGAACTACTTTTACAAATATGGAAACGTCATAGAACAAACCAAATGACGTCACTATTGAACGTCATATGAAGTCACGTAACAACGGCCTCATAATGGCCCGTGGTCAATACCTGAGGGCAGTATCAAGTTACAGTGGCCCGCTCATTTCTCATAACATGGCGGGCGGTTTAATGATAATTCTTTCCATTTTAGCTACAAAGTCCGATAACAAATTGAATTCCTAAGTTTTGATGTAAGGATATCAGGCTTTCCATCCGATAAAATAAACTGTCAGGAATTTACAATAATTTATTTTTTTTAAAGCGTCACTACACAGCAGCTCTAAACGGATTATTTCTAACCTGGAAATGTACAGTATCACTAGCGTATACTCCCCAGGGAGCTGAGAATTAATCGAGAGCATACGGATCCACTGACCGGGGTAATAAGGTGAATGGTTTAGGGTGGGGATTTTAAAAATAAAATAATAATAAATCTGAACATTATTTATTATTATTATTCATCGAGGAATGATTCCTACGGCAGCTGTCACTTTGAACCACCTTCCGAATCAGGTTATCCAAAACACACTGCCCTCGTGTCTTCACGAAGCAATCAAGGCATAGCACGATGGTTGTAGGTAGAATGGTGTTATGATAATAGTGGGGGCGGCGGGTAGCCTAGTGGTTAAAGCGTCCGCCCGTCACGCCGAAGGCCCGGGTTCGATTCCCGACATGGCTACAGTGAGTGAAGCCCATACTATGATAAATGTGTATATACCGGGCACACTGTCAGACGAACTATAATTGTACAGGGATCAGGAGAAGATGGTGGCATAAGAAAGGCACCATGAACATGGATGTGCCGACACAGGAAATATTATGATCGGTGCGAATGCAAGGTCAGCATCAATAATTTGTGTATCCTAGAAAAACAAAGCTTAGTGAAATACTGTAAATCTTGAAATTAATGCGAGCGTGAATAAAATGCGAGTGGTCTTTGTTCGCATTTATAAATGGACAGTTGGGATAGCGGAAATACCTTGAATAACTTGAATATAAACACAAACACTGTTTATTGAGCAGTAGTTGTAACACGTATATAACAATGTCAGTCAAAGAATAGGAATTACACAATAGGCATCCTGAGAGTTAATTGTAATAATTGTTGTCTGGTCCAGACTCGATTATTTACAGAGCGCCGTCATATAGCTGGAAAATTGCTGGGTGCGGCGTTAAACAACAAATTGTAATAATTGGATTTTACACGTAAGATGATTGGGAGGAGGAGGATGTTGGGTATTTTACGAGCGCTTTTGGTAGGACAGATTTCGCACATTTAGCACAGGTTTTCTTATAAGTACTACTCACGACATCCGGTCTTTGTGCGTCGGTCGTTGATGACGATGTCGGCGTGCTGACACGTGAAGAGGGTGCGGTCGTACAGGGTGCCGTGGGGACAGTAGAACTCTGCAGTCAGGATCTGGTTGCCCTGAATGTAGCACTGGATGTACTTGTCACATCGGTCAGGGTGGGGGATGAGGGCGGAGCTTTCCTCGATGATACAGTTGGAACACACTGCAGAACGGGATACACAGAGAATCTTACCCGAGTGTGTTTTGGTATCAAATATATCAACACGAGTTGATAAAAGTGGAATCTCCGAGTTTTCCCCCCCACTTTTATCATCGAGTGTTGAGTGAGATTTGATTTTATCATCCAACATTCTTCTTCTAACTGTTTCAGTTTGTAAACAGTAAGCAGTGTGTTAAGTGTAAAAGGTACTGCTTACAGCTTCAGTAGCAGAGGGATAAGTGATGTCATTTTATTTGATGTCATGGTAACAATGACGTCATAATGGTCTGCAAAGCAGTGTGATGCAATTTTATTGCAGCGATATCTACAATGTGATAGATATCAGCCGAGTGATATCTCTTGTGGGAGCCAGTTTTGGATGATAAAAATATATACTCACCTACAAAAGATATGCAAATATCATACATGTTGGTTGATATTTATATATGAATAATTACTCATATTCAAGAGATATTAGGTATTAGGTTGGCTCCATGCATAAATGAACGTACTGGTATGTTGTGTGAACCGATGCTCATGAACGCATCACATGTGACGTCATGGACCTATGACTCGAGATGCATCATTGTACCATGCAGGATTAGCGTGTAAAGTTTGGAAATCACGTACAGCTTATCCTGATAAGAATAAAGAATGTTTGGTAACACTTGACTGATTGTTAGTTTTGTCATTAAGTGAGTGAGTGAGTGAGTATGGTTTTACGCCGCTTTTATCAATATTCCAGCAATATCACGGCGGGGTACACCAAAAATGGGCTTCACACATTGTACCCATGTCGAGAATCGAACCCGGGTCTTCAGCGTGACAAACGAACGCTTTACCAACAAGGCTACCAGACCGCCCCTTGTCATTAAGTGGTACACATTGAAAACATCTCTCTTAACGTACATACTTCTCCCTATGTGTGTGTATAGTTATTAGATCACCGGTAGACATTTCTAAAGCCACGATAGTTACATTATAGTGATCAGATCGCGGGTCAGTATTAGTACAGAACACGATGATGTACAGAGGATAGTATATGAGTTTACGATACGAGTGTCTTAACTCCGGTATTTCCCGAGCGAGAGTGGTTCCGGTGCTGTTGTTCTTATAGGTAAACACTAAAATTCGTTTCTGTGTGTCGACATCTTTTTCGGTAATAATATACAATGTTTACGACACTCGTGCCTAATTTCTGGAATTTAGACACTCGTGTCGTAAACATAGTATGACATGAACACGAATATAATGTTCTATGTATTACCCTAGCACAACAGAATACTATAAAACATTGTAAATATCGATTCAGTTCCGTACACAACAACTGATGTAACCAGGGAATGTTTACTCACGTGAGTTGGGAATTACAAGATCACACTCGAGAACTTGTGTCGTGATTTGTTGGCCCAGGTTGGTGAGGTCGGGGACGGTAAAGACAACGTCTCTCCCCATCACGGCGGTCAGGTTGCCTCTTAAGTTGTCCAGGTTGTTGTCCCGTATGGCGGACCCGACGGCGAACAGATACGTGTACACGTTTCTCTGTCTCAGCCGGCCAACAATATTGGCGATCTCTTCAATGTCTCGTCTCGACGTCTGGGAGGCATAGATGATGGGCAAGTTAACTCGCCTCCCGCTGGTGGTAATGCTGTTGACATTGGCCTCAATTCCTCGTAGACCCCCGATCAGCGTCGCGCCAACTGCAGCCTGTCGTGTAGGGAAAGAGCCAGTGACAAGCTGGATTGCAGGCCTCAGTTGATTATCGTACTGGAATGTGTTTTGGTTTGAGAAGTAGACCACGCCGACGTTAATGTTGCCTGAAGCGCTGTTGGCGTCGGTGAAGAAGCTCCTCATCTGATCGGTGTACGTACGGAACTTGACATCGGTGTTTTGTACTCCTCCGGTTCCTGCTGCTGCTGCTGTGTTTTCTGATAATTCAGATGCTACCACAAGGTCATCGATTCTGTAGGTGGACGTGCCGCAATTTCTCACCACTGGAATTCAGCACGAAAAAAAATATTAAGAATAAAGTTTTCTCTACCCCCAGGTGTAGTGTAATAATATTTGAAGCACGAGAACTCTTGTTTACAGAAACTATCTCACCAAAAATGGATGTACTGCTTTACTCAACGAAAGAACGATGCTACCATGGAAACGTTAGATCACGGGGAGGTAATTTGAACAGCGCCATGACGTCAGTCCATAAATGTAACAGTGTCCGACAGGTTTGCGGCATATTTGGAGCAGAAGCGACACGTGGCGGGAATTTGAATACCATGAAAACGTATTAAAATATGTTTCGCGATTCAATTGCTAAATTTAATATTATCGCGGAGGCGGTGTCTTCATAAACATAATAATTCTTTTGATTATGATAAACATGATTACTTTTAAATAATAGTATTGCTTGTATTATAGTTATTATCATTGCTATTGATACCGTTACTGCTATTATGACAAAGTTCTTACATCGCTGAAGAGAGAGCGAAGGCAGGGTGACGGCCACGAGGGCTGTGAGGAAGAACTTGGTGTTCATCGTCTCTTCAGCTGAATACAGAAACACATGTGTGAGCACAGAGTGAGTGAGTGAGTGAGTGACGGACGAACGTACAGTAAACTACGGTTATAACGAACTCAAAGGGACCACTTATTTTAATTCGTTATAACCGTAGTTCGTTATTTAAGCAAATGTACGGAATATAAACAGCAAATAGACAGGACCAAAAACATAGTTCGTTATATGTACCCTTGTACCTGAATCCTCATACCTGAATCCTAAAACACGTACACTTGACCCTGAATCCTCATACCCGAATCCTAAAACACGTACCCTTGTACCTGAATCCTAAAAGATGTACCCTTGTACCTGAACCCTTCTACCTGAATCCTAAAACACGTATCATTATACCTGAAACCTTAAACCCGAATCCTAAAACACGTGACCCTTGTACCTGAATCCCCATACCCGAATCCTAAAAGACGTACCCTTGTACCTGAACCCTTATACCTGAATCCTAAAACATGTACCCTTATACCTGAATCCTCCTACCCGAATCCTAAAACACGTATCATTATACCTGAACCCTTATACCCAAATCCTAAAACACGTATCATTATAGCTGAATCCTTATACCTGTGCGAGGTTCATGCTTCACGAAACATCATAAACAATGTTAATATGAAGACAGGGATGGGTGTGTTACGAAGGAGGTGATGACTTGACAAACACGTGACCATTTGCTAAATAAAGGTACTGGCTTCTGTGCCGACATGTCGCTTTAAAATAGTGAAGAAGATGCTTGAATTAACAGCTTGTAAAACATCTTTTCGACTACACACCGTTTGAAAAGCCCAATCGTACTGTTTATACATATGAAAGTTATTTTTATCAAATTATTTAAATAATGCTTAATAAATAATTACTTTAATACACCCAGGACGTAACGATTAGCCCAAGAACAAATCTGTCGGCCTCGGGTCTACGGGCCAATGTCTATTTCGACAACTACTTGTTACACAACCAGTAATTATGCAGTAGGTAATTACTTACGAAGAGCTCAAAGCTTCTGTGTGTGGCCTCCTCTGTAGCGAGTAATGGTGGAGCTGGAACAGGTACTAGAAAGGCGGTAGG
The DNA here is from genome assembly GCF_023055435.1 of Haliotis rufescens. Lineage (NCBI taxonomy): Eukaryota > Metazoa > Mollusca > Gastropoda > Lepetellida > Haliotidae > Haliotis > Haliotis rufescens. Next base: position 59,402,416 of record NW_025964334.1, read on the forward strand.
ACTTTGTATCTCCCTCTACTCTCTGTGAAATGGCCGTCTGTACGCGGGCCTTCACTATATATAGGTTTTAGCACACCCTCTGTTGTTCACGACGATGTAGGATGATGGTGACGTAGCCAGTCGAGATGTCGTAAATACAGCCACCTTTCCTCCACGTCCCGCTTTCTTTGCTGTGTCAATATTGATAGAGTTTCTATGGGGTTCTCCAAGCCTTGATTCACTTGCATTGCCGGTGCACAGATCTATACTATATTCATCTATGTAAACTATAATATTTCTCTGTGCCCATGCCTATATATGGACTTTTTGGTAGAAAGGCCTTTCTCATGTTAATATGAAAATATTAGTATCAATAAACTTGTGTTAAATAATCATAGGCTCGTATTTCACGATTGGATGTGTTTGAATTGAACTAGTCATAAAAGGAGCGTGCGTTTGGACACCTTTATACCCCCACAACAGTTCACACACAACATATCACAAACTACAAAAATGTATAGTCACTATGGCTGTGGTTTAATACCATATCACACACTACAATAATGTATAGTCACTAGGGCTGTGGTTAATACCATATCACACACTACAATAATGTATAGTCACTATGGCTGTAGTTTAATACCATATCACACACGACAATAATGTATAGTCACTATGGCTGTAATTTAATACCATATCACACACTACAATACCATATCACACACTACAATAATGTATAGTCACTATGGCTGTGGTTTAATACCATATCACACACTACAATAATGTATAGTCACTTTGGCGGTGGTTTAATACCATATCACACACTACAATAATGTATAGTCACTATGGCTGTAGTTTAATACCATACCACACACTACAATAATTTATAGTCACTATGGCTGTGGTTTAATACCATATCACACACTACAATAATGTATAGTCACTATGGCTGTGGTTTAATACCATATCACACACTACAATAATGTAAAGTCACTATGGCTGTAATTTAATACCATATCACACACTACAATACCATATCACACACTACAATAATGTATAGTCACTATGGCTGTGGTTTAATACCATACCACACACTACAATAATGTATAGTCACTTTGGCGGTGGTTTAATACCATATCACACACTACAATAATGTATAGTCACTATGGCTGTAGTTTAATACCATACCACACACTACAATAATTTATAGTCACTATGGCTGTGGTTTAATACCATATCACACACTACAATAATGTATAGTCACTATGGCTGTGGTTTAATACCATATCACACACTACAATAATGTATAGTCACTAGGGCTGTGGTTAATACCATATCACACACTACAATAATGTATAGTCACTATGGCTGTAATTTAATACCATATCACACACTACAATAATGTATAGTCACTATGGCTGTGGTTTAATACCATATCACACACTACAATAATGTATAGTCACTATGGCTGTGGTTTAATACCATATCACACACTACAATAATGTATAGTCACTATGGCTGTACTTTAATACCATATCACACACTACAATAATGTATAGTCACTATGGCTGTACTTTAATACCATATCACACACTACAATAATGTATAGTCACTATGGCTGTACTTTAATACCATATCACAAACTACAATAATGTATAGTCACTATGGCTGTGGTTTAATACCATATCACACACTACAATAATGTATAGTCACTATGTCTGTGGTTTAATACCATATCACACACTATAATAAGGTATAGAGTCGCCATGGCTGTGGTGTAATACCATATCACACACTACAATAATGTATAGTCACTATGGCTGTGGTTTAATACCATATCACACACTACAGTAATGTCAAGTCACTATGGCTGTTGTTTAATACCATATCACACACTACAATAATGTATGGAGTCACTTTGGCTGTGGTTTAATACCATATCACACACTACAATAATGTATAGTCACTATGGCTGTGGTTTAATACCATATCACACACTACAATAATGTATAGTCACTATGGCTGTAGTTTAATACCATATCACATACTACAGTGCTGCACGAGCTTATATATAATACTGTGTCTAAGTGTACCAACTAAGAAAATGTACGGAGAGAATGTACAGTTGTACACATGCTAATAAATAAGAGGGCGTCAGATGGGATAGTAGATGGTGCGGCGAACTCGAACGGAACTCGAAGGGACCACTAATTTTGGTTCATTACAACCTTAGTTTGTTATTAGCATACAGTAAACTACGGTTATAAAGAACTTAAAGGGACCAATAATTTTAGTTCGTTATAACCGTAGTTCGTTATTAGCATATATACAGTATATATACAGCAAATGGCCGCGACCAAGAAATTAGTTTGTAATATCAGTCAGTTCGTTATAAGCGTGTTCGTTATAAACGTATTTTACTGTATAATCATAAAGTGAAGTATCAACACCTTTGCGCCCAGATATTCGCATCGCATTCACAGTCAACAATTGGTAATGGTCGACACAGGTATGATACAGAGGCTAGCATGGAGACAGGGGTCGTCGATCAGCACCATCTCATCCCCACCCCGACCTTCCCATCTCAACCCCCACAATCACTTTCCCCTCACTTGAAGTCTTCAGTCAATACGTGTATGTTTTCTTCCGCTGCAATTGCCACTCGACCAAGGGGATGTTTCCAGTGTTTACACACAGGGGTTCACAGTATCTTTACAGTTTGAACAGATTCAACTTTGACTATGTCTAGAAGTGGGTGTATCATAGACATCAGACATACATACAACGCGGTGTCAGTGACGTACGCCACGCTCTGTTGACACGGCCTCCACAACCATGATGCTACCAGGGCAAATATTGGACTTTAATATCGAAGCTCTCCACCCTTTGTCTATAGTGTATGGAGGGCGATATTGATGTGCCCATTTTATCTTCCACGTCTGACGTTATATAGCAGTGTTAAATGCAATGCAGAGTCTAAATATACTATTTTACTATCGCTATGTTAGATCGAGATTGGTGAAAGACTTTAAGTGAACTTAAAATGAGTTTACACCCATTTTGACTTGAAACAGTTGTGTCTTCCTTAACTGACACCCACGGTTACTGGAAACATTGGCCTCTGACTATATCGCCAACCATTGTTACATGAAACAGTGGCCTCTGTCTATATCGCCAACCATAGTTACTTGAAACAGTGGCCTCTGACTATATCGCCAACCATTGTTACTTAAAACAGTGGCCTCTGACTATATCGCCAACCATAGTTACTTAAAACAGTGGCCTCTGACTATATCGCCAACCATAGTTACTTAAAACAGTGGCCTCTGACTATATCGCCAACCATAGTTACTTGAAACAATGGCCTCTGACTACATCGCCAACCATGGTTACTTCAAACAGTGGCCTCTGACTATATCGCCAACCATTGTTACTTAAAACAGTGGCCTCTGACTATATCGCCAACCATGGTTACTTGAAACAGTGGCCTCTGACTATATCGCCAACCATGGTTACTTGAAACAGTGGCCTCTGTCTATATCGCCAACCATTGTTACTTGAAACAGTGGCCTCTGTTTATATCGCCAACGATGGTTACTTAAAACAGTGGCCTCTGTCTGTATCGCCAACCATTGTTACTTGAAACAGTGGCCTCTGTCTATATCGCCAACCATGGTTACTTTAAACAGTGGCATCTGTCTATATCGCCAACCATGGTTACTTAAAACAGTGGCCTCTGTCTATATCGCCAACTTTGATTACTTAAAACAGTGGCATCTGTCTATATCGCCAACCATAGTTACTTAAAACAGTGGCCTCTGTCTATATCGCCAACCATTGTTACTTAAAACAGTGGCCTCTGTCTATATCGCCAACCATTGTTTCTTAAAACAGTGGCCTCTGACTATATCGCCAACCATGGTTACTTAAAACAGTGGCCTCTGTCTATATCGCGAACCAGTCTTACTTGCAACAGCGGCCTCTGTCTATATCGCCTTCCAGTCTTACTTGAAACAGTGGCCTCTGTCTATATCACCAACCATGGTTACTTGAAACAGTGGCCTCTGTCTATATCGCCAACCATGGTTACTTGAAACAGTGGCCTCTGTCGATATCGCCAACCATGGTTACTTCAAACAGTGGCCTCTGTCTACATCACCAACCATGGTTACTTGAAACAGTGGCCTCTGTCGATATCGCCAACCATGCTAACTTTAAACAGTGGCATCTGTCTATATCGCCAACCATTGTTTCTTGAAACAGTGGCCTCTGTCGATATCGCCAACCATGCTTACTTGAAACAGCGGCCTCTGACTATATCGCCAACCCTTGTTTCTTGAAACAGTGGCATCTGTCTATATCGCCAACCATGGTTACTTAAAACAGTGGCCTATTTCTATATCGCCAACCATTGTTACTTGAAACAGTGGCCTCTGTCTATATCGCCTTCCAGCCTTACTTGAAACAGTGGCCTCTGTCTATATCACCAACCATGGTTACTTGAAACAGTGGCCTCTGTCTATATCGCCAACCATGGTTACTTGAAACAGTGGCCTCTGTCTATATCGCCAACCATGGTAACTTGAAACAGTGGCCTCTGTCTATATCGCCAACCATGGTTACTTGAAACAGTGGCCTCTGTCTATATCGCCAACCATAGTTACTTGAAACAGTGGCCTCTGTCGATATCGCCAACCATGGTTACTTCAAACAGTGGCCTCTGTCTTTATCACCAACCATGGTTACTTGAAACAGTGGCCTCTGTCTATATCGCCAACCATGGTTACTTTAAACAGTTGCATCTGTCTATATCGCCAACCATTGTTTCTTGAAACAGTGGCCTCTGTCGATATCGCCAACCATGCTAACTTTAAACAGTGGCATCTGTCTATATCGCCAACCATGGTTTCTTGAAACAGTGGCCTCTGTCGATATCGCCAACCATGCTTACTTGAAACAGCGGCCTCTGACTATATCGCCAACCATTGTTTCTTGAAACAGTGGCATCTGTCTATATCGCCAACCATGGTTACTTGAAACAGTGGCCTCTGTCTATATCGCCAACCATTGTTACATGAAACAGTGGCCTCTGTCTATATCGCCAACCATAGTTACTTAAAACAGTGGCCTCTGTCTATATCGCCAACCATTGTTACTTAAAACAGTGGCCTCTGTCTATATCGCCAACCATTGTTACTTAAAACAGTGGCCTCTGACTATATCGCCAACCATGGTTACTTAAAACAGTGGCCTCTGTCTATATCGCGAACCAGTCTTACTTGCAACAGCGGCCTCTGTCTATATCGCCTTCCAGTCTTACTTGAAACAGTGGCCTCTGTCTATATCACCAACCATGGTTACTTGAAACAGTGGCCTCTGTCTATATCGCCAACCATGGTTACTTGAAACAGTGGCCTCTGTCGATATCGCCAACCATGGTTACTTCAAACAGTGGCCTCTGTCTACATCACCAACCATGGTTACTTGAAACAGTGGCCTCTGTCGATATCGCCAACCATGCTAACTTTAAACAGTGGCATCTGTCTATATCGCCAACCATTGTTTCTTGAAACAGTGGCCTCTGTCGATATCGCCAACCATGCTTACTTGAAACAGCGGCCTCTGACTATATCGCCAACCCTTGTTTCTTGAAACAGTGGCATCTGTCTATATCGCCAACCATGGTTACTTAAAACAGTGGCCTATTTCTATATCGCCAACCATTGTTACTTGAAACAGTGGCCTCTGTCTATATCGCCTTCCAGCCTTACTTGAAACAGTGGCCTCTGTCTATATCACCAACCATGGTTACTTGAAACAGTGGCCTCTGTCTATATCGCCAACCATGGTTACTTGAAACAGTGGCCTCTGTCTATATCGCCAACCATGGTAACTTGAAACAGTGGCCTCTGTCTATATCGCCAACCATGGTTACTTGAAACAGTGGCCTCTGTCTATATCGCCAACCATAGTTACTTGAAACAGTGGCCTCTGTCGATATCGCCAACCATGGTTACTTGAAACAGTGGCCTCTGTCTTTATCACCAACCATGGTTACTTGAAACAGTGGCCTCTGTCTATATCGCCAACCATGGTTACTTTAAACAGTTGCATCTGTCTATATCGCCAACCATTGTTTCTTGAAACAGTGGCCTCTGTCGATATCGCCAACCATGCTAACTTTAAACAGTGGCATCTGTCTATATCGCCAACCATGGTTTCTTGAAACAGTGGCCTCTGTCGATATCGCCAACCATGCTTACTTGAAACAGCGGCCTCTGACTATATCGCCAACCATTGTTTCTTGAAACAGTGGCATCTGTCTATATCGCCAACCATGGTTACTTGAAACAGTGGCCTCTGTCTATATCGCCAACCATTGTTACATGAAACAGTGGCCTCTGTCTATATCGCCAACCATGCTTACTTGAAACAGTGGCCTCTGTTTATATCGCCAACGATGGTTACTTAAAACAGTGGCCTCTGTCTATATCGCCAACCATGGTTACTTGAAACAGTGGCCTCTGTCTATATCGCCAACCATGGTTACTTTAAACAGTGGCCTCTGTCGATATCGCCAACCATGCTTACTTGAAACAGCGGCCTCTGACTATATCGCCAACCATTGTTTCTTGAAACAGTGGCCTCTGTCTATATCGCCAACCATGGTTACTTGAAACAGTGGCCTCTGTCTATATCGCCAACCATTGTTACATGAAACAGTGGCCTCTGTCTATATCGCCAACCATTGTTACTTAAAACAGTGGCCTCTGACTATATCGCCAACCATTGTTACTTAAAACAGTGGCCTCTGTCTATATCGCCAACCATTGTTACTTAAAACAGTGGCCTCTGTCTATATCGCCAACCATTGTTACTTAAAACAGTGGCCTCTGACTATATCGCCAACCATTGTTACTTAAAACAGTGGCCTCTGTCTATATCGCCAACCATTGTTACTTAAAACAGTGGCCTCTGTCTATATCGCCAATCATGGTTACTTAAAACAGTGGCCTCTGACTTTATCGCCAACCAGTCTTACTTGCAACAGCGGCCTCTGTCTATATCGCCAACCATGGTTACTTAAAACAGTGGCCTCTGTCTATATCGCCAACCATTGTTACTTAAAACAGTGGCCTCTGTCTATATCGCCAACCATTGTTACTTAAAACAGTGGCCTCTGACTATATCGCCAACCATGGTTACTTAAAACAGTGGCCTCTGTCTATATCGCGAACCAGTCTTACTTGCAACAGCGGCCTCTGTCTATATCGCCAACCATGGTTACTTTAAACAGCGGCCTCTGACTATATCGCCAACCATTGTTTCTTAAAACAGTGGCCTCTGTCTATATCGCCAACCATTGTTACTTGAAAAACAGTGGCCTCTGTCTATATCGCCAACCATAGTTACTTGAAACAGTGGCCTCTGTCTATATCGCCAACCATAGTTACTTGAAACAGTGGCCTCTGTCTATATCGCCAACCATGGTTACTTGAAACAGTGGCCTCTGTCTATATCGCCAACCATGGTTACTTGAAACAGTGGCCTCTGTCTATATCGCCAACCATGGTTACTTGAAACAGTGGCCTCTGTCTATATCGCCAACCATTGTTACTTTGAAACAGTGGCCTCTGTCTATATCGCCAACCATGGTTACTTGAAACAGTGGCCTCTGTCTATATCGCCAACCATGGTTACTTGAAACAGTGGCTTCTGCCTTACCGACACCCAGGCCACACACACTATGATGTCTGTTATATTCATTTAACTCATATCGAATTAGTGGTCTGGAGTATATACTTAGCAGAGAAGAGTAAATAAGAAATCTATGCGGCTTAAACTTTATTCTTATGTCTTCAAGTCGGAGAATTTTATTGACAAAGTACAAAATAAAATATTGACAGTTTGTACACAAAGTACAAACAGAGATTTTTCGACCTACTAATTGTGGAGACAAACAGTGCTACTTCAGCGCCATCAATAAACAATGCTGAAACTTCAAAAGTAACCATGGTTATCTGTATACACACCGATAAGACAGCGCCAAGTAAACACGGCCTGGTCCGCCTTGGGGGGATTGTCAGAAATCGTTAGTGCCATGGTCCTTTGTTTCAGGTAGATCTGTCACCGTGACAACGATGGGCGTGGTCGTTGATGATTCGGCTCTTCAGTGACAGCAAGGTGTAAGAGACGCACCAGTATGTTTGCCTGAGATTTGCTGTGTCATGATGGTGACTGAGATTGTGATGGTTTATCTTATGCAAATCTGGAGACGTTTTAATTGCGTATGTGTGAGGAAAGGGTCACTGAGATGGTGATATTGTGTAGATAGAGGTGAGGTAAGCTAAAATGGGATAGTTACGTGCATGCAAGTGTGTGTGTGTGACTGTTTGTACTAGTCCGTACTAAAGCTGATTTTATAGTGCTAGCCCACTGAGATACCATGCCGCAGTTTGACATAAATACCCAACTCAGACACAAAAAACTGACTCCGAGCCGACCAGTCCTTGTTTTAGCCCTTTAACGCCGAGCAACAAGTACCATATTTTAATGTTTTTTACTATGACGCTGCCAGACCACTAGACCACGGAGGCGATGTGCTGGAGGGAGAATGGGATGGTATGGTAGAGAGACTGTCTGGATAGAGAGTGCTGGTATCTCCCCGTCTGTCGCATCTTTGTACTAAGATTGAGGGAATACATTGACGCACATGTTGCATAATTAAATCTCTATAATAAACACAAATGACAGCTTTGAATATCACTATCTTCAGCCATCTGTGAAAACACACAGACACACACACTAACACACTAACACACTAACACACTAACACTAACACACTAACACTAACACACACACAGAGTTGGGTACGAGGCGGGGGTAGGAATTCTGGAGTGTTTTTCTAGTGGGCCGAGTTATATCTCCAGTTTCATATACGTGTGATATTTCTGACACACGAAAAAACACGACATCTCTCAAGGGACATTATTTCATTGACGGGTTGTACATTTCCATGATTATACACGTGTTTATTTTAAGGGCGCATCGTGCATCGCATATTGATACAAGAACAAAAGCCCGAGGTCACATTATTGCCTGAGCGGGCACCCGAATACACCTGTATAGTGCATTGGACGGGTTAGGCATACTAAACACTTGCATTGTACCGACCCTCAATAGATGGTGTCAAACTTGTCAAGATGATGTGTACATACGTAAGACTGGTGCTGCCAGATACCTTTAATGGATGCTATATTAAGCACAGTGTTTGGAAGTGACGGATTTTGTTTTCAAGCAAAAATGCACATATGTACATTCAAATACAAGGGTAATCAGGGCGCCGCACCTTGGTGATCCCCTCGCTGCAAGTCTCTGTGTTCCCTGTCGCTGATGCTGATACAGAAACAACTATAAACAAAAACCTAAGCATCCCATTGAAACATTTCAATATATTTATTTTACCTTACAATTAAAATAAATTTACGTGAATTTTATTGATCAATGATAAAATGATTTTGATAAAACTCTATGTGCCCCGTTACAGAGGTGAGGAATGGTTTAAATATACCCGTCATTATGGCAACAAATATTTTGCCGATCTCTGTAATATATTGATCTCACCTTGGAGTATGGCAACATATGCTTCGCTGATCATCTTTTGAGGTAAAGGATAAACATAGCGCAAACATATTGGTTGTGGGTTTATCGTCTGGGGGATATGATTCCATATACCCACTGTGTTACCGCGTACGCCGAGCCGACAGGCTTATAATACTTACAATATACTTATGTCACGTTAAATGTATACGGGGCGTTGGAGTAACCTTGTGGTTAAAGCATTCGCTCGTCACGCCGAAGAGACGGGTTCGATTCCCCACATGGGTATACTGTGAGAGCCCCAACTATGATGGCCCCCGCCGTGATATTCCTGCATTAGTGCTAAAAACGGCGAAAAGCTCTTCTCACTCACTTTTATGTCACAATATCATTGCTTGGGCGTGTTTGATTTGATACAAAGAAATACCTATTATGCATTGAAGATTTGTTTAAATCCTCTATTTCGGATGTATACAATAACAAAGGACTTATCAACATTTAATATCTTAAATAGTATACCACATATACCTATCCAAACGTTTCTGTGGAGTGATAAGCTCAATTAGACGGCATTATGCAATAAACATTATTTCTATAACCAATTCCGGTCGCGTGCCAAACATACAAAACATCAGACTTCGAATAGAGATTTCGACACACAAAACACATACTACTCAAAAAGTTAAAGAACACCCGATTGCTGCAGATAAGCTGTCATGACTGGTGGTTGTTGCGATACATAGGCGTCTTGTGGATGTTCTTTAACTTGTTTTGAGTAGTATATATACTTAGAAGGAATACAATGTCATTGAGAACATCTGCTTAGGGGCTGGAGACAAGAGTCTAATACATGGCATGTGAGTATGTGAAAAAATACTTCCGTCACCATGAACAGTGGCTCAACTAATATGTCTTTGACTACAATACTATATTTATCACAAAGTCTATAAATATATTTAGATATCAAACTAAATTAATTCGAAGAAAGACACTTGATTAAGGAGACACCACAAGTGTTAAATGAACTTTGATTATAAGCTTAAACATCGTAACAATATCTTGACGGACGGTTGCAGACCTATGGACAAATCTTCATCGTCAGTTGACAAATAAATTAAATTAAATTAAATTAAAAAGTCAAACCGATTATGATGGGTTGTTTTATAAGTAGGCATGTACCTATCGAGAAGATGGTTTATAAGTCGGTATATACCTGTCGAGACGATGGTTTATAAGTCGGTATATACCTGTCGAGACGATGGTTTATAAGTCGGTATATACCTGTCGAGAAGATGGTTTATGAGTCGGTATATACCTGTCGAGAAGATGGTTTATAAGTCGGTATATACCTGTCGAGAAGATGGTTAATAAGTCGGTATATACCTGTCGAGAAGATGGTTTATAAGTCGGTATATACCTGTCGAGAAGATGGTTTATTAGTCGGTATGTCCCTGACGAGAAGATGGTTTGTAAGTCGGTATATACCTGTCGGGGAAAATGGTTTGTAAGTCGGTATATACCTGTCGAGAAGATGGTTTGTAAGTCGGTATATACCTGTCGAGAATATGGTTTATAAGTCGGTATATACCTTTCGAGAAGATGGTTTGTAAGTCGGTATGTGCCTGACGAGAGGATGGTTTATAGGTCGGTATATACCAGTCGAGAAGATGGTTTGTAAGTCGGTATATACCTGTCGAGAAGATGGTTTATAAGTCGGTATATACCTGTCGAGAAGATGGTTTGTAAGTCGGTATGTGCCTGACGAGAGGATGGTTTATAAGTCGGTATATCCCTGTCGAGAAGATGGTTTGTAAGTCGGTATATACCTGTCGAGAAGATGGTTTATAAGTAGGAGTGTACCTGTCAAGAAGATGGTTCAGAAGTAGGAATCGAACTGACGAGAGGATGGTTTATGAGTGTGTATGTACCTTTCGAGAAGATGGTTTGTAAGTCGGTATATACCTGTCGAAACGATGGTTTGTAAGTCCGTATGTGCCTGACGAGAGGATGGTTTATAAGTCGGTATATATACCAGTCGAGAAGATGGTTTGTAAGTCGGTATATACCTGTCGAGAAGATGGTTTATAAGTTGGTATATACCTGTCGAGAAGATGGTTTGTAAGTCGGTATGTGCCTGACGAGAGGATGGTTTATAAGTCGGTATATACCAGTCGAGAAGATGGTTTGTAAGTCGGTATATACCTGTCGAGAAGATGGTTTGTAAGTAGGAGTGTACCTGTCAAGAAGATGGTTCAGAAGTAGGAATCGAACTGACGAGAGGATGGTTTATGAGTGTGTATGTACCTGTCGAGAAGATGGTTTATTAGTCGGTATATACCTGTCGAGAAGATGGTTTGTAAGTCGGTATGTGCCTGACGAGAAGGTTGTTTATAAGTAGATATATACATGTCGAGAAGATGGTTTATAAGTAGGAGTGTACCTGTCAAGAAGATGGTTCAGAAGTAGGAATCGCACTGACAAGAGGATGGTTTATGAGTGCGTATGTACCTATCGAGAAGATGGTTCATAAGTCGGTATAAAACCATCGAGTACAGCTAACACTGTCGCCGAAATACGTTGTATTCCCACTTCCTTCTGTAAACACTCACTCTTGAATACCAGTATGTGGACAGTGCTCCTCCAGCGCTTGTCGTGATCCAGCTGAATGGTCTTAAAGAAAGTCATCGTGACATAGGAAAAGTCGCCAAATACTCAACATATGTTGAGTTATGAAAGGTGATAAGACGATGTGAAACGTGGTTTAACGCACTTATATTCTGTGCTACTTCTTGCCCCTCCATTAGTGAGTGAGTGAGTGTGTTGGGTTTGACGCCGCTTTTAACATTATTCCAGTTATATCACGGCGTGGCAACTTAATGTGGGAGGAAAGCCCGATGTGATGCAGGTCTCACGGGCACGGGTATGGTGCTGACAAACCTAGAAACATAATCGGGGCAACCGGGATTCGAACCCACAATCACTGGTTTCTGGCGTGCCCAAGAGACGCAACTCGGCACAGGGAATCGCGGCGCCTTAGACGACTGGGCCACTCCACCATACCCCCACACAATGCTTTGCAGACCATTGTGATATCATAGATAACAATGACGTCACCATCAAATGACATCACTCATCTCTCTGCCAGTGAAGCTGCTCACGGGCTTTAGTACGAGAACTAACAATGACGTCACCATCAAATGACATCGATAATCTCTCTGCCAGTGAAGCTGCTCACGGGCTTTAGTACGAGAACTAACAATGACGTCACCATCAAATGACATCGATAATCTCTCTGCCAGTGAAGCTGCTCACGGGCTTTAGTACGAGAACTAACAATGACGTCACCATCAAATGACATCGATAATCTCTCTGCCAGTGAAGCTGCTTAGCGATTTTACGGGCTTCACCGCGAATGCATTCGTGACCAACGTGACATCCGGGACAATCCGAATAACGACTCGTACCCCTCTCGTGGCCAGCGCAAACGAGCATAGCTAAAAGAATTGTCGACTTGTGTCGAGTCTTCTTGCAGGTTACGGAAAGAGGCGAGTGGTGACGAATGCCCGAGAATGGTTATTACAAGAAATGTGACCACGTGGTCTTTCGGTAATGAGAACACAATGGTTACGACTCGATTGACATCAAGAGTGATTAATCCTGTGCCGCTAACTCGTTTTCTAGGAAGAATCTGGAATAAATACAAGGTCTTTGTGACTCCTGATGTCATAAATACAATGTCTTTGTGACTCCTGATATCATAAATACAATGTCTTTGTAACTCCTGATGTCATGAATACAATGTCTTTGTAACTCCTGATGTCATGAATACAATGTCTTTGTAACTCCTGATGTCATGAATACAATGTCTTTGTGACTCCTGATATCATAAATACAATGTCTTTGTGACTCCTGATGTCATAAATACAATGTCTTTGTGACTCCTGATGTCATAAATACAAGGTCTTTGTAACTCCTGATGTCATAAATACAAGGTCTTTGTGACTCCTGATGTCATAAATACAATGTCTTTGTGACTCCTGATATCATAAATACAATGTCTTTGTAACTCCTGATGTCATGAATACAATGTCTTTGTAACTCCTGATGTCATGAATACAATGTCTTTGTAACTCCTGATGTCATGAATACAATGTCTTTGTGACTCCTGATATCATAAATACAATGTCTTTGTGACTCCTGATGTCATAAATACAAGGTCTTTGTGACTCCTGATGTCATAAATACAAGGTATGTGCTTGATTCAATTCAACAGCATATTCGAACCGTGTCCTGTGCGGCCTGAAAAGAGGCATATATATATGACAGACAGACAGGCAGACAGACAGACAGCTTTATTTCGTATGTGTGGCCATGAGGCCATAGTACAATGACATTTTGCTGTAGGAAAGTTTGTCGTGAAGCATCACTTGTATACTGATTAGATTGTAGCTAAATAGGTGTACACAGTTTTATTTATATTCAATGTAGCATCCTTCTTTCGAATATCTTATAAACACAAACTGCAAGTCTGAGAAGAACGTGGCTATTTTTGCTGTTCATTAACTGTACAAATTTTGTTTGTGATGGATACGTATTATAATAGTTAGGCAGGTATTTGATTCTTATATCTTCACATACTCGACATATCAATAAAACATGGCATTCATCTTCTTGGTAATATTTGCAGAAAGGACACATCGATGTTAAAACATCATTATCTTTGGATTGTCTGTATTATTGCATATAGATATGCTGGCATACTGAAAACAGGATTCGAAACTCTTGGAACAATTCAGGTGCCATCATTGGTGAGAACAAGCACATGACGTTTAAGCTTCATTGTTCCATCAGTGAGTGAGTGAGTGAGTGAGTGAGTGAGTGAGTGAGTGGGTTGGTGGGTGGGTGAGTGAGTGAGTGAGTGAGTGAGTGAGAGAGTTTGATTTTACGCCGCTTTTAGCAATATCCCAGCAACATCACGGCGGGGGACTCCAGAAATGGGCTTCACACATTGTACCCATGTCGGGAATCGAACCCGGGTCCCGCTTTAACCACTAGGCTGTCCCACCGCCCCCATTAGAAGAAGGTATCAACACGCTTCGTCAATGTTTTGAAACAGGTAAACAGCAGCTATTAGACAACCCAGGTATGGTCAGGGATGAGTGACTTTGGTCGTTAGACGAAGTAGGCATGTGGATCAAACCATTTTACTGCGAACAGGGATACACGAAATGAAAACAAAAAGACACATTTTCTTCATGCATTCATTCATGTATCTATCTTAGCACTTAAACAGAGCCACATGCATAGTGTTGTCAACCCATTTTACTGTGCACGGGGTGCACGAAAGAAAAACAAAAAGCCAAGTATCCCCTTGCATGGTCTGCGCACCTCTAGTACACACAGCCGTACTTCTCTCTTTTCATAGACTTTTGTTTGTTTGTTGCTTAACGCCGCACTCAGCTATATGTCGGCGGTCTGTAAATAATCGAGTCTGGACCAGACAATCCAGTGACAAACATCATGAGCATCGATTCATGCAATTGGGATACGATGACATGCATCAACCAAGTCAGCGTGCCTGACCACCCGATCCCGTTAGTCGCCTCTTCGACAAGCATAGTCGCCTTTTAAGGCAAGCATGGGTTGCTGAAGACCTATTCTACCCCGGATCTTCACGGGTCCTGTTCATAGATTATTAAGCTGATGCGGTGGTTTGCGTATTTGTAGAACATATTGTGCAAACATGATATCGACATAAAAGTGTTCATCTTCCCGAGGCAAGAGAGTTAACTGACTTTAAAAGTCCAGTTTCCACCCTTGCCGAACTAGGCTGGAATTCCTGGGCTCGATCGTAGCGCCACCAGTGGCTATTACGAGTTATGTCCTTTCTATGCCTCTCCTATTGACCAATCAGATTCAACGTCTCGTATCACTTGCATTTGCTTCAAACAAAACGGTGGCGCCCAGTCAAGATGATCTGATTGATAATCAAGATCTATATTGTGATAAAACGAGTCTTACATCGTAAAGTGCATAAAATCACGTAAGCACCTTGATTTAAAGGATGAAAAGATTTAGAAAATATCTGTTGACAATGAGTTAGCGGTGCACATGCTTTGCAAATCCTGCAGTCGACCGAAATCTGCATGACACTTTACGAACCGGATTTCGATTTCGGTGCGCGATTTTGATTGGACTATGTATAGACTCGTTAGTCCAGCCAAAATGTAACTCCATAATACCAGCCTAGTTCGGCAAGGGTGGAAACTGGACTTTTATAGTCAGTTGACTTACTTGCCTCGGGTAGATGTAAAGTGTTAAGTAGTTTCAGTTCCAGTGCTAACGTACAGACAGACGAACGGATGGACGACTAGTGAAGACGAGAGAAGAACATCACATATGCTCACGTCTTCGGGGTCAGCTGAATATGGTGTATGTCCAGTTATGTTGAAATCGTAACGTGCTCAGAAGCTTCTTTTCCTAATTCCAGATGTTTGTTTTCCTACTGTATTTCGGATGGCTGGAATGATGCCAAGCGTAGAAATGATTTTTTAAGGAAAAAAATTAGGCGTACAAAACGTGCTTGATGAATTCACATCGTTAGCGAAACAGTTTTCGTTAAGTAGTCGTTTTTGTGTGTGATTATTTTTTGTAAAGATTTAATTAACAATTGGTCAACACTTTGACTACTAATTGTGTAAATGTTAGGTGTGCTCTAAAGATGGAAGGTGTGTACCTTCACAATCCCCCTACCTATCGACACACAGAGACATACACACGTGCACACAGACACACACACACGCGCGAGCACACACACACACAGACACACACAGACATAAACGCGCGAGCACACAATATACACGCACACACAGGCACACGCCTCAATACACACACACTCTCCTCATGACACCCGATGAAGAAACGTCGTTACAGTGAATAAAATAAGTCCTTATGCACAAAAATGCGTCATGAATTCATGTTCTTCTAAAAGCCTATGAAAGACTTCATATCGTCCTAACTAGAAGTCGCTATATAAGTGCAAAAATCTTGGACGCGGCGTTAAACCCCATTTCACCTCCTGACTAGAAACAAAACGTAAAGTAATGGTGTATTTCTAAATGTAAGTTTCAGTGACGGTCAGATTGAGATCTTTAAGAGGAAAGGTGGTTTGTTTTATTTTTTATACGAAACAGATTGTCCAATTCACTGCTAAAGGATGGACGGACGAAAGGTGAAAGAGCATTGACAAAAGCTATGTCGATGTGCTCTGTGTTTAAATTGCCGCAGCAAGATCCACATGACACACGGGTACACATTTAATGACGACCTACTTACTGTAGCCTATCCTGCCTGCTTTGTTTCCACGCCAGCTGAAGGAGTGTCACACAAAGACATTGACGTGTGAACACACCCCAGCTAATGGCGGTGTATAAACATTGTATTTCCCGGGTACCAAGTTGTTAAATATTTGTGTGGTGACATCATATACGGGTGGAATTATGAAGTTTTCTAACTGACGGCATCTTCATCAACACATCCATCACAGTTGATTTAGGTGGGTTGTTGTAAGAGATCGCTCTCTCTCTCTTCATTGAATTCCAAGCCTGTGTCAAAAGACGGTATTAAATTTGGGCGAGTAGGGATGTTTGTTCTGAGTCAGTTTCTGTACATACCATCCCCATCACTCAATACCGATGCGAATAACCAAGCTCCTCACAGCGATAGTACGTTCCCGGAGCTCTCTATACTATCAAAACTCCCCACTGTGAATATGTGGCCACAACCATGCTTGGAGTTGAACTCGCAACCGAATGACCGTTATGTTTACAAACAAGTGACGACTGTCGTGACGCCGAATACACTTATCGCTGCCAAATTACTTTCTTCGTTTGTCAATTTGAATATTTCTATTTCATTAAAACTATCGTGTTATTGATATAGTAAGAATGTAAGGGAGAAGTTGGTTGATTTTCCGTTAGTCTGCAATCTCGAACCAATCTGATTATCAAAACAACAAAGTAAATTCATCTGGAAAACATGGTCAGTCGTAAACCTTTTCAAATTGAAATATGATGGCATTCACAAAGACATAAACAAAATTATGAACGTTACTACAAATGGGGTTGGAGGGCAAATTTCAAGATTCTTGTAATGGCCGCGCCCACACTGGTGGCAGCGATGTTACCGAGAGTGTAACGAAGGTGTCACGCGCTGGGAAGGAGCTTGGCGAATAACCAGTAACGTGGATGTCGGATTGTGGATGACTGGGACCCACCTATTATTTTCAATGTACCCCGCTAATATGTAAAGGACATTTATTATGTTCCAAGCTTGAATTGCCGAACTGTAGGCACTATGTACCCCGCTAATATGTAAAGGACATTTATTATGTTCCAAGCTTGAATTGCCGAACTGTTGACACTACATTTGCAACATACCAACCAACTTGACTCTCGAATTAATGACGTAAGACGCCATCCTCCGAATATTTACGATATTTTACGAATGTGAAATGGACCTAGGGGTCAAGATGAAGCTCAGAAACGGCATTTCAAAGAATACAAGAATTTGTTATCTATAAAAAAGTATCTTGTTTTCAACACCAAGGCTGTTTTTTATCATCTAGTGTCTTCAATGCGCCGCCGCTACCTTGCCAGTATCAACGCAAATAGTTGCCACACCCAACATTGACATTAAGTTCGTTGTCACACCCAACATTGACATTAAGTTTGTTGTTACACCAGCCCACAAGTAGCGCACCTCTCCGCCTCCGATAACCAGACATGGGTTTTGTCAAGGAATTTGTTATGATAAAACCTTGATCAGGCGAATGACCAAATAGTATGTAGTTAAATTCAATAACCTGACAATCACACCACTTTAAATGAATCACAGTGACTCGACTCCGTCGGTATATATGCTGATATGTTTTGCCAGGGGAGGTGTACGGTACAACAGAAAGGGAACACCAATGGGATTACCGTGACAGAAGCCATTTAAGCTGCAGTGAAAACAGGGTGAGGTGAAATGGGGTCTAACGCCGCGTTTACGATTATTGCACATATAAGGCGACGTGTGCTCGCGTGTGCTTGTACTAGTCCGGACTGATGACGACTTTAAGGTGCCAGCTCACCGAGATACCACCTCAAACACAGTAACCGAGCCGACCAGTACTTGTTTTAGCCCCTTAATGCCGAGCGCCAGACAGGGTAACAACAAGCACTGTCGTTTGGTATGACGCGGCCGGGGGTAGAACCCGAGACCTTCCGCTCTTCGGACAGACGCTCAGCGAGTAAAACACGGATGGTTGGTTGGTTAGTTTGTTGTTTAACGCCGCACTCAGCAATATTCCAGCTATATGACGGCGGTCTGTAAATAATCGAGTCCGGACAAGACAATCCAGTGATTGATATCATGAGCATCTATCCACGCAATTGGGATCAATGACAGTCATCAACCAAGTCAGCGAGCCTGATCACCCGATCCCGTAAGTCGCCTTTTACGACAAGCATAGTCACCTTTTAGGGCAAGCATGGGTTGCTGAAGACCTATTCTACCCCGGAATCTTCATGGGTACTAGACCACGGAGGCGGTCCCAATCTCCGGGCAGACGATCTACCACTAGACCACGGAGACGGTCCCAATCTCCGGGCAGACGCTCTACCACTAGACCACGGAGGCGGTCCCAATCTCCGGGCAGACGCTCTACCACTAGACCACGGAGGCGGTCCCAATCTCCGGGCAGACGCTCTACCACTAGACCACGGAGGCGGTCCCAATCTCCGGGCAGACGCTCTACCACTAGACCACGGAGGCGGTCCCAATCTCCGGGCAGACGCTCTACCACTAGACCACGGAGGCGGTCCCAATCTCCGGGCAGACGCTCTACCACTAGACCACGGAGGCGGTCCCAATCTCCGGGGTGACGCTCTACCACTAGACCACGGAGGCGGTCCCAATCTCCGGGGTGACGCTCTACCACTAGACCACGGACAGGTTTGTGTTGATGGGTGTGATAACAATGTAACAACACAACAATCAAGGTGTCCATGTGCATTTGCTGGTGGCTTCCAGCTTGTTGACGTCAAGCGGTAAGTAATCGAATCTGGACCAGACAATTCAGCGATTGACATCATAAGCATCTATCTGAGCAATTTGGAATACGATGACGTGCCTCTTACCACAAGCACGGCTAGCTAAAGACCAGTTTTAACCCGGATTCTCAAAGGGGACAGGTATGGGTGGCTGAAGACCAGTTCTAACTCGGACCTTCACGGGGTATAAACATGGGTTGCTAAAAACCAATTCCGACCCGGATCTTCATGGGGGACAAACACGGCTAGCTAAAGACTAATTCTAACCCGGATCGTTACGGGTCGGGCCCATGTCGAGGTTTATCAAGAAAGCAAAACTTGTTACCTGCAAAGATGTTATTATGTAATCCCCAACCAACAGACTTCAGCTAATATTCAGTCAGCTTTCAAAGCGCCGTGTGCCATTGCAAACGAAGTGCATGGTGTATATTGTCAATAAATACTCCCCACTGTATATGTATTTAGGTAAAGACGTAATTATAATACAGCTCATACGAATGCGTAGTCATACTGTCGCGTATCATATACATATATGTGTATCCATAGTGGCTCTGTAGAGTAAAGCATTGATTGATTGGTTGATGGCTGTCTATAGTGCAGCATGTGCTGGGTGGGCAAATGTCTTGGTTCTTGTTAATGGTTTGTTTGGATTCTATGGTTTCTTGAAGTTTCCTTGTTTTCCCCGTGATTGGTGATGGTGCTTGTGTCAAGGAATGTCGTTGTCAGGGTTGTTGGTGAGGTGTTCTGAGAACAGATTTCAAATCAGATTTGGCACAGAGATCTTGTGTGTTCGCTAATTATGATGGCAATGAAACGTACAGTCTCTCCAAAGTTACACCTGACACACAGGGGTCTGTACCAGCAGTAAAAGAGACCTCTTTTGGCCCTTCGCCAGCGAGCTCGAGTGAGTGAGTATGGTTTTACGCCGCTTTTAGCAATATTCCAGCAATATCACGGCGGGGGACACCAGAACTGGGCTCCATACATTGTAGCTATGTCGGGAATCGAACCCGGGTTTTCGGTGTGACAAGCGAACGCTTAAACCACTAGGCTACCCGACTCGACGTCACTCCTCAGTAAACTGAAGCTTTGTTTCCTAATAGCTGACAATAGTAATGGAACGCTCAAGAATGTAAGTGCGTTGTTTCAAGCCACAGTCAGCAATATACCAGGGATGTCGCGGCGGCCTGTAAATAGTGAGTTCGGTTTAACGCCGTTTTTAACAGTATTGACGTTATTTCACGAGTGTCATCTTGATGTGGGGGGGAAGTGATGCAGGTTTCAGACCGAAACCACTTTGTGAAAAACACCAGCACGGGTATGGTGCTGGCAAACCTAGAAACAGAGTCGGGGTCGCCAAGCATAATAACCTCTTACAAAAAGCCTGGGTTGCTGAAGACCAATTTTAACCTGGATTTTCAGGGTTAGTTGGGTAGCCTAGTGGTTAAAGCGATCGATCGTAACGCCAAAGATCCGGGTTCGATTCCCGACATGGGTACAATGTGGCCATGACAAAGGTTTCAGCACGCTGGGACTTCGGACTTCGGACTCCTTATCAGAACACTCCAGGTTCATCTCTTGTGAAATGTACGTCCTTTTAGCTATTAGTGACCATGGGTGAATCTTGGGTTCACCAGCCAGATACCACACAACTGTAAAAGCAGTGGAAACATCAAACGTCTCCTGTGTTGAAGAAGGCAAGGTCTTTTCCAACAGCAGGCGAGGTGATAGCTCCGGCTTCTCTAGGCTTCCTGCTGGTGAACTACCATTGATGGCCAATATTGTGCTGATCTGCTATGCAACTGTGTGAGAATATCAACATTGACGTCACGGAAAAGTTCACTAAATGTGGGTTGTTCTACCAGGACAATGCACCAGTGCACAAGTCTGTTGTCGCCATGACTGTGGCTTGGAACTCCTTGATCATCCTCATTATTTACCAGATTTGGTACCGTCAGATTTCCACATCTTCCCAAACTTGAAGAAAGTATTATGCAAATGGTGATGGCGTTATTTCTGCTGAGGAAGACTGGAAGACTTTTTACGCCACCACGAGGAAGCATTTTGCACCAGTGGGAGCCGGGCACTCCAGCATTGTCAGCTGAAGTGTGTGGACCTGGGAGCGGACTATGATGAAAAGTGCAGCCAGCTCCAAGACCTGGCAAATTGCAGGGTCTCACACGACTGGGGCCATCGACAACCCGACCAACTGGAGTGTTCCCAGAAAGAGGAAACAAGTCTACTGTCTGACCCGTGGAGGTGAGGTGAAATTGGGTTTAACGTCGCGTCCAAGATTATTGCACTTATATAGCGACGTGCATGCAAGTGTGTGTGTGTGTGTGTGTTTGTGTGGCTGCTTGTACTAGTCCGGACTGATGCCGATTTATAGTGCTAGCCCACTGAGGTACTATGCCGCAGTTTAACACGAATACCCCACTCAGACACAGTATACTGACTCCGAGCCGACCAGTCCTTGTTTTAGCCCCTTAATGCCGAGCGTCAGACAGGGTAACAACAAGTACCATCTTTGAACGTCTTTTGGGATAACGCGGCCGGGGATCCAACCCCCGACCTTCCGCTCTCGGGGCGGACGTTCTACCACTAGACCACGGAGGCGGTCCTCTGACCAGTGGAAGGAAACCAGCAATGGATTCCAGGCCAGTGGAAAACAACCCATTTTCAACTTTACAGTACAAAACACAAACACCAGAATTTATTTCCAAATTTAAAAGTTTATTTGTGTGTCACTGATTGCATCCTTCCATTGTTCCAGCCTATTAACAAGAAAACAACCAGAGGAGGCGCCCCACTCGAGTAACCATGGCATTTCTGGGCAGCAACATTTAATAAATTAAGTATCAGGTTTCTCAGTCCTGCAGCATATATATGGAGGTTCCTGTGGGGGGCATTAGGTTCACACTGGACTACTGGCCTTGAAAGATTCACTCTGCCAAGAAACATTTATCAATTCCCAAAAATATCTGAGATCAAGTTTCAATAAATTTGTCTTTTATCACATGAGGGTATCAGTTCTGAAATACCCTCAGAATAAATGGCTCCACTTGAGCTTTTGGCTAATTGACGTCTTGGCTGGAATGGTGCCTGATAATCATCGAAAAACCTTCACACAATTGTAAAGTTAATGCTACAAAAGTCTCCGAAACACATGTGTCACCAATAACACCACCTACTGAGCACAATAACACAGAATGATAACAGACATTTCCAAATTATCTTTCATTGTAGGTTTAAAGTGAGAGTATTTCTATCAGTTTCCAACAACTAAATATGGAACACATGAAACATGCTGAAGTGACAGTCTTGTGATCTGCTATATGGAGTTGGATCATACAATGTTGTAGGTGACAGTTGCTGAATTGGGTAGTCTGCAGATTTGATAAGCTAACAGGCGAGTTTTAGGTCACCAGTTCAGACTTTCAAATGATTCAAAAGGACTGTAAATCTGTTTTGTATGATGGCTTATATGGACAGACTAACATACAAGGCCTGGTAACAGATCGCTTCGGACACTACTGTGGCCCATTACCACCAAGGCCAGCACTGCCAGGAATCAAATCTATAACTGCTGCTTTATACAATACCAAGTTCCTGATAAACAGTCTGCGGTCATGTGACACAGTAGAGGGTTGTCAGGAACAGGTGACAGTGAAGTTATGTGATATAACCACTCCAGTGCTGCCAAGGATTTACACTGGTAGCCGAGAGAAATTCACTACACTGAATGGTATCAAGGGAGACAAGTGGCTTTTTTAGGGTCAAACATTAGATAACCATTCTTGCATGCAGACACTTCAAACATCCCACTTGAATGATCATATTCTCATAATAAATTCGTTTAAGCATGAAATGTTATCTATTATCATATTTGTGTAATTTCAACATGACGCAACTGGGCACTGAAAAATAAAAATAAAACAAGTACATAATGAAAATAGCCTCCCTGGAAAATAGTGAAATAGTTTCAGGTGTAAAGTTCACAAATAGGAGTAACTGCATGTACACATTTCCATCCTGCACAGTACAAATCACAGATACTTACTGATTGAATACGGACAATTAACTTGAAAGACAGTAACACAAGCTTGAGAACCTAACACTTCAGGTGAGTTTTTGATATGTAAAATAGCTACCATTTTAACTGTTAAAGGCACTGGTAAAAAATAAAAATATGAAAACTGCAAATTAACATCTGATGTAGAAACTTTGGTCTCACATATCTAATAAAGTTTATTTCATCACAGAACAATTTGTTAACTACGACTGTTCTCTGAAGGAGCATGATGACATGACATATACCAAAAGATGTTAATATTTGTGACATTTCTTGTCAGTGAGATGGAACTGTAGTTTCTGAAACAGGGACAAGTCAACGATTCTGATCAGGTCAAGTCAGTCGGGTTACGTTCTAACAACAAACTACAGTCAAGTCCCGTTAATCCCACATGACTGGTTGCATATGATTATGTCTGATTAATGAGTATATCGGATAAACAAAATTAAGTAGTACCAACGTTCGTTAGTCAAAGTTTACGAAAGGTTCTTCTGACGTGACCTGTAATGGGATGTCCTAGGCTATAGTGAGAACTTGTATCTGATTTTAATGAGATTGAGGTAATCTAAGCATGTGATTAATCTTGTTTTCTGTATTTAAAGCATTAACTGTTTATTGTTAAGCATAAGTTTATCGCTGCAGATTTGTAATATGCAGCTACCAGCCGACTTGTCTCGCATCTAAACACTGGCTGTGTACTCGCGGGCAGATGACCACGGAGTATGCTGATCACTGTGTCAGATTAACAAGACTGATTAATGAGTGATTTCAGTAATTTGTTGCAAAGTCTGAGCGCAAGACTTGTCGGATTAACAGATCTAAACAGCACTGATTTAATCGGTTCCCATCATTAGTGTCGGATAAAGCCGATTGTCGGATTAACGAGTGTCGGATTAACAAGACTTGACTGTACTATTTCTTAAAGTTCAAGTAAATCTCGCCACTTTCAGACAAATGATTCTTCACAGAGGATGACGCTTTCTTGTTACACAAAGTGAGTACCGGTAGGTTTTAAGCTGCTTTTAGCAATTTTCCAGCAATGTCACGGCGGGAGACAAGAAATGGGCTTCACACATTGTACCCATGTGGGAATCGAACCTGGGTCTTCAGTGTGAACGCTTTGTTACATAAAGTATTTGCTTGGATCAAATGATTGAATCATGATAAAATGTTTCTTTATAGCTGCATACAAATGCTGTTGATCAAAAGCTACCGATCCAGTAGATCCCCAGACCTTTCTGTATGAAGGTTCTATCTTTAACATTCACACAGTGGGCACCTCTAGAACCATTAACCTCAACTGGCGCTTACGAAGTAATGTCATCCTTGTGATTGTGACTAGAAACCTGAAAAGAACATACCTCAAACAAAATGATGAAGACTGTTTTACCTCAAATTCCCTTAGATCCCCCTACCCCACCAACTAACAACTACTACAGAACTAGTAATACCTTACCAAGGGTCAAGATACACACGTATTTTACTGGACACCTGTCTGCCATGTTTGCTTGATGCTATAAATATAGCTGCACATGACAGCGTTATTATTTGAAAAATACTTATAAAAAAATCATAAAATAAGCAGATTCCACTTGCATCTGAATGGTTTAATATGATTAAACCTCAAACTTGAATATCAACGCAATCAATAAACATTGAAAATTGGACATCAGGAACAACAGCCTCATCAGTCACATCCCTCACGGCCATATTTCAGCAATCACAAATTTTGTATTAAGTTTGGTACTTATGAAAGCAATTAATTAATTTACGGCGTAAGACAGTGTTTTATCTGTTTGTTGTTTAACGCCGCACCAAGCAATTTTCCTGCTATATGAAGGCGGTCTGTAAATAACAGTCTGGAACATACAATCCAGTGATTGACATCATGGGCATCAATCCACGCAATTGGTATCGATGACATGCATCAACCAAGTCAGCGAGGCTGACTACCCAATCCCATTAGTCAATAAGACAGTGAAAATGGGCTTCAAACAATGTACTACACACTCACTCAGCTACCCCACCAGCTGGGGTGCTAGTGGTCAGGAGAGGGGGGGGAGGGGGGGGGACTTGGGGCTGGGGAGGGAAAAGTGTTTTTGACCAAGCAGGACCCACACAATCACATGCAAGTACGGCAAGCCAACCGGTGCACAGTGGTGACCAACTTCTCAAACCACAGTCAAACATCAGGGGTTCATCTAGACCTGCTCAGAAGCCGATATTTGGATCCAAGCCTGAACCAAACGTCAGCAAACATTCGTCCAAATTGGAATTAAAAATGTCCCATTTCATACTGATATAGCTACTGTTATGTCTTTTTAGAGGTAATTAACTCTACATCACTGATAAAATGACCAATGAAGAGTAAGATGCATTAATGGTTATTTTTACATTATTCAAAGTTAAAATAACTTGGAATTAAGGAAAACACAAACCCAGAAATCCCAATTTAAAAAAATAAATAACATTTTTTCTCAATTTGCCTGCCAATGGCACTTGGTTTAGTATCCTAAATAAATCCCTGGACTTGGCCTGTTACATAGTTGAAGACAAGACAGTCTGTAAATAACGTCCCTGTCACACCCCTCCGCACGAACAAATACCTTGATCTTATCCTACAAAGGCTTGTCAGGACGTACATGATCTACCGCTAGTTATGAAATAAAGACATACTTCCCATGGCCATCAGTTAAACGTTACCCAAACTACTTTAGAGAAAGAAATTCACACCATTTATCATATGATAATCACAGATTAATTTCAAAAGCTATCAGATAATTTCTTTAATAAATATTGAACCGAGATGTTCTTGTCTTCAAGATGTTCTTGTCTTCAAGATGTCTTCAAGATGTCATGGTTGACTCTTCATGAGCTACGTTAATACCTGTTTATGACTCTAAATGACTTGCAAACCTAGTGTCACATCTTCCTCTCCACAACAGTCCAAGGTTACAAAGATAAAGACACAGGCCTCAGTCATCTAAGGCCAGTACATTTTAATCAGGACAGTAATCTTATAACAGCACATTCCTTACAACAAAAAATAAACTAATTGTACTTGCCCTGTCGTTTCGTTCCGAATTGTTTCACTGGCAAGTAACCATGGTAACCGAATACAGACTTTTGTAGGGAAAGTTTACCAGATCAAAAAATATTTTACAAGATCAAGGTGTCTGACAAAAGGATCTGACATACAAAATCAATATGGTCTGTCATGAAACCATGAAACCACTTTCTTTACTCTGTTAAGAAAACTAGAAGAAAGTGAGTGAGTAAGTATGGTTTAACGCCGCTTTAAGCAATATTCCAGCAATATCACGGCGGGGGACACCAGAAATGGGCTTCACACATTGTATCCATGTCGGGAATCGAACACGGGTCTTCGGCGTGACGTGCGAACGCTTTAACTACTAGGCTACCCGACCGCCCACTAGAAGAAAGAGACAGAATAGAAACAAATCAAGACAGACAAGGTCGACAACCAGATCCTTGTGACTATTAATGGAATTGTTTAAACTTGAGGTGTTGCTGTCGCTTCATAAAAACGAATTCTGTGACCAGTGCTGCATCTGCAGCATCACTGACCTCTGCGACCAATAGCCATGCTGTTATAATACACAAATTAATATTGATAAAAATAGGGTAATCAACAAAATACCCAGAGGATCTTTCAAAATCAGGGTCATACCTTGCACCAATCAGTGATGTTACAGAGGCACACGGCATGAGGACTGTCCAGGCTTGAATCAACGTTTGACAAGACATTTGATATTAAGGTTGAATCTTGAGAACATTTTGGACCATGTCCCAGAAACTGGACTGATCTGAAACCTTGACACTTTTCACCTTTTCTCTAATATTGGAGGACAATAAGCTTGTTCTTACTGACTTCACAACACTTGATTGACAGAAACAATGGATAACCATGGTGAAGGAGGACTTGCTGGAGACTTGAAGCCATGGTCCGAGTGGAGCCGGGTGTCAGTGGCCGCCCCCCTTTACTGCACATTGTACATACTATCACAGATCAAAACACGGCTGGGAAGTGGGGGGCCGTCCAATCTGAGAGTTGACGTTATCAAATACATGTTTACTATTAACACGGTCAAATATACACCGACACTCTGTCACAGTATAAAATCCAACAAGGTTTTTTTCTAAGAAACTCCAACAGACACGTTCACAAACCTAACAAAATATTTTCAATTTGTACCAAAAAATGGTTTTCAAGGAAGTTTCGTACACAATTTTTTACACAAATATTCATCATTAGGATTCCCAGAGAATGAGGGTTGTTCACAGCATCACTTCTCTTCCTTGTCTTGAGTTTCAAACACACTGGAATCAAAGTAGTAGCATTGCTTCAATTTTCAAACATCCTTGCACGACGTGTGTAATCCAAGATTTGTGAAGTATTTATGCTTTCTGTGAGAAATGCTGGGTCGTCTTGAAAGCCAAAGCAGTCACACAGGTGAATCCCATTATTAGCAGACAAATGATGAAGTCCACTTCCACGCGGAGAATGGCGGTGAGCAGACATCTAGAATGTTATCCATCACCCCTTCCTTTCACTTGCTTCGTCACATGAAGCTGAGCACTGGTTGAGTCCACGAGTGGAAAATAGGGGTGAAAGGAGACACTGTTGCACAATAGTGTATTTAAGCAAAGCAAAGAATTATCCCATACTTCCAAAATTGAATGATGCAGGAACTTGTTTGGTTGTGAACATGTAACCCCCTCTTTGTTCTATCTGCTTGGAATCTGAAACAGAGTGAGTGAGTGAGTGAGTGAGTGAGTGAGTGAGTGAGTGAGTGAGTGAGTGAGTGAGTGAGTGAGTGAGTGAGTGAGTGAGTGAGTTGTTTAATGCCGCACCAAGCACTATTCCAGCTATATGACGGCGGTCTGTAAATAATCAAGTCTGGACCACAAACTCCAGTAATTGATATCATGAGCACAGATCTACACACTTGGGATACGATGACATGCATCAACCAAGTCAGCGAGTCTGACTACCCGATCCTATTAGTCGCCCCTTCTGATAAGACAGTGAAAATGGGCTTCACACAATGTACCTCACACTCAGCTACCCCACCAGCTGTGAGTGAGAGACAAACTTGCAACAGCACGAGCAATGACAACAGCATCAGGACACATGGCAAGGAAACAATGCGAACACACTGAGGTCAGTTTAGTAGGCAAGTGATGCTGTGGACCTATTTCGCCCTGGAATCCCACAATGCAAACCAGAAAATGGAGATCAATCTGTTTGTACCGAGGCTGACACGATGCATAGGTGCACAGAAATCATATACTAAACTATACTCTTGTTTAGAGTTCCCGCTGTATCTAGTGATATATATCGTATGAAGTGCTCCAAGACAATAGGAAAAAAAAAGCTATGTGTTTTACTGGCCAACATAAAACCACTGTTGAACACCGTCCAAAGCCTAACATCGGCGCAAATGTTTCGAAAAGATATAAAGTAGAACGACAATGAAACATTGCTTAGCATTAGAATACGACTTTTACAGCTTGTTATTAAAGTCAGAAATGAGAAGCTACTAATGATCGACTCGCTCATGCAGGTCCCACACATTTTATATTGCACTTTTAAACACAGGGGTCCTGGAATATTTGCTGGAATGTCCACTCTGTGCAGAAATGTCAATTTTTCATTTTTCTGCCACAGAATTTGTCAAATACACTGGAGAATTTTAACATGGTGGTCGAAAGCCGGTTCTTAACACGTTACAGTTCCTTAGGTCTACTGAAACTAACAGTCATCATTGTACTTTTTGTGAAATTAAATCATTCCATTAATTATTTGTGTAATAACATATATGGAAATAAGAAAAAAATAATTGTCTAAACAATCTTTTAAACATTTCATGTTTTAAGAAAAGGTTTGTTTCGAAGTGATGTCAAGATTCACTTCAACTATTCTTGCCATGACCAAGTTTGTCATGGCCAAAATAATCAAAAACTGATCATTTCAAGACAGTCAGTAGGGTCGGTGAGAGGTTTTAAGCCTCTGAAATACCTGCAGCTGCCTTTCTCTGGTCAGAAAGTTTGAAAACATCGTCCAATTCTTTTGTCTGTGGCGCAGTGAGAGTACTTGTTAATGCCATGTACCATGTGGGGTCTGTAGATTGAATGGCTGAAATACAAGATGAACACAGTTGTCACAAATTCATCATGGCAGCATTCAAGCCTAAACAAGGTGACTATGTTCAAAATATACCTGTTCACCCAGCACTAAATGGGTACCCGGTAGGATGAGATGGTTACCTGTGACTGTTAACCTTCATGGGCCTCACAGGCAGCTTAGGTTGTATACTCCCCAGGGAGCTGATAATGAAATTGTGACCACACTGATTCATTGACCAGGGTAAACAGTAATGTTGAAACTCTGCACGATATGAACAGATTATTATTATTGTTGTTATTATTATTATTGGTGACTTATTGGGGCTATTTTCACTATTGAACAGTATTGCAAAAGTAGCTATCATTATTAATAAAGTATTGCGATAGTTCAAAACTTTAAGGTTTGATAATTATTTTAATCAATGTAACTAGTGAATAATATTGCTGACAATATCAAAGTCAGTAATTTTCCACCCTGTTGCAACTTAAACCAAAGGGAAGTAACTCTAATCTGAAGTTATCGTAATCCTTGCTAACCAACCCAATGGCAGGTTTGAAATCCACATGAAATATGTATTATTAATAACTAATTGCAACTATTGAAACTATTGATTGTTATGCACTCTAATCAACGATACTATTGGTATTTCAAAATTCCTATCACTCATAGGGCTAACAATTGCGATAGTGCCATATATCGTTACACTCCTAATCATTATTATTATTATTGTTGTCATTATCACCGCTGCCTGTACATCATTGACTCTAGACCAGGCAAACAAGTATGATATCAGGACATACAACATGGGTGACAGAGGACTTCTCATTACCCTGTCTGTGGGAACTTATCGTGCTCAGGAATCCCCAGTTGTCAGTGACATTTATATAGGACCAGAAAGTGGTTGAACTCACACTGCAGAACATGCTTAAAGATGACGTATTCATCAACTTGACAGGTGTCCTCATCTATGGGGGTCTGATAACTCTCCAGCGCCGTCTCCTCGGCACCATCGTCCGTAAACTCAGCATCGCTATCGTCGTCTGTATCACCTCGCTGCAGAGGAAACACAAGTTTGGAGATAAGCGTACACCTCTTTTAAACCTCTCAGAAAGTCAGTTGTATCATGGCTAGTACACGGTATTGAGGCTCGTCTGTTGTATCAAGGCCCGTCTGTTGTATCGAGGCTCGTCTGTTGTATCGAGGCTCTTCGGTTGTATCAAGTGATTGACACCATGAGTATTGATCTGCACATTTGGGATATGATGACATGCATCAACCAAGTCAGCGAGCCTGACCACACAATCCTGTTAGCTGCCTCTTACGACAAGCATGGGTTGCTGAAGGTTTATTCTAGCCCGAATCTTCACGGTTATTAAGTTGTATCCAGGCTTGTCAGCTGTATTAACGGTGAGGTGAAATGGGGTTTAACGTTGCGTCCAAGATTATTGCACTTATATAACGACGTGCATGTATGTGTGTGTGGCTGCTTATACTAGTCTGGACTGCCGACTTATAGTGCTAGCTCACTGAGATACCATGCTGCAGTTTAACATGAATACTCCACTCAGACACAGTATACTGACTCCGAGCCGACCAGTCCTTGTTTGAGCACCTTAATGCCGAGCGCCAGACAGGGTAACAACAAGTACCATCTTTTAACGTCTTTTGGTATGACGCGGCCAGGGATCAAACCCCGGACCTTCCGCTCTCCGGGCGGACGCTCTACCACTAGACCACGGAGGCGGTCAGCTGTATTAACGCCCTCACATGACAAGCAGTGAGCCCAAGACACTACACAACATCAGATCAAACACCGGACCTTCCGCTCTCCGGGCGGACGCTCTACCACTAGACCACGGAGGCGGTCAGCTGTATTAACGACCTCACATGACAAGCAGTGAGCCCAAGACACTACACAACATCAGATCAAACAAATACTTACTGCTTTTTCTAATTTTTCTAAATACTGATTTCCATCTTCATCAATCTCGTCTTCATCACTTTCCAATACTTCTGTTGACATAAAAACAAAGCAGTGAGTGAGTGAGTGAGTTGGGTTTAACGCCGCTTTTAACATTATTCCAGTTATATCACGGCGTGTCAGCTTAATGTGGGAGGAAAGCCCGAAGTGATGCAGGTCTCAGACGTGTACCACTTCGGTGAAACCCACGAGCATGGGTATGGTGCTGACAAACCTAGAAACATAATCGGGGCGAACCGGGATTCGAACCCACAATCATAGGTTTCTGGCGTGGCCAAGGGACACAACACTGCACAGCGAATCGCGGCGCCTTAGACGACTGGGCCACCCGTGCCCCCTACAAACAAAGTAATGTGAAACATAGTATGGTTCATTGATGAAAGTACAGTCTTCAAAAACAAGCATACTCATTTTTGGACAGGTCTCTTAAACAGAAGCAATAGATTTGAAGGAATCACCTTGGGTTCAACATTCCTTGTAATAGGGAGCCAAGCCCAAAAGACATTAGATGCAGTGACAAATGTACTGCAGCAAGTAATCTGTAATCACGAACACACTTTACACACATAAAACAGGATTCATTAATATACCTGGCTATTCAGAAATTGGAAAGCAGTCTGTGCCAAAAAGGTTTGAATCGACCAGCCCGAACATGTCTCGATTCATCATCTTAAGAATAGTTTAGTGTAATTATGATTTGTTATCAGCGGAGCTTACTGGACCGAACAGAATTTGGTCTGGGAAATTATATTTTCTCAATGAACAAGATGAAAAGGAGAGGAACACATATTCAACTGCATAATATCATCATCAATGATCATGGTAAAAAATCCCCATCCACCCTGGTACACCCACCCTGACCCCCGTACACCCACCCTGACCCCCATCCACCCTGGTACACCCACCCTGACCCCCATCCACCCTGGTACACCCACCCTGACCCCCATCCACCCTGGTACACCCACCCTGATCATCATCCTCTTCTTGACCATTCTCATCATCATCCGAGTCTTCTTCTTCCTTGGCTCGACCTGTGAGAAACAGTGTGCATTCATTAGAATTGATTGACAAAAGCATATAACATGGTTTCTTTGCAATCTTGCAACCTGTACATAACTGAGTCTGGGCCTAGAATCTACAACAGACACCTACTAGTATATAATCTACACAGACACCTACTTGTATATAATCTACCCCAGACACCTACTTGTATATAATCTACACCAGACACCTACTTGTATATAATCTACCCCAGACACCTACTTGTATATAATCTACACCAGACACCTACTTGTATACAATCTACCCCAGACACCTACTTGTATATAATCTACACAGACACCTACTTGTATATAATCTACACAAACACCTACTTGTATATAATCTACACAGACACCTACTTGTATATAATCTACACCAGACACCTACTTGTATACAATCTACCCCAGACACATACTTGTATATAATCTACCCCAGACAACTACTTGTATATAATCTACACCAGACACCTACTTGTATATAATCTACACCAGACACCTACTTGTATATTATCTACACAGACACCTACTTGTATATAAACTACACAGACACCTACTTGTATATAATCTACACAGACACCTACTTGTACATAATCTACACCAGACACCTACTTGTATATAATCTACACAGACACCTACTTGTATATAATCTACACCAGACACCTACTTGTACATAATCTACACCAGACACCTACTTGTATATAATCTACACCAGACACCTACTTGTATATAATCTACACCAGACACCTACTTGTATATAATCTACACAGACACCTACTTGTATATAATCTACACCAGACACCTACTTGTATATAATCTACACCAGACACCTACTTGTATATAATCTACACAGACACCTACTTGTATATAATCTACCCCAGACAACTACTTGTATATAATCTACACCAGACACCTACTTGTATATAATCTACACCAGACACCTACTTGTATATAATCTACACCAGACACCTACTTGTATATAAACTACACAGACACCTACTTGTATATAACCTACACACACCTACTTGTATATAATCTACACCAGACACCTACTTGTATATAATCTACACCAGACACCTACTTGTATATAATCTACCCCAGACACCTACTTGTATATAATCTACCCCAGACAACTACTTGTATATA
Source organism: Haliotis rufescens (assembly GCF_023055435.1). Taxonomy (NCBI): domain Eukaryota; kingdom Metazoa; phylum Mollusca; class Gastropoda; order Lepetellida; family Haliotidae; genus Haliotis; species Haliotis rufescens. Next base: position 59,436,476 of record NW_025964334.1, read on the forward strand.
ATCTACACCAGACACCTACTTGTATATAATCTACACCAGACACCTACTTGTATATAATCTACACAGACACCTACTTGTATATAAACTACACAGACACCTACTTGTATATAATCTACACACACCTACTTGTATATAATCTACACCAGACACCTACTTGTATATAATCTACACCAGACACCTACTTGTATATAATCTACCCCAGACACCTACTTGTATATAATCTACACCAGACACCTACTTGTATATAATCTACACCAGACACCTACTTGTATATAATCTACCCCAGACACCTACTTGTATATAATCTACACCAGACACCTACTTGTATATAATCTACCCCAGACACCTACTTGTATATAATCTACACCAGACACCTACTTGTATATAATCTACACAGACACCTACTTGTATATAATCTACACCAGACACCTACTTGTATATAATCTACACCAGACACCTACTTGTATATAATCTACACCAGACACCTACTTGTATATAATCTACACCAGACACCTACTTGTATATAATCTACACCAGACACCTACTTGTATATAATCTACACCAGACACCTACTTGTATATAATCTACACCAGACACCTACTTGTATATAATCTACACCAGACACCTACTTGTATATAATCTACCCCAGACACCTACTTGTATATAATCTACACCAGACACCTACTTGTATATAATCTACCCCAGATACCTACTTGTATATAATCTACCCCAGACACCTACTTGTATATAATCTACACCAGACACCTACTTGTATATAATCTACCCCAGACACCTACTTGTATATAATCTACACCAGACACCTCCCTATATTTGTACAACCTTGAATCCTTACCACCGGAGGACACTTCCAACCATATATGGTCGATACCTATCCTTAGTTCCAGAGAAGTCGTTTAAAACAAAAAAGCCAAATTACCCCTTTTAGGCTCCGCCCCTCAGCCCCTTGGGAGGTCAGCCCCACGATTTGTACCATTTTGAATCCCCACCACTGGAGAATGCTTCCAACCAAATAATGTTGATATCTATCTCTTAGTTCCAGAGAAGAAGTCGTTTAAAGCAGTATAGCCAAATTACCCCTATTTGGCCCCGGCCCTCAGTATCCTAGGGGGCTGAGCGCTACCATTTGCACAATTCTTAATCCCCACACCTAGGGTTGCTCCCAGTCAAATTACGTTAATTTCCAATTAGTGGTTCATCAGAAGAAGTCGTTTGAAAAAATTGTTGACACACACCACAGTATGGCATAAGCTCACCTTGGTGTTTCGGACCAGGCGAGCTAATAATCTACACAGAAACCTACTTGTATATAATCTTCACAAGACACCTATTTGTATATAATCAACAAAAGTGAGTGAATATGTTTTTACGCCGCTTTTAGCAAAGTTCCAGCAATATCATGACGGGGGACACCAGAAATGGGCTTCACACATTGTACTGATATGGGGAATCGAACCTTGGCCTTTGGCTTAACCACAAGGCTACCCCACCACCCCTATTCTACACCAGACACCTACTTGCATATGCTCGTTTTAATCCCTGGAACAGGAGCAGTGCCGCAGGTACTATCTGGGGGGCGACAGCTGTGATTTCCGCTGGGCGGTTGGTTGGCATATTTAACACTGAACACAGACCAAGCACACATATCTTTCGGTCATGAAGCCTGCAAAAGAAACTTAATATTCAATGTTATGACTACCCTTACACACTTTCAATTAATTCTGAGACATGAAATTCTCAGCCTATTTAAAGTTTCAATAAAATTATCATTGACAATGGGATTTGACTAGTCCGACTAGTACACAGATCTGGTTGCCCTGAAGGCCTGCCTGACTGCCTGCCTGCCTGCCGGACCAAGTAGCCCTGAACACACCCTGATATGGTGCTGAAAACTATCCCTGATTCAGCTGCCCTGAACCCCGCCCGAACCTGTTTCCCGAATCACCTACTGATCTGGTTGCCCTAAACCCCCATATTTGGTTGCCCTTAGCCCTGCCCAAACTAGTTGCCCTAAGCACTCACTGATCTGGCTGCCCTTAACCCTCCGAGATTTGGTTGCCCTTAGCCCTGCCCAAACTAGTTGCCCTAAGCACTCACTGATCTGGTTGCCCTGAACCCTCCGAGATTTGGTTGCCCTGAATCCTCCCTCATTTGGTTTCTCTGAAAACTCACCCCAATTTGGTTGCCCTGAATCCTGCCCAAACTAGTTGCCCTTAGCACTCACTGATCTGGTTGCCCTGAACCCTCCGAGATTTGGTTGCCCTGAATCCTCCCTCATTTGGTTTCTCTGAAAACTCACCCCATTTGGTTGCCCTAAACCCTGCCCGATCTGGTTGCCCCGAGCACTCACTGACCTGGTGGTTACCCTAAGTACTGACAGATCCAGTGCTACCTGGGCAACAGACTGATCTAAATACTCTGGGATACATGGTATGCCGCTGCCGAGACCTGGAGAAGATGGTCCTCACCCTAGAAAGCAGTCTGCGTCGTGGAGCCACTGCTTGAGGAACTGTGCTAGTATTGATCCCTGCATGTTGGGGATCTGGATTGTTTGTAACATCTCGAACAACAAGGGAGTGTTATAATACAGTGCAGATATGACTACTTGTAAACACATTGTCCTCAACTCCGATGTCTGAACTTCCCGCGTCAACCGCTGCAAGACCAGCTCCACAAATGATGGCACGACCTGCAACCCAGAAACACAATTATCCATCATTACACATTCAACACTAGCCGGCACGCTTATTGTATTGTTTTGTTGTTTCAGATGTAGCTGTTACTCCCAGCAACATGACTTCATATGATGGACGAAGTCTTCCACTGTTCGTGAACTTGTAATCTCACATCAATGAAACTTTCAAACATAATACTAACAAGTATTTGTCACAGAGTGACGAAATATCCCCCGCCTGTACACCATAGTACCAAATATGAAGACAATCCAGCGATTAGTTCTTGAGATATTGTGGCAACACCGTTTTCCAACTCCAAAAACAGATTTGCCTGCTGTGACCTTGAAAATGGGGTCAAGGTCACCAAATCTGACAGGTGGATGCGGTGTCTGTATATACACTATAGTTCCAAATATGAAGACAATCCAGCGATTAGTTCTTGAGATATCGCGGCAACACCGTTTTCTAACTCCAAAAGCAGATTTACCTGCTGTGACCTTGAAAATGGGGTCAAGGTCACCAAAACCGACTGGTGTCTGCGTTGTCTGTATATACACCATAGTTCCAAATATGAAGACAATCCAGTGTTTAGTTCTTGAGATATCGCGGCAACACCGTTTTCCAACTCCAAAAAGCAGATTTGCCTGCTGTGACCTTGAAAATGGGATCAAGGTCACCAAAACCGACTGGTGTCTGCGGAGTCTGTATATACACCATAGTTCCAAATATGAAGACAATCCAGTGTTTAGTTCTTGAGATATCGCGGCAACACCGTTTTCCAACTCCAAAAGCAGATTTGCCTGCTGTGACCTTGAAAATGGGATCAAGGTCACCAAAACCGACTCTGAAACTCAGAACTCTGAAAGACTTTGCTTGTTGTTTGATATTCCAGCTATATGATGGTGGTCTGCAAGTTATCAAGTCTGGACTAGACAATCCAGTGATCGATGTTGTGATCCATGCAGTCGGGGTACGATGACATAGGTTAGGTCGCCTCTTATGACCACCCTTCTATTTCAGAACGACACATTTCCTGTACTTGGTGAACAAATTTTAAAGTCCTCATAAGGGTCGGTAAATCGTAAGGAGGTTGAGGGGTTTTGAGTGAGTGAGTGACTATGGTTTTACGCCGCTTTTAGCAGTATTCCAGCAATATCATGGCGGGGGACGCCAGAAATGGGCTACACACATTGTACCCATGTCGGGAATCGAACCCAGGTCTTCGCGTGACGAGCGAACGCTTTAACCACTAGGCTACCCGACCACCCCTTGAGGGGTTTTGAAGTGTCGGGGAGATGTGAGGACAGGGGACTTACATGGTCAACTTTCCCTGGACACTGAAGAATAATGACCTCGAGGAGCTTGGCTGCATGACACTCGGGGTCCTCGCCCACTTCTCCCGTCAACACCTGCAACACAACGCAACTGCTGCAACACATGTTCACACCGCTACAAGACAGATATCTAAACAAACTTCACATTTCATTCATAAAATATTTATCATTATAAAGATCCTCATTCTCCTTGACCTCAACAGTGTTTACTTGAACATCATTCCTAGATCCTGGGTTGCCTGGCAACAACTTCTTCCTCAATACTTAATCACAAGTTTAATCATTTTTTAACAAGCAACCTTGGGGTGCTGGGGGCGTTTACTAAGCCAGGTCCGCACAGGGTGTATATAGTGTGTTTGCTTGTTTGATGTTTAACGCAGCACTCAGAAATATTCAAGCTATATGATGGCAGTCTGTTAATATTCAAGTCTGGAACAGACAATCCAGTGATTAACATCATGAGCATGGATCGACACATACATGCACCGACCAAGTCAGTGAGCCTGACCACCCGATCCCATAGACACCTCTTATGACAAGCATGAGCAGCTGAAGACCAATTCTAACCCGGATCTTTACATGTATCATATAATGTGAGGATAGGACATTGTGAGCATAGATACTGACTGTTTTACACATGTCGTAAATAATCTGAAGATATGAAGGGTTGGCGAGGAAGGCTGGCGTATCCACGGTGATGTAGTTGTGTAGGGCTGGCATCATATCTGGAATACGAACAGTGGACGGTGACCAAAAGGAAGATTCGCAGAAATTAACCAGAGCTTTACTGATACAAAGGCAACTACATCTTAAACATGGGGTATTTAGGACATATTCCAGCCTTGCATCCCAATAGGAGGCAAGTATGGGGTATGGGAGATTGTTCCTATACTGGAATAAGCCAGGAGAACAAGCAGACAGCTCTGAGGACTTTCTCTTCTGGAATCTCAAAGTAGAGGGTACTTGGGAGTTACTTGAAATTTTAGTATAAATTGTATATCTATCACACACTTTGCATTTCTTCCATCTCCTTCGATCCCATGTGGAAATGTGCTTGAACCATGTTTTCAACTTCTAAAATAAAACATTCACTGGAACACCCCCAGTATCGACCTGACCATGTGCATACCTCTGCCAACTCATTCTCTTTCTCATCGCCACTGTGTGGTGAGTTTTGACATCTAAGAAAGTTTGTTTGCCCTGTTCTGTGAATAAATACACAGCCAACAAAGATGAGCCAACAGACAACAGCAGGCATGCAAAGAATGTGGATACACATATCCAACATCGGACGTCTTCAGCGACGTCGTCACACAGTGTGCAGAGTGTCATACTTTGCCAGATTCTGCCGTCTGCATCTATTTTCAGCGATGTCGTCACACAGTGTGCAGAGTGTCATACTTTGCCAGATTCTGCCTTCTGCATCTATCTTCAGCGATGTCGTCACACAGTGTGCAGAGTGTCATACTTTGCCAGATTCTGCCGTCTGCATCTATCTTCAGCGATGTCGTCACACAGTGTGCAGAGTGTCATACTTTGCCAGATTCTGCCGTCTGCATCTATCTTCAGCGATGTCGTCACACAGTGTGCAGAGTGTCATACTTTGCCAGATTCTGCCGTCTGCATCTATCTTCAGCGATGTCGTCGCAGGTTTTCAGACCAGCATTCTAAGGCCAAGGATTCAACTAAGAAATCCAAGACCGGTTCTTCACTTCAATCAAACAGGATCGAAGTAGAAGGTAGAGATGCAAAGTGTGAGATCGGATAAGTTTAAAAATTTCTCCTCTGAAGCCCCCATGTTTCCCAAGAGGTTTGGTGTTTGTTTGTTTCTTTAACGCCGCACTCAGCAATATTCCAGCTATATGACGGCGGTCTGTAAATAATCGAGTCTGTCAATCCAGTGATTGACATCATGAGCCTTGATCCACTCATTGGGAAACGATGACATGCATCAACCAAGTCAGCAAGTCTGACCACCAGTACCCGTTAGTCGCCTCTTACGACACGCATAGTCGCCTTTTACGGCAAGCGTGGGTTGCTGAAGACCTATTCTGCCCCGAACGTTCACGGGTGTGGAGTTACCTGTGAAGTAGTCGATGCCATCCTTCTGGAACATCTGGTAGATCATGCCAAACACCTCCCACATGTGGTGGGACACCTGTGTGCTGGTCAGACTGTAGATCAGGGATAACACCTCCTCGTAAAAATCTGGAGACAAAGTCAGTCAATATAAATACATTCCAAGGTCATTGAACCACAGAGAAGAATCAATGATTTATCGAACCGGATTCTGTAGTCATCCATTTCTCTTCTAATCACTCGTATCACTATGTTGTGAGAAAAGTAAGATTACCTTGTATATTGATACAAACAAAAATGCTGCTTGAGTTAAATTTGTCTCTTTCACAGTTCAATTAATGTTTTCAATGCATCAGAAAAAAAGAAGATTTATTCAGATTATTATTTTACATGACGATGCTATTTTCTTCTAAAACAAAATGATCCATAGGATATTCTTTGAGAAACCTTAAAGTCTCATACAAAAGTCAGAAAATAGAAACAAAGGTCATACCCATTATGTTTTGCTGTAAAATTATTCCTATAACATTTAGAACTATTCCTTCTAGCTGGGTTATAATCTGGAAAGAAAACGAAGAAATTCAATCACATTCTTTGCCTACATTCAATCCAATATACTGAGTAGTGACAAAATACAAGGGAGAGAACTCCACATGGAAAGGTCCTCACAAAACATTTCAGGAGGCAGTCGTTGTATGTGTTCTTTCAACTGATTGCTTGTTAATGAGTAAGTGAGTGGGGTTTAATGCCGCTTTTAACATTATTCCAGTTATATCACGGCGTGTCAGCTTAATGTGGGAGGAAAGCCCGAAGTGATGCAGGTCTCAGACGTTTACATTTACACATGAGCACGGTTATGGTGCTGTCAAACCTAGAAACATAATCAGGATTCGAACCCACAATCATAGGTTTCTGGCGTGCCCAAGGGACACAACTCTGCATTGTGGATCGTGGCACCTTAGACGACTGGGCCACCCATGCACCACCACCCCCTAAAAAGATATGAATTAATCAAACGTGTATATCTCAATGTGTAACATCTGGGTCAGGCAAACTAGTGGTTGACATCATGAGTGACATCAAGCAGTTTGACCACCCTGTCTAATCTAGTTTCCTAGACAACCAACAGTGCTCAGCACCACATTAACGAGGTTCCTCGGAATGTAACAGTTTAGTCTTACCTCTTTCTGTTCCTCCATGACGTTGAGAATTGTTTCCATAGTGTTGAGGATTCCTAGAGCCGTGATAGCCTTCTCTTCAGACCCATCTACATCTGTGTCTAACACCTGAGCAAATGTCTGGGCCTGGAACAAGAGAATTAGTCAAATCAAAATATTTTTACATTTGTATACTTATCCTGCATTACTCCTCAATGCATTTACTGCTGTGTTTTGGACTGAGAGAATAAGCTGTGTGAGGTCCAGCTGAAGAAAAGGTTGTTCCAACTATGTGTGTGGCTAATCCCATCACACAGCACCCACGTGAACAAGGAAGTGGTGACGTCATGAATAATCACATTACTGCTAGTCATTAAAACAGACTAGACGTGTTTGAGAATAAACTCTACAGAATTATTCTAGTGATTGTTGTTTTGCTTATGGTTTGTGCTTTTTAGTCTTACCCTCTCACAGCTTCCCCTTTCTGTTCAAAAACAGCAGTAAATGCATAAAGGAGTAATGCAGAATAAGTTAAAAACTTTAACTCCATCACATATTTAACAAACACTTTAACAGTTAATGCTGTCCTGATAATAAGAGGGGAGAGAGAGAGAATGACACAGTCAGCATTATTCCACCCATGTCAACAAAATAACATCTTCCAGAGTCAAGGGAGTTAACAGACTGTAAAAGTCCAGTTTCCACCCTTGCTGAATTAGGCTGGAGCTTCTGGGCTCCATAGTTGCGCCAGCATCGGCTATTATGAGTTATGTCCCTTCTATGACCCTCCTATTGACCAATCAGATTCCACCTCTCATATAACTTGCATTTGCTTCAAACAAAATGGCAGTGGCCAGTCAAGACGATCTCATTGATAATAAAATTCTTTATTGTAATAAAACAGGCTTTACCTTGCGAAGTGTATCAAATCACTTGACCACTTAAAAACTTGAAAATATTTGGAACATATTTGTCAAAGCCCAGTTGACGGTACACATGTTCTGAAAATCATGCAACTGAACAAATTCGGCACAGCAGTTGCCATGTTGTTATTAAACCCGATGTCGATATCATTATGGTATTTTGTCTATGCATGGACTTAGTATAACTCCATAATTCCAGCCTAGTTCAACAAGGGTGGAAACTGAACTCTTAATGTCAGGTAACTCCCCTGCCTGGGGAAGATGATAACAGCTTTCATTAATTCCAGTCTGGCCAAGGCAATCATTGTCAAAGTATCAGTCTAGTCACAGAGGCAGACTCCATCTAAATCTTAGTTAGACACTGTGACAAGCATGATGTATGTGAGTGAGTGAGTGAGTGAGTGAGTGTGAGTGAGTGTGAGTGAGTGTGAGTGAGTGAGTGAGTGAGTGAGTGTGAGTGAGTGTGAGTGAGTGAGTGAGTGAGTGAGTGAGTGAGTGAGTGAGTGAGTGGGGTTTAATGCCACTTTTAACAGTATTTCAGTTATATCACGGCATGTCAGCTTAATGTGGGAGGAAAGCCCGAAGTGATGCAGGTCTCAGATGTTTACCACTTTGGTGAAACGGGTACGGGTATGGTGCTGACACAATGATACTGTACGACAGTTACTGATGTCCCTGTACACAGATGTCAGGCAAATCTCCTATTCATCTTCAAAGGTTTCATCAAATCTTAAAGGCTATTCAAGGCAGATTGTAATTTTCACCTCTTGAAGGCCTGACCGCCAAACTAAATGCCTCCTACAAGCCTTAGTCAACTAGGGGGGGTCCAAACACATGGCCTGGCGATCATGGCACCTAAGGGAGACAACTCTGAACATCAAGCTGTGTTGACAGACCGAAGCAGTCTTCTTAACTTTGTCAATGACAAGGACAAGACTACATTACAGGCTGAGCTTGTCGATTAAGGTTTGATCAGTATTGGAAATTGCCCACTTACAAGATGACTCATCATCTCCACTGCAATGGGGATAACATCATCGGTGTAGGTGCAGACAAGTCGCTGCATCACGCCCGTCAGGTCATCGTTTTCGGTCTCCCGGATTACCTTCAGCAACTCTGTGAAATCAGACACAGACATACAATCTATTGTGGCTTCGGTTAGACTGGTTTCTTGCAGCAGTCACAGCTACATAAGCAACTCAACTCCCACACTCGTACCATACCATAGCAACCAAACTCCCACATACTGTACATAGCAACCAAACTCCCACATACAGTCACCATAGCAACCAAACTCCCACATACTGTACCACAGCAACCAAACTGACCTGTTACCATAGCAACCAAAATCCTACATACTATCCCATAGCAACCAAAACCCATATACTGTACCATAGCAACCAAACTCAGACCTATTGTCACCACAGCAACTACACTCCCACATATTTTACCACAGCAACCAAACTCACACATACAGTCACCATAGCTACCACACTCCCACATACAGTCACCATAGCAACCAACTCCACATACTGTCATCATAGCTACCACACTCCCACAGTCACCATAGCAACCAACTCCACATACTGTCATCATAGCTACCACACTCCCACATAAAGTCACCATAGAAACCAACTCCACATAAAGTCAACATAGCAACCAACTCCACATAAAGTCACCATAGCTACCACACTCCCACATAAAGTCACCATAGCAACCAACTCCACATAAAGTCAACATAGCAACCAACTCCACATAAAGTCAACATAGCAACCAACTCCACATAAAGTCACCATAGCAACCAACTCCACACACTGTCACCAAACATCATCAAGAATCGGCAACATAAGCAAAGTCTGACTATTCAGTGTTGAGCAATAAACTGCCTCCAATGAAAGAGGATCAGCACAAAGACTCACCTAAAATCACAGGCTTCACAAAAGGGCGGATATAATTTTTGGCTGAAATGAAAGAACATATATTTTGTAACCAAAGTGTAAGTCACATCATACTATGAATACGAAATCTACTTTTCAACAAGATTCTAATTTCACATTTGGGGTTATCAATGATGAAAAGGTAAGGATAGTTCTGGGGGAAATATTACGCCACGAATTGCATCTACTGTAATCAACCAAATGAGTAGTTTTAGGCCACCACAAGCATGTTGGTTGGTTAAAGCCAAACTCAACAACATATGATGGCGGCCTGCAAATAATCAAATGTGGACCAAACAATCAGGGTGCGATGACCAAGTCAACAAGTCCTAGAGCCAAGTGGCTGCCACTGTATGTGTACCTCAAACCACAAGCATAGGTTAAGTGGACAAACTATATCCCGGATTCCTCACAGGGCTCAAGCAATGTTCCATTTCACACCTTCACACAGTGTACCAATGTGGAGAAAATAAGGCAGATCTTGTGTGACAAGCCAACACCTTAACCACTAGCAAGGTTCGATTTAACTGCTGATCAACTGACTTGTGGCTAGTTAAAATTACAAAGGACTTGCTGAAACGTAAAGTAGACGGCTGTCTGGCTAGTCAAAATTTCACCCCTTCTCCTGCCATGTTAAATATTTTGAACTGGACACTACTCGTGAATGATGTAATTTTGATGAGAAAATATTTACGGGGGGGGATGAGGTCTTGTGAATGGTTAACTCAGTGAAAGATATATGTCAATCATCTTTGTGGACTGACAACCGGCTGCCATTTTGTAATGTTGTGTACAACAATTTCTTTATTTGCTCATAAATCACCACGGAATGAGGCAAATGGAAGCCAAGGTTTAATCTCAGAGTGCAGGGAAGGCATTTCAGGGGTGAGGAGAACTAAAATTTTCAGAGCCTCGTAAGGTGGCTACGCGACCACAGGTTCAGCCACGCAGCCTCCATCATATAACTGTAGGCCAGTTAGTTCGGAGAAGGGCTAGTAACTTTTAAAAGGATCAAGCCTTGCTGGCCACATACAAATTTGATGCTAAATCTACCCTTGCACTAGGCTACCCCAAATCCCCCTACCCAAATACAGCTCTACTGATTTGAAAGTATAGACTGCTGCACAAGCATCACGAGCAGCACTCACCTTTCTCCTGCTCCGTGATGATCATCTGCAGGGCGATAGCAGCCTCTACTCGGACAGGCAGGTCCTTGTCGTTACATAGACACGCCTTGATCATCTCCGCAGCCTGCATCAAGTTCTGCTCGTTGCGGAACTTCAGCTCACAGAAGTAGCGGATCACCCAGCAGGCCTTCAAAAAGAAGAGTCACAATCTTTGGTCAATACCAAGCTCCTCACACCGATAGCCCGTTTGTGGAGCTCTCTATACAATCGCTGCCACCAGTCAAAGCTCCCCACTGTGATAGGTGGCCACAACCATGCTTGGAGTTGAACTCGCAACCGACTGACCGTTATGTTCACAAACAAGTGATGACTGCTGTCACGCCGAATACTCTTACCCAGCGTTAGAAATTGGGACTAGTCCTGTAGTCCTTGCCAAACTGCCCAATAGTTAAGGTATCATAAGGACTAGTAGAAATTTTAAATTTTAAATTTTAAAAGGTTTTGCTATATGTTATCATTATAAGGACTAGTTAGTTTCTACCCCTGCTTACCCCTGATGAATTTTTTTTTTTGTCAATCTTAGTTTCTGTTTCATTACAAGTATCATGTATTTGATGTCGTAAGAGTGTAACGAGGATGTTGGTTGATTTTCCGTTCGTCTGCAACCTCGAACCAATGTCATCAAACAAAACAAAATGGTAAATTCATCTTGGAAATATGGTCAATCGTAAAGCCTTTTCCAAATTAACTATAATTGAATTCCCAAAGACATAAACAAAAGTAAAAATATTATTACATTTGGGGTTAGAGGGCAAATTTTAAGATTCTTGTAACAGCCATGCCCACACAGGTGGCAGCGATGTTACCAAGAGTATAACGAAGGTGTCATGCGCTGGGAAGGAGCGTGGATCCATACATACAAAGGGAGACTACTCTTCCAAATAAGGTCCAATAAGGTTGAGACAAGTCCTACCGCCAACATTATGATACACATGTTGTAACCAACACAATGTAATCTCCTGTGTACAGAGTTGGGAGGGTCGTGAGGTCTGCCCTCCTGTGATCTGCGCGTTCGGTTCCAAATTCAATTTAGCGCGGTTAAATCTACAGGTAACCTAGCTCTACATTGAAAACACAGTACGTTTATCTCCTAACTCACAACAGTGTGGAGAGACAGACCGATGGACGTATGTAAGGACGGACGGATGGATGATTTTCCTTGGTCTTGATTCTAATGTTTTAAGTCTTATGTCTCTTGTCAGACTACAATGCAGCATCTCAACAAGCCGCGGTGAACTCACTCTAGCTCTCAGGTAGCCAAACTGGCTTGTGAATTCTGGAAAGACATGGTTTGTCAGCATCAGCTCTGCCTGGTCCTTGTAGATCTTCCTCTGAAATGACAGAAAAGACGTTTATCACTCACGGAAGGGAGGTAACTCCTGTCTAACAGTCATGATTTTACTGCAACAAATGCTGAGAGTTCTCAAGAATCAGCTCTTCATGCACTAGTCTCAGGGGATATCGCTTGATCTCACCCAGGAGATATCGCTAGTTCTTACTATACTATATCACCCGTGGAAGCCAGTTTTGGAAGTAAATTTATTTATGACAATTCTGGCTTAATGATAATCACAAACTACGCCTCTGTGTCCACCGACCTTGAGAAGCACCTCGGCCACGGCCCCCACCATATGCAGGGCACCATCCTTCTGGCGAGGGTCGATGTTGGGCTGGGTCAAGATGGACATGCAGAAACCCATGGCCTTGTTCAACACCTCTTTCCTTTTGGCAGCCGCAGAATAGAAAACTATCTGGGCAGCCATCACTGGAGACAGGAAATCTTCAAACACATCTGAAAAAATAAATATTTTGATAAATGTGTAGAAATGAATATAAAGTGGATAACGTCATTGTAGCATAATGGTAACAATAACAATTATCCATTGTACGTTTCCTCCATGTACTTAATCAACTCTTATTCAACAGTGTATGATATGTCTATCACAGAGGCCAAAAGGACTTAAAGGGGAAGTGTACACACAAAAATCATTTTCTATCTTTTTCTAAACAAAACGCAATTTTAGAATTAGTTAGTATCTGTGTTTGAAAATATACTCATTTTTTTCACAGTGAAAGTAGGAAGCTCACAATAGTGTGAAAATGATAAGCCGTTATGAGGCCTTCGTTTTTCGAGCTAAACAGGCCTGAGTTATCCCCCTTAGATTATGACGTAATTGGTGCCAATTCAACTGGGTCCCTGTCTATTCTCAACGCAAAAGATATCAAGTACCTTTTAGTGGTAAAACAACATGGCCTACGACACACTCCGGCGCAGTGGTGACTCAGCATAACACTATGCTGGCTGGCATCTGAGACGCTAGAATCACACACCTGTACCTACACCACGTGAAGCGGCTCTAACAAAGCATGATGACGTCATAATGTTTATCAATTGGCACCAATGACGTCATATTGTAAGGGGCATAAGCCATGGTGTTTTTGTTATGGAAATAGAACACTTGGTAAATGTGAAAAATATAAATCATTTTAATGCAAAAAATATGTCAATTATTAGTGATATTTTTATATTTTCGTCTATGACACTTCTAGGTTAACACTTTTAATGTGGAAAAAGTACAAGAAAAATAGGTTCAATTCCGTGTGAACTTGCCCTTTAACAATGACGTAAACAGGGGTAAACAGACCTCAATCTGGCTCAGTGTGACAACGGCACTCATACTTTAGGGCACACAGAAGAGACAACTCACCATACTTGACCCGTATGTATTCGTGAGGGTCGGTGTTCCACAGCTCATCATCCTCATCGCTGTGACACATCAGCGGGAATATAACATCCTGCATCAGTGTCTGAAACACAAACAGTACCTGAGATTCCCTCTCCTCATCAACAGACAGGTGGCCTCAAAAACATCAGCAAACAGCGGGACGCTGAGATACAGCTCCAACCTCGCACTGATAATAACTTTGGTCTCCAGCATAGCTTCAACTGTGAGACCATTTCATGACACAAAAACAAAGTATCAGCTTCAGAGAGTCGCAAAGTACATACCTCATCAAGCTGAAGACCAAGGTTTCTGCACTCTAGTGTAGGGAGGGACACAGCTCCATGATAGGGGGGTCATAGCTCCAAATCTCTAAAATATGGCTACCTCAGTATAAAGGGTTCAGCTCCATGGAGGGAGGGGACATAGCTCCAAGTCTCCACAATATGGCTACCTCAGTATAAAGGGTTCAGCTCCATGATGGAGGGGACATAGCTCCAAATCTCTACAATATGGCTACCTCAGTATAAAGGGTTCAGCTCCATGGAGGGAGGGGACATAGCTCCAAGTCTCCACAATATGGCTACCTCAGTATAAAGGGTTCAGCTCCATGGAGGGAGGGGACATAGCTCCAAATCTCCACAATATGGCTACCTCAGTATAAAGGGTTCAGCTCCATGGAGGGAGGGGACATAGCTCCAAGTCTCCACAATATGGCTACCTCAGTATAAAGGGTACAGCTCCATGGAGGGAGGGGACATAGTTCCAAGTCTCCACAATATGGCTACCTCAGTATAAAGGGTACAGCTCCATGGAGGGGGGGGGGGGGGGGGGGGAGACATAGCTCCAAGTCTCCACAATATTGCTACCTCAGTATAAAGGGTTCAGCTCCATGATGGAGGGAGGGAGGGAGATAGCTCCAAGTCTCCACAATATGGCTACCTCAGTATAAAGGGTACAGCTCCATGGAGGGAGGGACATAGCTCCAAGTCTCAACAATATGGCTACCTCAGTGTAAAGGGTTCAGCTCCATGATGGAGGGACATAGCTCCAAGTCTCCACAATATGGCTACCTCAGTGTAAAGGGTACAGCTCCATGGAGGGAGGGACATAGCTCCAAGTCTCCACAATATGGCTACCTCAGTGTAAAGGGTACAGCTCCATGATGGAGGGAGCGACATAGCTCCAAGTCTCCACAATATGGCTACCTCAGTGTAAAGGGTACAGCTCCATGATGGAGGGACATAGTTCCAAGTCTCCACAATATGGCTACCTCAGTATAAAGGGTACAGCTCCATGGAGGGAGGGACATAGCTCCAAGTCTCCACAATATGGCTACCCCAGTTCAACACCGAGGATATGCTTCACCAATGTTGGGAATTGAAATTTGGTCTTCAGTGCGAAGAGAAAATACATAATCCTTGGACATTTAGAAAAGGTTATCAACAAGTCTGGGACTGCATTCTCTCACCTGCATGTGTTGTTTAATGTACTTCCATGAATAGGCGTGACTGATTCTGGAAAAGAGAAGAGACAATTCAAAACACTGTGGCCACCGAGTACATTGAAACACAGATTGCTATATTATTTAAGTGTCCCTGTAACAAACAAATCCAAACACTCTATCAAGGATGTTGCATGCACTAAGACAGTCACTTTTTCATGGACAGTTAAAGGGTGGGATGAGGCATTTATATAGCAACATGCTTGCACATGTGTGTGTGTGTTGCTGCTTGTACAAGTCCGGACTGATGCGGATTTATAGTGCTAGCCCACTGAGATACCATGCCACAGTTTAACATGAATACCCCACTCAAACACAGTATATTGACTCTGAGCCGACCAGTCCTTGTTTTAGCCCCTTAATGCTGAGCGCCAGACTGGGTAACAACAAGTAGCATCTTTTGGTATGACGCGGCCGGGGTTTGAACAACCCACCTTCTCTCTGGGCTGATGCTCTACCACTAGACCACAGCAGCGGCCCCGGGTACACGGACTATGACAGTCAGGACACCTCATCATGAACAGTGACCGGGTGACTGGGTACACAGACTATGACAGTCAGGACACCTTATCATGAACAGTGGCCGGGTGGCTGGGTACACGGACTATGACAGTCAGGACACCTCATCATGAACAGTGACCGGGTGACTGGGTACACGGACTATGACAGTCAGGACACCTCATCATGGACAGTGACCGGGTGGCCGGGTACACGGACTATGACAGTCAGGACACCTCATCATGGACAGTGACCGGGTGGCCGGGTACACAGACTATGACAGTCAGGACACCTCATCATGGACAGTGACCGGGTGACTGGGTACACAGACTATGACAGTCAGGACACCTCATCATGGACAGTGACCGGGTGGCCGGGTACACAGACTATGACAGTCAGGACACCTCATCATGAACAGTGACCGGGTGACTGGGTACACAGACTATGACAGTCAGGACACCTCATCATGAACAGTGACCGGGTGACTGGGTACACGGACTATGACAGTCAGGACACCTCATCATGGACAGTGACCGGGTGGCCGGGTGGCCGGGTGCACAGACTATGACAGTCAGGACACCTCATCATGGACAGTGACCGGGTGACCGGGTGACTGGGTACACAGACTATGACAGTCAGGACACCTCATCATGGACAGTGACCGGGTGGCCGGGTACACAGACTATGACAGTCAGGACACCTCATCATGGACAGTGACCGGGTGGCCGGGTACACGGACTATGACAGTCAGGACACCTCATCATGGACAGTGACCGGGTGACTGGGTACACAGACTATGACAGTCAGGACACCTCATCATGGACAGTGACCGGGTGGCCGGGTACACAGACTATGACAGTCAGGACACCTCATCATGAACAGTGACCGGGTGACTGGGTACACAGACTATGACAGTCAGGACACCTCATCATGGACAGTGACCGGGTGACTGGGTACACGGACTATGACAGTCAGGACACCTCATCATGAACAGTGACCGGGTGGCTGGGTACACAGACTATGACAGTCAGGACACCTCATCATGGACAGTGACCGGGTGACTGGGTACACAGACTATGACAGTCAGGACACCTCATCATGGACAGTGACCGGGTGGCCGGGTGGCCGGGTGCACAGACTATGACAGTCAGGACACCTCATCATGGACAGTGACCGGGTGACCGGGTGACTGGGTACACAGACTATGACAGTCAGGACACCTCATCATGGACAGTGACCGGGTGGCCGGGTACACAGACTATGACAGTCAGGACACCTCATCATGGACAGTGACCGGGTGGCCGGGTGGCCGGGTGGCCGGGTACACAGACTATGACAGTCAGGACACCTCATCATGGACAGTGACCGGGTGGCCGGGTACACAGACTATGACAGTCAGGACACCTCATCATGAACAGTGACCGGGTGACTGGGTACACAGACTATGACAGTCAGGACACCTCATCATGGACAGTGACCGGGTGGCCGGGTACACAGACTATGACAGTCAGGACACCTCATCATGGACAGTGACCGGGTGACTGGGTACACAGACTATGACAGTCAGGACACCTCATCATGGACAGTGACCGGGTGGCCGGGTGGCCGGGTGCACAGACTATGACAGTCAGGACACCTGATCATGGACAGTGACCGGGTGGCTGGGTACACAGACTATGACAGTCAGGACACCTCATCATGAACAGTGACCGGGTGGCTGGGTACACAGACTATGACAGTCAGGACACCTCATCATGAACAGTGACCGGGTGGCTGGGTACACGGACTATGACAGTCAGGACACCTCATCATGGACAGTGACCGGGTGGCCGGGTACACGGACTATGACAGTCAGGACACCTCATCATGGACAGTGACCGGGTGGCCGGGTACACAGACTATGACAGTCAGGACACCTCATCATGGACAGTGACCGGGTGACTGGGTACACAGACTATGACAGTCGGACACCTCATCATGAACAGTGACCGGGTGGCTGGGTACACAGACTATGACAGTCAGGACACCTCATCATGGACAGTGACCGGGTGGCCGGGTACACAGACTATGACAGTCAGGACACCTCATCATGGACAGTGACCGGGTGGCCGGGTACACAGACTATGACAGTCAGGACACCTCATCATGGACAGTGACCGGGTGACTGGGTACACAGACTATGACAGTCAGGACACCTCATCATGGACAGTGACCGGGTGGCCGGGTGGCCGGGTGCACAGACTATGACAGTCAGGACACCTCATCATGGACAGTGACCGGGTGGCCGGGTACACAGACTATGACAGTCAGTACACCTCATCATGGACAGTGACCGGGTGGCCGGGTACACAGACTATGACAGTCAGGACACCTCATCATGGACAGTGGCGGGTGGCCGGGTACACAGACTATGACAGTCAGGACACCTCATCATGGACAGTGACCGGGTGGCCGGGTACACAGACTATGACAGTCAGGACACCTTATCATGGACAGTGGCCGGGTACACAGACTATGACAGTCAGGACACCTTATCATGAACAGTGCCCGGGTGGCCGGGTACACGGGACTCACCCAAGATTGATGTAGTTTAGGGTCTGCTGTAGAACGCGGGGAGCGACGTAGATCTTCTGGCGATACTGGTCCAGCATCTTCAGCAACACCTGCAGGATCCCAGCTGCAATACAATCAGTGCAACAATGTCAAATGGGTACAACCGTGTCAAATGGGTACAACGGTGTCAAATCAGTACACTGGTGTCAAATCAGTACAACAGCATCAACTCTTTTAAACAGCCTCAGTCCTTACAAAAGTATCATCTCATGTACAAAGTAAAATTGGGCAACATTCCCAAATTACAACTTGTATGCCAAAGCCTGACGATATGCATCATGTACAGTACATAAGGTCCTAAGTTTATATCAGTAAATAGCTACAATCACAAAACATACCTGAAAAGCTCTTGAGATACCATTCAGCAAACTGTTGGTATTCTCGTGTGACGTTTCCGGGACTTCCATACCTGAAACACGAGTTATTGTTTCACCACATTCAGCAATATTCCTGTCACAGCACAATGACCTTTAATTTCCTCACCCTAATGACAACCATGTACATTCTGTCCTGGAATCTACACAGTGGTAACAGATGTACTACTATGGATCTATTCTGCCCTAGAATCCACACAGCGGTAACAGATGTACTACTAGGGATCTATTCTGCCCTGGAATCCACACATGGGTAACAGATGTACTACTAGGGATCTATTCTGCCCTGGAATGCACACAGTGGTAACAGATGTACTACTAGGGATCTATTCTGCCCTAGAATCCACACAGTGGTAACAGATGTACTACTAGGGATCTATTCTGCCCTGGAATGCACACAGTGGTAACAGATGTACTACTATGGATCTATTCTGCCCTAGAATCCACACAGAGGTTACAGATGTACAACTAGGGATCTATTCTGCCCTGGAATCAACACATGGGTAACAGATGTACTACTAGGGATCTATTCTGCCCTGGAATCCACACAGTGGTAACAGATGTACTACTAGGGATCTATTCTGCCCTGGAATGCACACAGTGGTAACAGATGTACAACTAGGGATCTATTCTGCCCTGGAATCTACACAGTGGTAACAGATGTACTACTAGGGATCTGTTCTGCCCTAGAATCCACACGTGGGTAACACATAGCTGTATGTACACAATTTCATGAATGGGCTTGTTGAGGCCGAAGGTTGAGGGAGTGCTCCAAAGTTCAGGTTGTAAAATCTTGAACACCTCGCTTTTAGCACCTCTAACACATTTATCAATACCAGTTTACATGACACAGTCCTTGTTTCATCCCTTAATGCCAACATCTTTTGGTATGACACAACCATGACTGAACCACCGACCACAAAGAATTATTTTCAATGAAATATTTGTATGTGACAAAGTCAAACTGAGTCTCGAGACAGGCATCCGCCATTCAGTATGTCAACTCAGTAAGTGCACATATTTCAGTATTTACACAAGGAATGAACAGGTGCAATTTGGTATTTGTAATAAAGAGTTGTGTACAGAGATCTGTGAAGGCTGAGCAACTAACAGTTGATAAATTGATAGACCCAGCAAGTTGTTTCAAGTTGTTCAAACACCACGCAGTTGAATGTAAATATCTACTTGCAGTTTACCCATGAAGATCCGAGATAGAATAGGTCTTCAACAACCCATGCTTGCCGTAAATGGCGACTATGACTGTCGTAAGAGGCAACTAACGAGATCAGGTGGTCAGGCTAGCGGACTTTGTTGATGCATGGCATTGTACACGTCACATACAACATTATGACACCCGTACAGGTCGGCCAGATGACTCGTATTGTTTTTCACAAGACAACAACCAACCACTTAGACAGCTAGATTCTCCAGCAAGTTTTGTTTGTTTGTTTGTTGCTTAACACCGTATTCAGCAATATTCCTGCTATATGACGGCGATCTGTAAATAATCGAGTCTGGACCTGACAATCAAGTGATTAATATCATGAGCATCGATCCATGCAAATGGGATTGATGACATGCATCAACCAAGTCAGCGAGCCTGATCGGCCAATACCGTTAGTCGCCTTTTACAGCAAGCATGGGTTGCTGAAGACCTATTCAACCCCGGATCTTCAGCAAGTAATGATCAATCCCTACCTCTCAAATATTCTGGCCAGTATATGCACTGCCCACTTCTTCACTTTCCACCAGGCCAGCTCAGGCCGATCATCCTCATCTATCTGGTTCGTCTCCTGGAAGTAGATGCTGTGTGTCAGTATCATTGAACCATTGTCCTACCATAAGACCACCTCTCCTGGACTATCGTGACAGACATGGTGAACCAGCCATGAACCATGACATGGCCATCGCCTGCCCTGTGGACAAGCATGACAGACATGAGACTCTGCCATGAACCATGACATGGCCAGTGCCTGCCCTGTGGACAAGCATGACAGACATGAGACTCTGCCATGAACCATGACATGGCCAGCGCCTGCCCTGTGGACAAGCATGACAGACATGAGACTCTGCCATGAACCATGACATGGCCAGCGCCTGCCCTGTGGACAAGCATGACAGACATGAGACTCTGCCATGAACCATGACATGGCCAAAACTTGTCCTGTTAACAAAAACACAAGGCATGACAATGACCGTCCCGTGAACCAACACAGCGATACAAGGCATGACAATGACTGTCCCGTGAACCAACACAGTGATACAAGGCATGACAATGACTGTCCCGTGAACCAACACGGTGATACAAGGCATGACAATGACTGTCCCGTGAACCAACACGGTGATGCAAGGCATGACAATGACTGTCCCGTGAACCAACACGGTGATGCAAGGCATGACAATGACTGTCCCGTGAACCAACACGGTGATACAAGGCATGACGTGACTGTCCCGTGAACCAACACGGTGATACAAGGCATGACAATGACCGTCCCGTGAACCAACACGATGATACAAGACATGACAATGACCGTCCCGTGAACCAACACGGTGATACAAGGCATGACAATGACTGTCCCGTGAACCAACACGGTGATACAAGGCATGACAATGACTGTCCCGTGAACCAACACGGTGATACAAGGCATGACAATGACTGTCCTGTGAACCGACACGGTTATACAAGGCATGACAATGACTGTCCAGTGAACCAACACGGTGATACAAGGCATGACAATGACCGTCCCGTGAACCAACACGGTGATACAAGGCATGACAATGACTGTCCCGTGAACCAACACAGCGATACAAGGCATGACAATGACTGTCCCGTGAACCAACACGGTGATGCAAGGCATGACAATGACCGTCCCGTGAACCAACACGGTGATACAAGGCATGACAATGACTGTCCCGTGAACCAACACGGTGATACAAGGCATGACAATGACTGTCCCGTGAACCAACACAGCGATACAAGGCATGACAATGACTATCCCGTGAACCAACACGGTGATACAAGGCATGACAATGACTGTCCCGTGAACCAACACGGTGATACAAGGCGCCAAGTGCACCATAAAAACAATGAGATTTGTTCGAGAGCGTCGCCTACCTGGGGCACTTGTCTATCAACGATCTGCCTGAACACCTCCATCCACTGTGTGAACACCTCCTTAGGTACAGTTGCTTGGGGTAGGAAATTCTGTGTATAGAAAACAAACTCTCCTGTAGCTCTTTACGATGAATTCCAAAACAGATGCGCCAGATCATCCACTAAATGCAAACATTACCCTTCCATGATGGATAATACGGCATTTCATAAACAATGGATAAGTCAGAGACGCAGCAATTCTGGACCAATTGTGGTGGCTCTTGACACTAGAAAGGAACTCTGCTGATCACTGCTGCTTGAGTTGCACACAAACCAGTAGCAAGCCAAACTCCATGTATGGATTCCTTCCTTCTAAGAATTGATTTCAATATTGTTTGTGTTAATGGAGGTATAAAGGTAATAGCCAATAATGCAACACAAGCACCGCCCATTCTAGTATTAACCAATGAGGAAACAGTAGTCCATTAGTGGGTGTGGCATATCTTATCTCCATTTAAGGAAACAAACAAAAATTTACTAGGTTAGCCAAATAAACAGTGTTAGAAATTGGCACTAGTCCTATCACCCTTGTCAAACTATCCAAGACTTAAGGTATCTCAAGGACTAGTAGAAATTTGTCCTTTTTTCAAGTTTTACTGTATGTTATTATAATTTATGATAAGGAGTAGTGTACGGTTTGTTTCTACGTTATTTATTACAGGACAATTAATTTACTACAGGATAAAAAGATTTGAGTAAAGAGGATGAACTATGATTTTTTTTGTTGTTGTTCATTTGTTGTTTAATGCCGCACTCAGCAACATTTCAGATATATGATGGTGGTCTGTAAATAATCGAGTCTGGACCAGACAATTCAGTGATTGACATCATGAGCATCGATCTGCGCAATTGGGATAAAATGACATTCATCAGCCAAGTCAGCGAGCCTGACCACCCAATCCCGTCACCTCTTATGACAAGCATGGGTTGCTGAAGACCTATTCAATCCCAGATGGTCACGGGTTGGATGAACTATGAAGACTACTGACCTGTGTGAAGGCAAAGAAGATTTTGAGGATCTGCTTCTGGAGGAGGTTTGAGAGTTCGCTGTTGTCCTGCAGCAGTGGCAGCGTCCTCTGATACACCAGTGGCAACATGTGCACCATCATGTCGTCCAGCACCTTGCGCTCGTCAGCTCGCTTGTACCTGCAACCAGCAGCAGCAGACTGATTGCCTGGGACAGAGGTGGGATTAGTGGGGCTTAAACAAAGCTGACAGAGAGAGAAACATAATCAGATCGAACCTGAAACTCAGGATCACAGGTTTCTGGTACACCTAAGGGACACAACTTTGCACAATGTGATAAGCACGGGGGGGTGGGGACCTATTCTGCTCTTGGTAAGACAAGTGTTGGGTACTGGGGACCTATTCTGCCTTTTATGAGACAAGTATGGGGTACTGGGGACCTGTTCTGTCCTTGACGAGACCTGTTCTGCTCTTGGTTAGACAAGTATGAGGGTACTGGGGACCTATTTAGCCCTTGGTAAGACAAGTATGGGATACAGTGGACCTATTTTGCCCTTGGCAAGACAAGTATGGGGTACTGGGGACCTATTTGGCCCTTGGTAAGACAAGTATGGGATACTGGGGACCTATTCTGTCCTTGACGAGACCTGTTCTGCCCTTGGCAAGACAAGTATTGGGTACTGGGGACCTATTTGGTCCTTGGCAAGACAAGTATGGGGTACTGGGGACCTGTTCTGGCCTGGGTACCAGGGGGGGGGTACTTACTCGTATACTTTGACCAGCTGGTATAGTGACATGAGTGCTCCCATCAGAGTCTTGGGGTCTTCAGTCTGGATGTACACTGCTATCTTCTCAGCTAGGTTCGGCCAGCGTCCAGGCCAATCACTCTTGGCCATGTGACTGATGCACACACACAGCTGCACCCTGGAAAACACTGCACACAGTCAGCTCTGTCAAACATTCCATGACTCTCTTAAATCATTTACCAAAATAACTTACATTCTTGTTTTAAAGATTTTCTTGGGGGAAAATATTTTTAGACATTGTAGCATGCTCATTAATTGCACTGCCTTAAATTCCCCAAGTGCTGTTTCAAACAAGGAAGATCCCATCCATAGTGAAGGGTTTCACTAGTACTTCCTTAGTTGTTGTTTGTTCACGCGATGCCTCGGGATCCTTATTTTACATGGCACGGACCACAAAAATGACTCCTCAGGACTCCCGAACAAAAGGGCCAGGAAAATACCTGACTTTATTGGTCGAACGTTTGTGTTCGGGACACACAGTTATCAATCCTATTCACTTATCTGTGATAATTTCAGTTCCATATAAACAGCAACAAAACTATTCACAGTGATTTGGGGTGACAAAATTCGAGCAGAAGTAAAATAACTTCTGAAGAATACAATTCTCAAGGACTTTGTTACCTGTTACCATGGTTACATCTCGCAACAGTTAATGATTGAGCTTAAAATTTCCAAAGCTATTCATCCGCAATAAATGAAGTGCCTTGCAAAGGCAACAACTTTTTGGAAGCGATTGTTTTTTCAGATCACTTTTCAAGTCATCCATTCAAACATCCTTCATTGAACTGTCTACTTCTGTCAATCAAATAACAGACCGTGGAGATCAGCAAGGTGAAGGTCACCATGCTTGTCGTAAAAGGTGACTAACAGGATCAGGGGATCAGGCTCGCTGACTTGGTCGATGCATGTCATCGTATCCTAATAGCGTGGATCAAGCCTCGTGATGTCAATCACTGGATTGTCTGGTCCAGACTTGATTATTTACAGACCGCCGTCATATAGCTGGAATACTGCTGAGTCGGCATTAAACAACAAACAAACAAACAAACAATCAATCAATCAAGTAACAATCCTGTCAGCTCCCTGTTCCTTTGACAGCTTCTACTGGGTCCTGGTGGTCACCTGACTTAAAGCCAGTCTCATCTTACACGAAGAAGGGAGATACCGGAAATAGCAGATTGTTGATTGTGTACATATCAGCATTACAATCCCAAATGGTTCATGCTGTACTAGAACAAACAAAATTTTGAAAGGTTACACTGGTGATTACCAAACTAAACTAGCAGGCATATAAGTCTGATTTAGTGCTAGGATGCCATCTGACCACTAATGTCATTTTCCTGGTAGTCAAAGCAATATTTTCAAAAGGAAACCAAACCAAAAATACATTTTTATCCTGACAGATTGTAAAGACATGAGAGACCTGTCTCCTGACAGGTTCTAAAGGCATTCGTCCCTCCACTTCCCTCCCCACCTGATATTGATAGATCTTAAAGACATGAGAGACCCTTCTCCACTGACAGATTGTAAAGACACGAGAGACCCTTCTCCACTGACAGATTGTAAAGACACGAGAGACCTGTCTCCTGACAGGTTCTAAAGGCATTCGTCCCTCCACTTCCCTCCACACCTGATATTGATAGATCTTAAAGACATGAGAGACCCTTCTCCACTGACAGATTGTAAAGACATGAGAGACCTGTCTCCTGACAGGTTCTAAAGGCATTCGTCCCTCCACTTCCCTCCACACCTGATATTGATAGATCTTAAAGACATGAGAGACCCTTCTCACCTGACAGATTGTAAAGACACGAGAGACCCTTCTCACCTGACAGATTGTAAAGACACGAGAGACCCTTCTCACCTGACAGATTGTAAAGACACGAGAGACCCTTCTCACCTGACAGATTGTAAAGACACGAGAGACCCCTCCCACCTGACAGATTGTAAAGACACCGGAGACCCTTCTCACCTGACAGGTTCTGGGGCATGGATGATGGCCTCTATGACGTTCTCACGAATCGCCTGTCTGTCCTGCTCGTGGATGTTGAAGGGGACGGCATCACCAGGGTTCTCTGCCTCTCTCTCTATCCAGAACTGGGTGATGATGTTCTTGAGGTAAATCACACCTGAAGGCAGGTGAAAGTTTCATGTAAATCACACCTTAGGTGGAACTTTCAGATAAATCACGACTGCAGACAGGTCAAAGTTTCAGGCTAATCACACTTGCAGACAGACGCAACATTCAGGTACATCACACCTGCAGACAGGTGAAACTTCCAGGTAAATCGCCAAATACAAATATGACGTGTGTGCTGAAAAGACTAGGCGTTAATGTTCAGGAATGCACCTCCTATGGGGTGTTTGCCAGATCTGGAAGGAGAGACCTGTGGAGTGTTTGCCAGATCTGGAAGGAGAGACCTGTGGAGTGTTTGTCAGATCTGAATGGAGAGACCTATGGAGTGTTTGTCAGATCTGCAAGGAGAGACCTATGGAGAGTTTGTCAGATCTGTAAGGAGAGACCTATGGAGAGTTTGTCAGATCTGGATGGAGAGATCTATGGAGTGTTTGTCAGATCATGATGGAGAGATCTAAGAAGCGTTTGTCAGATCATGATGGAGAGACCTATGGAGCGTTTGTCAGATCTGTAAGGAGAGACCTATGGAGCGTTTGTCAGATCTGGATGGAGAGACCTATGGAGCGTTTGTCAGATCTGGATGGAGAGATCTATGGAGTGTTTGTCAGATCATGATGGAGAGACCTATGGAGTGTTTGTCAGATCTGGATGGAGAGACCTATGGAGCGTTTGTCAGATCTGAATGGAGAGACCTATGGAGTGTTTGTCAGATCTGGATGGAGAGACCTATGGATTGTTTGTCAGATCTGGATGGAGAGTGAGTGAGTGAGTGAGTATGGTTTTACGCCGCTTTTAGCAATATTCCAGCAATATCACGGCGGGGGACACCAGAAATGGGCTTCACACATTGTACCCATGTCGGGAATCGAACCCGGGTCTTCGGCGTGACGAGCGAACGCTTTAACCACTAGGCTACCCGACAGCCCCCTGGATGGAGAGACCTGTGGAGTGTTTGTCAGATCTGCAAGGAGAGACCTATGGAGTGTTTGTCAGATCTGCAAGGAGAGACCTATGGGGTGTTTGTCAGATCTGCAAGGAGAGACCTATGGAGTGTTTGTCAGATCTGCAAGGAGAGACCTATGGAGTGTTTGTCAGATCTGTAAGGAGAGATCTATGGGGTGTCTGTCAGATCTGGATGGAGAGATCTATGGGGTGTCTGTCAGATCTGGATGGAGAGATCTATGGAGTGTTTGTCAGATCTGTAAGGAGAGACCTATGGAGAGACCATCAGCACCAATAATGACAAAAGAGGTTTTAATGCTTAGTTTTACCGTATTGCATGTGATGTTAATATATAATTTTGACAGACCTCTAAATTTAAGCATGTCATCAATCCCAATTGCGTGGGTCGATGCTCACGATATCAATCACTGGATTGTCTGGTCCAGACTTGATTATTTGCAGACCGCCATCATATAGATGGAATATTGCTGAATGCAGTGTTAAACAACAAACCAACCAAATCTAAATTTAAGAAAAGAGGAACTTAAAGACATACAAATTTTCAACAAGGACAGATGCCCCCCCCCCCAATTTTTCTCAGGTTGGAATCCCAGATAAGTCTGTGATGTATGAACAGAGCACTCACCTGCTTGTCTGACTGGCATGTCAATCTGCTCCATCATCACTACCTGCAGCAGCACAGGCCCGAACCCGATGATCTTGTGTACCTGCAACATTCCAACATTGATGAGGCCAAGAACACAAGGGCTGACACTGACTGGAGACTCAAGTCTACATAGCAACTGAGGAATTGGATATCCTAGTTGTTTGTTTGTTTGTTGTATAACCCCGCACTCAGCAATAATTCAGCCATATGACGGCAGTCTGTAAATAATCAAGTCTGGACCAGACAATCCAGTGATTGACATCATGAGCATCGATCCACGCAATTGGGATACGATGAAATGCATCAACCAAGTCAGCGAGTCTGACCACCCAATTCCATTAGTCGCCTCTTACGACAAGCATTATGCCCCCGATCTTCACAGGTCTATGTCAACACTGTCGCTGCACTAGATGTCAACACTACAATAGATGTCAACACTGTCACTCCACTAGATGTCAACACTGTCACTCCACTAGATGTCAACACTACAATAGATGTCAACATTGTCACTCCACTAGATGTCAACACTACAATAGATGTCAACACCGTCACTCCACTAGATGACAA
This sequence comes from Haliotis rufescens, assembly GCF_023055435.1. Classification (NCBI taxonomy): domain Eukaryota; kingdom Metazoa; phylum Mollusca; class Gastropoda; order Lepetellida; family Haliotidae; genus Haliotis; species Haliotis rufescens. Next base: position 59,464,737 of record NW_025964334.1, read on the forward strand.
CACTACACTAGATGTCAACACTGTCACTACACTAGATGTCAACACTGTCACTCCACTAGATGTCAACACTACAATAGATGTCAACATTGTCACTCCACTAGATGTCAACACTACAATAGATGTCAACACCGTCACTCCACTAGATGTCAACACTACAATAGATGTCAACACTGTCACTACACTAGATGTCAACACTGTCATTCCACTAGATGTCAACACTACACTAGATGTCAACACTGTCATTCCACTAGATGTCAACACTAAACCAGATGTCAACACTACACAACACTGCACTAGATGTCAACACTGTCACTAGATGTCAACGGTCACTGCACCAGATGTCAACGGTCACTGCACTAGATGTCAACACTGCACTCGATGTCAACACTGCACTAGATGTCAACACTGCACTAGATGCCAACAGTCACTGCACTAGATGCCAACAGTCACTGCACTTGATGTCAACACTGCACTAGATGTCAGCACTGCCACTGCACCAGATGTCAACAGTTACTGCACTAGATGTCAACACTGCACTAGATATCAGCACTGCACTAGATGTCAACACTGTCACTGCACTAGATGTCAACAGTCACTGCACTAGATGTCAACACTTCACTAGATGTCAGCACTGTCACTGCACTAGATGTCAGCACTGTCACTGCACTAGATGTCAACACTGCACTAGATGTCAGCACTGTCACTGCACTAGATGTCAGCACTGTCACTGCACTAGATGTCAGCACTGTCACTGCACTAGATGTCAACAGTCACTGCACCAGATGTCAACAGTCACTGCACTAGATGTCAACACTGCACTAGATGTCAGCACTGCCACTGCACCAGATGTCAACAGTTACTGCACTAGATGTCAACACTGCACCAGATGTCAACAGTCACTGCACTAGATGTCAACACTGTCACTAGATGTCAACACTGCGCTAGATGTCAACAGTCACTGCACTAGATGTCAACAGTCACTGCACTAGATGTCAGCACTGTCACTGCACTAGATGTCAACAGTCACTGCACTAGATGTCAACACTGCACTAGATGTCAACAGTCACTGCACTAGATGTCAACACTGTAACTAGATGTCAGCACTGCCACTGCACAAGTTGTCAACAGTCACTGCACCAGATGTCAACACTACACCAGTCAACAGTCACTGCACTAGATGTCAACACTGTCACTAGATGTCAACACAGCACTAGATGTCAACACTGCACCAGATGTCAACAGTCACTGCACTAGATGTCAACACTGTCACTAGATGTCAACACTGCACTAGATGTCAACACAGCACTAGATGTCAACACAGCACTAGTTGTCAACACTGCACCAGATGTCAACAGTCACTGCACCAGATGTCAACACTGCACTAGATGTCAACACTGTCACTGCACTAGTTATCAATGCCTGTGGCAAGAATTATGCATATCTATCATCAGCTGATCACTATTTTACTGCTTGAAATTTGCATATTTGCTACATCAAGGAACTTTAACTTTCAGCCAATCAGTGAAGTATGCATCAACAGTGATCAAAGACCTCAGTCCTCATTTAGACAGTCAATGATAGTAGGTATTTTCATTTTAAAAAATGATGCAATATTAGCCCTTTTTTTTAAAACTTTTATCAAAGGGAAGCATATTTGTACAGTTTACCGATGCACCTGTCACTGTATATCGGCCTAGACTACAAATTATACAGTTCTATAACTAAACATGCTAAAGTAAATGGAAACTATTTATAGCTAGACTTGATAGTGATTGTTAAACATGAAGCAACTGAGACAAAGTCACGCACACACACACTGCCGGCTGGTTCCTGACAAGATATGACACAGATTCTTTAACTGAAACCCAATGATAATCAATGTCAGTGATGTTTAAGTAATATGATTATGAAAGGTCGGTACAACATAACTTTACGAAGGATCATATAGACAGACAAGAACAGTGACGATTCTGACACGGCTATCAAGAGACAGTTTGCGCTGTAGCAAGTCAACAGTAGCACCAAACCAGGTGTTGTGACCTCTAACAGAAATAGTAGTTACTAATTAACTTTAACTTCACATGGACCATTCAAGCTGTGCCTTGTAAACCATGGTAAACTGCTTGTCTCAAGGATTATCCTGGGAAGTTTTACCGATGAGAGAAAATCTCCCCTGCTCCAAAAGCAATGAGATTTTTTGGCGTGTGTTAAGATTTTGCTAATTTTCAGCGATATATCGTCTTCAAACTGGAAATTTGATTTTAGGTATTTACATATGACTCAAATTATGTTGCAAGTAATGTTACTAGATTATATAGATATATCCTCGGATATCCTATATTCGAACATTAATTATTCCACTGCGAATATTTATAAATATCAGCATTAGTATCAACAACAAAAAGGCATCAGTCTTTATATTTCTGTTCATTGACTATATTAGGAGAAATTACATTAATATTTATGTATTTCTGTTCATTGCCGACTTTAGAAGAAATTATTCACGAGTACAATTATAGATGGTTTAGCAGACATGTTAACCACCATCATCCGTTCATCACACTGGCATGCTGGAGACAACAATCCACAGTTATCAATCTCTCAATGTTTGTTAAGTTCATAATTTATTATATTCGAAGTGATGACATGAAATAGCAACTGTTGTAAATGGTGTTACAGTTTCAGCGTTCCCGTTTACCGTTAATTACCATTTTTTTACCAGTAAAATTAGGCTTGGACCGGTAATTCATGTGACTGCCAGTCCCTGTGTACTGGCAAATAACGTACCTTATAAATCTTTGTTGTTGAACAAAACTTCAGTGATATTCATATAAGTACATTTTTCGAACAAAGTCAGCTTGTCTGTTACCATCATGGTTTAACCTTATCTATTTCTAGCTTAAATATCCATGTCTCGAAATATTATTAAAAAAAAGAAGAGAAATTGTGATGTATAGATCTAACTAAGTTACTTGAGAGATGACATCTTTGCACTGAACATGATGTTGAAAGAATTAAAACCAAATAATTTTCATATGTTTGTTTATTTGTTGAAAGTTGGGACTGGCCAAAATTGGGGAGGACTGGTAATTTTTAGAGTTTCAAAAGCCAGCAGGATCACTGCTGTTTATTGGCCAAAAATGTATCATTTACAATCCAGTGCTTTCGTCAATTTCACTGGTCATTTCCGTCTGCAGTGTGTACCATATCAGAGACCGGGTCTCTGACCGTATGAAATGAAATCTTATCAATAAATTAGAAGTGACAGTTCATTATACAATGACTATTGCTCCAGGTTCACCCTTTTGTAAATTAGCAAGAATTTAAGTCATTGTTTCCCACAGAAGGCAGCGTATTTGCTATGTGCAGCAGCCAGAAACTGTTTACGAGTAACCGGAAGTTGAAAAGACTGTTGACATTCACAATGTTTGTGACTTACACTTGAATGATGAAGTCACAGTTTTCAATTTTCAATTGACAAATCTGGAAGCAAACATATTGTAGCATATTCTAAAAAATCTCCAACTTGCTGTTTGGCAACTAGAATTAGTTCCAAATTAGTAATTCACGCACTGTGGCCATTCTTGCACTAGGGTACGTTCATGAAAACCTATCCACCAGTGCTGTCTTTCTAAACATGCTAAAGGCTAGGCAAATCTCAGCTAAAATATGACCGTTTGTGATTGGAAATTTGCATATTCTCATGGAGAAAGAGTTGTACATATATTAATTTAATTTTTGTTTAGTTGTCAAACCAAAATCGAAATTTGCTTATGTTTTGAAACTTTACCTGTGATTGCTTTTTTCTCTTGATTTCTGCACAAACATACATACATCTACGTCTTTGATTTCTGCTAGGATTTGTGACAAAAAAATGTGCTTAATGACTTGTTGTAGATCACGGAATAAGATTTTTGTGCGCTACCAAAGTGTGTATGTTGTAAAAGCAAACACTTGTTTTGCCATCAGAGACAAAAAATGCTGCACACTCCACCATTGTCAACTGATGCAAAGCTACGTGCAGTGATGTCAGAATCGGTTATGAACAATAAGAGATAGCATGCACTGTTGCGAGTATGCAAATCGCTGTTTCGATTGACAACCTTTAACGATTGAATAAACCATGATAAACTATGGTGTAAGTTTTTATTGACATTTTCAGGTAATGTAGACAATTTTATTTAAGCAATATGATATTTTCACTGTTTGTAGGTGAAAATGAGAGTGTCAATACAAATAAAACTATTGAAAGATATAATTGTGCTAAATGAATATTGATGCGATATCTATGACAACTATGCATGAAGATCGCGGAATCGCGGCCAAAGTCAATCCCTGTTGTCTTGACATTCTATATCGATCACACATATCAGCAGATTAATGATCGGTTTGACATTCCAGGTCGATTGACCGAATATTCCATCCATTGCTCCAGCACTAACTCAAAGTATGACATTTGTAATGTATCCAATGTCTGACAATTAAGGTTCAATCAAGGCCTCAATAGCAGTAAAGTGGTTGTGGTTTCTTTGGTCTGATCGGTGTTTGTTTGTTTGTTGTTTAATGCCACACTCAGCAATATTCCAGCTATATGACGGCAGTCTGGACCAGACAATCCAGTGATTGATGTCATGAGCATCAATCCATGCAATTGGGATACGATGATATGCATCAACTAAGTCAGTGAACCTGACCATCCTATCCCGTTAGTCGCCTCTTACAACAACCATAGTTGCCTTTTACGGCAAGCATGAGTTGCTGAAGACCTATTCTACTCCGCATCTTCACGGATTGTCTGAACGGTGAGTTGGTCTGACCTGCCTATCAGCTCAGATACAATATTTTCACAAAATCATTGAAAACAATATTGAACATACTGAATGGCCGGTAATGTGCAGAAAGTATACATTACACACAAGAAAATATGATACTATATCCTGATATAAAAGATGTCAACCGTCTGTGACTTTAGCCACTAGTCCGAAGCCTGAGTCTAGTGAAAACAATTTCGGTCTAGTATTCTTTTCTTCCCAAAGTCCACATATAAACAGTAAGATCTATTGAAGATTAAACCACATGACAGGTCCACACGAGAAGACTCAAACACACTTATCTCATCTTACATGTTATAGTCACAGTGCATTCATATCCAATCATCCTTATTAGTACATCAACACAGACCAGTTCTGGCACCGTCTCACCCACAAATTACTCGCATTAGCAACACAAATCATTGAAACACAAAAATATGAAACACATTTACAAGCAGAAATAACAGTCTTTGTAACCAAGCTACATAAATTGTTGGCTGCAATTGAATCAATGGCCCTCAAATTCATATTTTGCAAAAATAATAACTCCTAGGGGGAACCCTGACGCCTAAAGTGCGTGTCAGAGTTCTGTTTGTTGCTTTACGCCGCACTCAGCAATATTCCAGCTATATGACGACGGTCTGTAAATAATCGAGTCTGGACCAGACAATCCAGTGATTGACATCATGAGCATCGATCCACGCAATTGGAATCGATGATATCAACCAAGACAGCGAGCCTGACCACCCGATCCTATCAGTCGCCTCTTGCGACAAGCATAAGCACATTTTACGGCAAGCTTGGGTTGCTGAAGACCTATTCTACCCCAGATCTTCACGGGTGGTGTTAGAGTGAAAAGGATGTGATGTGCAGTAACATGGACGTGATAGGATGATGTTTCGATGTTGGAATGTTGGTCCTTGGCATGTTAACAATCTCACTATGGTTCATCACAGTTAATTTCAAACTCAATACAATCAATCTGCAACAGTATTAATTTGGCAAAACAGTAACATTTCCCTATTAAAACACTGCCTCTAACACCAAAGAAATTTATGTTACCGTATTCGACGTAATAAGCGACCCACTCTAATAAGCGATTCTTTCACTCCCTTTCGATTGATCAATGTATCACATTGATCATTTTAACATTAAATTCTGGAAAAAATATATCTGTCGTATATAAACATTTCAGGCTGTCAACACAAACAACAAAATTAACACCCTTTCAACTCTGTTGTTTTTCACCAAAATAATATTCTAATAGGAGCCCCCTATTTCTAATTTTGAGAGCACCCTGTGCGCTTTTTACGTCGAATACGGTATTTGAAAATGCCTGTTTGTACCAGTGATGCATGTTATTGATGCACTTTGACAAGCATGTTTCTGTCAGTCAAAAAGCTCATGTCATCCATAAATGCTTTAGTTCATTAACACTCAGGACAAATGGCAGCAATGAGGATCACCTACTTGCCTGACAGACCACCTTCAACATGGGGCAGATAATTTCACAGTAGGAGAGTGGTTTAATAATGACATTATCCTTCATTTGATAAGTGAATCCCAAAACTAACATCTATCAGTGTGACAAACTGTTGTTCTAACAGATCAGGTTCTGACAATTATAAGAAGTGAATTCCATGATGGACCTATCAGCTGTAGAACAGTGTTAGTAACACATTTACCTTGAAATAAGCTAGGGCCTGTGTGACAAAAATAGCCTCATTACTCTTAGGCCTACTTGGTCATAAGTTATAAGAACTAGAAATGTGTTTAGTAACAGTGTGAGGTCATGTTTCAACAACTGTAAATAATTAAGAGGTTATATGTTCATGAAGACTACAAACAATATTTCATTGCAGCAGTCTCCGATCAGGGAGAAGCTGGCTGGTATTTTGCCTGAAGCACACGTGCTGCCAGTACTTAGCATGCGTCATGCATGGGATAAGTTGGTTCCAGGAGAGGGGGCCAATCGTTCGAGGACAATACGATCACCCCAATTAAATATAAGTACATTAAGTCACAAATCCTAACATTAAAAACCGATCATGATCAAACAGCTACCAATACGACAAAAAAAACAATTTATCATGACGAAAAACAGCGACATGGAGATCTGCCATGACAGAAAACGTGGTCGGGCCTCTCACCTCCGTCAACTGTTGCTCGGCATTCTCTCGGCGCTCGGGATCGAGGGTTGCTCTAAGCACCTCCACCAACTTCCCAACATCCATGTTTGGAATACGATGCTATGTAAGACTGGGATAAATCTACAATTTCTTTTTCTTCGCCACCAAATTCCTCAACAGCGTGTGACGACGATGACCGGTGGCGCCAAGAGGAGAGCACTCTGCACATGCTCGAAATAGCACACGGTTGCCGCAAACATTCATTCTCGCGTGAAGTATTTATTAATTTTCAGCGATTCGTATGAAGAACGGGGATTTATACACTACAGCTACGGCGTACAAGGTAAATCAGATAGATATTATGAAATATAATACACCGTCGTCAAACGCGACATGTGATATCGGCTTGCGGCACATTGTACGTGTGATTCATCTACTATTATCGAGAAGACTATATATCATCAGTAAATGAAACTTAAAAGTACTCTTTTTTATATTTACAAGAGTTGTCTCTCCTTGTGCTGAACACCAGATTTGAATTTAGAATCAGCAACGTTCACTTTCACATAAATCATATGATCCTTCCCCAAAACTAAATATATAAGGACCTCTTAAACACTTAAAACTTTCTTTATTATTATGTACAGATTAAAATAAAAAATGCAGCAAAGAGGGTTTGGGTGATCCTGGCACAGTCAGGCTGGTTAGGCTCATCATCAGCTCAGGGCCCTTGCCCCCTCTACACGCAGCCCAGACAGCGAATGGAACTTCTCCCAGGAATCGCTTGACCCGTGAAGATTCCGGGTTAGAATAGGTCTTCAGCAATCCATGCTTGCCGTAAAAGGTGACTATGCTTGTCGTAAAAGGATCGGGTGGTCAGGCTCGCTGACTTGGTTGATGCATGTCATCGTATCCCAATTTCGTGGGTCGATGCTCATGATGTCAATCACTGGATTGCCTGGCCCAGACTCGATTACTTACAGACCGCCGTCATATAACAGGAATATTGCTGAGTGCGGCGTTAAACAAGAAACCAACCAACCAACTAGGAAGCGCTGCCTAGTCAAACCCACCCGGAACTTTTCGGAGAATGTGAAGACTCCCTAACACTGCAGCCTTGTGCATTACCCAGATTGTCAGAAGGGCTGTATTCCTGGTAGCAAACCCGGTTACTCTCCCAATGTCAGTCAACAGATTGGGAGGTACCAAACCTAAGGCACCGAGAACAATGGGGAGTCGGACAACTTGGTACTTGGGATGCAAGCGTGACATTTCGAAAGTGAGGTCCGCACATTTGCCATGTTTTTTTCTGAATCTTGTCAATCACATTAGTGTCAAAAGGGACAAAACATTCAGTGATATAAATGATTTCATTGGATAAAAAGGACAAGATAAGGTGTGTTGGCCTGGATACGTCTGAGGCTGTAAAGGGGTCTATTCCAAAGAATTTTGTATTTATCATTTTCCATGACGCCCTCTACATATTCCGGGTCGTACCATGGATGGACCTTTGTGTCAAAACCACAAGCATGGGGAAAGCGGTAATAAAATGATCGAGCTACACTATCATGTCGCTTAAGATACTATGTGTGTGCCAAAACTGGCACCCACTGACAATGTATTGGACAGTCTCATTAAATTCATTACATAATCTACATTTTTATATTTACAATTTGATGCAAAATCACATATTGACTGTTTCGAGTGGGAAGTGACTGGTCCTGAGCAACAAACAGAAAACCTTCTGTTTCACTTTTCAGGCCATCCGACTTCACCCAAGCCAACGACTCTGCAGGGTTGCTGATCATCTCAGCACACTGCACATAAACTCGATGCAGTGGTCGTGCAGAAAGCCTCTCCTTAAAAAATGGGTCTGGATCGACTTGTTTGCTATCGTTTGTTTTCAGAAGAAAAACAACAACATTATTTTCTGGAAGAGTGACAGTTAAGATGAGACCAGGCCTCACACAAGAAAGGTTTATTCAAGTAATTAAAAACCTGCTAACTCGGGTCGTAAGGTGTGCTATTTTAATCACACAGTGACAATGTCCAGGCTTTATCTAAGATTCCAAACTAAGTTTTAAGGCACATTTGGAAACATCATCGTTAGTTTGTATAAAATGGATATTTATTTTAAGTTCTCATTTCTTAATTTCAGCGGTAGAAACCTTTTCCCCTCAGAATCCTCAGTGGTCCTCATGTATCATTCTCATTTTGGAATTTTGACTGATACTTGCTGCAAGCTTGGGGCCGAATATCTGACTCTGAGCAGGTCGAGGTAGTCCCCTCGTTCTGCCCAGACGGGAAACAGGATAGACTCACTTAATGAACTTCCCAGCATGACCCGTGAAGATCTGGGATAGAAGAGGACTTCAACAACCCATGCTTGTCTCCCCGTGAAGATCTGGGATAGAAGAGGACTTCAGCAACCCATGCTTGTCGTAAAAGGCGACTATGCTTGTCGTAAAAGGCGACTAATGGGATCGGGTGGTCAGGCTCGCTGACTTGGTTGATGCATGTCATCGTATCCCAATTGCCACGAGTCGTTTATTTCTTATATGAGATATCAACATTATGTACAGCCTGTTGAACCCGCATTTAAATAATGATAACTCTCTCAATAGAATCCGACCTCGGCAATGTCGGACAAGTCCATTTCATGCACAGACTGGTATTTCCCGCATATTTTCACAATCCTCGCGTCGATTACCTGTACCTTTTCCCAATAACGACTGTGATATCTGTCACACTTTGGGACGCGATTGTTCGGCCATCGCCTTTTTCTGCGTTGCCCAGCAACATCTATTGAGAACAACTCACTAAACACTCCCCTCTTAAAATTAACGTCGTCATATATATATATTTATCATCCAAAACTGGCTCCCCCAGGATATATTCGCTTGGGTGAGATCAAGCGATATCTACACTGTAGATATCGCTGCAATGAAATTGCATCAGAATGCTTTGCAGACCATTGTGACGTCATTGGTTACCATGCCGTCACAATCAAATGACATCACTAATGGCTCTGCTACTGAAGCTGTTAGCAGTACTTTTTACACTGAAGACACTGCTTATTACTGTCTACAAACTGAAAAAGTTGGAAGAATGATGTTGGATGATAAATAAAATCTCACCCTCGTGTCTGTTGATATCAAATATATCAACACTCGGCAAGCCTCGGAGTTTTCCCACTTTTATCAACTCGTGCTGATATGTTTGATATCAAAAGACACGAGGGTGAGATTCTCTATCTTACGATTCACTATGCATGTATTTGGAGACGCTAGCTGTTCTCGAGACGGACAAGGGTGTGCTGCTTTTTGTTTGTTGTTTAACGCCTTACTTAGCCATATTCCAGTTTTTTCTGTAATTCATCAAATCTGGACCAGACAATCCACTGACTGACATCATGAGCATCGTTCTTCGCAACTTGGATACGATGACATGCAACAACCAAGTCAGATGACCACCCAATGCTATGTTGTCGCCTCTTACGGCAAGCATGGGTTGCTGGGGACCTAATCTAACACGGATCTTCACGGGTCCAGCGATTCCTGGAAGAAGTTCCATTCGCTGTCTGGGCTGCGTGTAGAGGGGGCAAGGGCCCTGAGCTGATGATGAGCCTAACCAGCCTGACTGTGCCAGGATCACCCACGGGGGCATTTATACCATAAGAGTAGCAACCTAAATTATAAAAAGCATGTAACGTTTTGAAAACTAATTACTAAAGCTTGTTTCAAAGAGGATACAGAATATTCACAATTTACCTAACTGTGTACATAGTTTGCGAGAGGTTCGCTGTTTTAAAATTGTGATTGTAAACAGTCGTAGGGTAATACTATATTTGTATCACGTGTGTTTGTGTACATCCGTCATCTGATCAGAGAGGAGGAACTGATAGTAGGTGTGGGCAGATGAGGGTCGACAGCGTCTACTTTGTGAGAAGAATTGGTATCTGGACTTTGTATACTCATTAGATCGAACCATTACAACATGTAAGTAATGAATTCTACGCTAGACACTATTAGTGTCTCATAAAATATGTGTGGTATATCTTGTTTGTATTCTGAACAGCCTATATATATATGCGTGTACATTTGCTCAGGATTATTTGTGGGCCGTTATTTGTTATCTGTTTCAGCTGACAACTGCTGACAGTGTCGAGACTTGATTTGCAATTTTAAGGGAAAGACTTCCACCCGTATCCCCCTTTCCAACTTCTTTCAATTATCTCGTCCAATATGGTTATTGTATAGAGAATCTCACCCTTGTGTCTTTTGATATCAATTATATCAACGATATATTTGATATCAAAAGACACGAGTCTAAATTTTATTTATCACCCAACATCATTCTTCCAACTTTACTTTTTCAGTTTGTAGACAGTAATAAGCAGTGTCTTATGTGTAAAAAGTACTGCTGACAGCTTCAGTAGCAGAGCCATTAGTGATGTCATTTGATTGTGACGTCATGGTAACCAATGATGTCACAATGGTCTGGATTACATTTGATGCAATTTCATTGCAGCGATATCTGCAATGTACACACCGCTTGGAAGTTATACCAATTGGGCTAAAGTACGCGACAATGTAATTGTTAATTCAGTAAGTTAAGCAATGATAAGAAATGTTCCTCTTTTGCCAAAAAATTCTAAACTTAAAGAATCACTACACTATCTCAAGGTTTCAACTCCAGGGTGGACTTGCTTTTTCATTTGTTTGTTTTGTATGGTGACATCAGCTTCAAAGTGGGTTATGTGTGAAGCCCATTTCTTGTGTGATATTGCTGGAATATTGCTAAAAGCGGCGTAAAACCAAAACTCACTCACTCACTCACTCACTCAAAATGGGTTATATTTTACGAACTGTCTGACTATCTTCCCTTGTTTGAGAGCTGCGCACACAAACATGACAGCATGGTCACTTCTGGAGAGTGGAAGTGGGATAGCCTGGTGGTTAGAGTGTTAGCTTGTCACATTGAAACCTTGGGTTGAAAGCCCTACATGGGTACAATGTGTGAAGCCCATTTCTGTGTCCCCAACCATGATAATGATGGGGTAAAACCTCACTTCACTCACTCAATGTCATATAGCTGGAATATTGTTGAGTGCAGCATTAACCCCCTGGATGCCACGGGGACATATATGGCCCTCCTCGACAACCCTCACTTTGAAGTCGAATAAAATTCAAAATACATCACCGACACAAATACACTTCACAGTTTTGAATAAGGTGGGAAATTCACTGTTCTGTGATATCATCCACTGGCATTTTAGGCCAAGCAAAAGTACTGAAAATGATCTCTAAAAATTAGGTACATCGTAAATGATGCATATTTTACACATTACTAAATCACCACTCACTGCGTTAGTTACAGCATGTTTGAAATCTAAATTTCGGATGTTTACTCGGAGAAATGAATTTCAAAAATAGCATATTAGTAGTCATGGGTATCTGTCTTTTATGAAATCACCAATGATTATTCCAAAACATCTCCGATAACCCTAGAATCGTTTAGAATGTTTTGGAAAATACGCAAACACGAACGCTGAAGTGAACTTTCCGCCATATTGGATAGTGTTTACAAAATCACGTTTCAGGAACACAGGTTAACAGACGCCTGTAACATCATGTATATTTCATACTTAGCTGCAATACATACATCCTTGAATTCCTCATACATTTTAGAATCAAATGACCAATGGTCTTTGTCACCAATACACATCTTCCCGAGGCAAGAGAGTTAACTGACTTTAAAAGTCGAGTTTCCACCCTTGCCGAACTAGGCTGGTATTATGGAGTTACATTTTGGCTAGACTAACGAGTCTATGCATAGTCCAATCAAAATCGCGCATCGAAATCCAGTTCGTAAACTGTCGTGCATATTTTGGTCGATTGCAGGATTTGCAAAGCATGCACACCGCCAACTCGTTGTCAACAGATATTTTCCAAATCTTTTCATGTTTTTAATCAAGCTGCTCACATGATTTGTTGCACTTCACAATGTAAGACCCGTTTTATCACAATATAGATCTTGATTATCGATCAGATCGTCTCGACTGGGCGCCACCATTTTGTTTGAAACAAATGCAAGTGATGGAATCGGATTGGTCCATAGGAGAGGCTCAGAAGGGACATAACTCATTATAACTGTTGGTGGTGCTACGATTGGCAGGGGTGGAAACTGGACTTTAATAGTCAGTTAACTCACTTGCCTCGGGAAGATGCCAATACAAAGTGGCTGGATGAAATCAAGCAAAATAAGTTAGGCGTGAAAACAAACGCTGTGCTTGAAAATATGCACTTATTTGAAATGTAAACGAAGCAAAATACAGATTTTACACAGTGTAGCATTTTCTCCTATTTTGAGCTATCCATTTGACTATTTTTTTAAGATATTGGCTCAACATTTTCAGGATATGTATGGGAAGAGAATCGTAGGAAGAATTAGGGAATTTAAAATAGATTTATTGTAATGATTTGATATTTTCAACAGAAATTGTCAAAGTTACCATACTGTGTGACGCCATGACTGACGCAAAATCACGCACAACGACAACAGTATTTATCAGAATTTCTGACTATTTACGTTGGTTTCAATGAAAATTATAACAATAAATAACAGTAAATCTATAATATTTTTCGTTAATATATATGCACACTTTTCTGAAAGAATTGTCTTGGTCTTGGAATTGTTTTTTATGTCGTTTGATTCACAGAACAGTGATATCTAACGATTCGTCAGGTGCGCGTTAGTCACAAACAATTTACGAATTATTCCTCTCGTTTTGCATTATATAATCAATGGGTTCATTCTTTTTTCAATATTGTGATCACAGGATGTTAAACTGTTTACTTTATTTCTCCAGGAATTGTAAAATGTGTAAAAATATAACCCATGCCAGGTACCCCGTTGGTTCAACCGTATACGATTATCCTGGTAATTCTATACCAATAGAGCTTTCTTCGCATCTTTTATTGTGTAATTCAGAGAAGAGATGAAGAGAAATAATAACATAATTATGAACAAATATATGTCCAATATTGACTATAATTTTGGTTGTTTTGAAATATTCTTTGGGGTATTTCATTACGTAAATTGATGCCAAACAGGTGCATGTCTTGTCCAGTTAAGATACACGCTAAACTATCTAATTGTTTGCATATTCAAGACATTATTTACTTGGTGAAAGCAGTCATCTTATGTTGTGTCAAAAAAGCATCAAATTCCGTTTTACACATCAAGATTTTCCATACCATGAACGAAAATTAGGGGAGATATATATTAATCAAAATACCAATGTCGTCTTTCACCGACGTTATCAAGGACATAACACCAGTCATGACGTCAAAAGGAATGGTGATATTTTTGGGGTATTTCATTCCGTTTGATGATAAGGCAAGTGCTCCATTAATAATGGTGCAACATTAGTCAAATGACACTTACACAATCAGGACAATGTTGGAATCTAAGGACTGAGTTATATGTTATATAGGGCCATCCATTTCTCTATTTCCTCTTTTTTTATGAAGTACGATTTCATCATTTCTTATTGATTTTTTTTATAACGAAACATATACAGTATCAATATCGATATTTGTCTTGGAATAGTTTGGTTCCTCGTGAACAAAACACCACAAAATATATTTTCCTTACCCACAGCTAATTCTCACCAAGTGACCTGAGTTACAATGAACTTGTTCCAAGCATAGCGGAGTTATGCCCCCTTTTCTTTGTACATGTGTAATCTCTCTGTCGCCTTTTGAAGTCATAGAGAAAAATCAGTTTTCGTCATTTACGGCATGCTATTTTTGGCATTGAATGTATGTCGTTATACATACGCATATAACTCAATTTGATATGTAGTTATGTCGTTCAGATATTAGGCAGTATTTTGTTCCCTCACAGTTTCCGTAAAGCTTCTAAATAAAAAAAAAGGTCACACAGTACCTTTATCGGTGTACGATAAAAAGCGGAGAAATTTACTGTTTTTCAACACAGAATAAATTCTCGGACAACACTTAGAAGTGTCTTTTTTTTAAAACCGGTTTAATAATTAATAAATAGGAAATTTAACATTCTCCACCTCTGCGTGATTTTATAGCCAGAGGTAGATCGTAATTCTCGCACAACCTTCACTTTTCTGATCTTAGGAAAATGTGTGTCAGAAAAAACCCTCGGCATCCAGAGGGTTAAACAACACTCACTCACTCACTCTCACAGTGACAGTTCAATGTCTGTAATGTAATACTGTTCAAACCAGCAATTCTCAACTAGTAGGGATCAGACTGAAATGGCACAGCGTCAAAACGGACCCAAAACTATCAAGCTCCTCACAGCAATAGCCTGTTTGTGCAACCAGTCATAGCTCCCTACTGTGACAAGGGGCCACTATCAACCAACTCACAACCAACTACCCATTATATTTACGAACAAGTTATGACTGTTGTGATGCCAAATACTCGGCCCCCATCTAATATATTTTTTTTGTCAATTTCAATTTCATTTCAGCTATCATGTAATTGGTATTGTAAGAATGTAAGGGGAAAATTGGATGCTTTTCTGTTAGTCTGCATTCTCAAACCAATCTGATTAAACATACAAAACCTTTTCGCAGTTCACTATGTCAGTGTCCACACTGGTGGCAGCGATGTTACCAGGAGGGTAACATGCTAGGAAGGAGCTTGCAAACAAAAACTATATGACCAACACCAGCAGTGTCATTAATGTTCTCACAGTCTTGTGATCATGGGTGCATGAGTAACCATACGACATGTATATCACTACTTATGATGAGCAGTTGAGTAGCCATACGACATGTATATCACTACTTATGATGAGCAGTTGAGCAGCCATACAACATGTATATCACTACTTATGATGAGCAGTTGAGATCCTCCATGTTCTATAAGGCCCAGCTGGGTGGAGGTTGTCTGTTACCCAGAAGTTCGTATTGTCTGACCCTCTTGGTGCTGCAGTGCTGGTCATGCCCTATTTGTCACATACAGTACAACAAGGATATAGCGAAGAAACGATACAACGAACTGTTAAAAAATCCCCGATTGATCTCCTATATAATATATAAAATTTACGTATATAACAAACTCTCTACAGCCAACTAACGGATACAGCAAACTGATATCTGATCACCGACAAGCCCATCCATCACTAATTAGTGACGTGTATAGCGAACTGAGAAATCTCACTCAGTGTCAAGTGTCACTGACAATTGGCTGTACCCAATCAGCGGCGAATCAACACAATGGCGGCGAATCAATACAATCAGCGGTGACGGATCAACCTTGTTAAATTTGCATTGTGTTAATCTTACCTGTACATGTAATATTGTCTGTAAAATATTATGTCTGTCATTGTCTGTCATTGGAAAATCTGTGTTTTGTCTTATCCAAGATGGCGGTTGTTTCCGAGCAAAAACGTGTATAACGAACAACGGATATAACGAACTGATTTCTCTGGTCCCTTGTATTTCGTTATATCCGTGTTCTACTGTACTTTAAAATCACAAATGTCACGGTTGAGTTCTCCCACTATCCAATGGTTGTTACCCGAGTGGTAAAATTGTTAAACACCTATTGAGAATATAAGGCTTATAATAAATGACTGTATCAAGGTACAGTGCATGCATCATTTAGCACTTTGGAACCGATTACTGGATTCAACCAAATTTCATAAGTCTGCTCACAGCATCCAAATACTGCATTGGGGTCTTGACCCATCTTGCATCTTGAAGCAGGTGGACCACCTTGAAGCAGGTGACCATCTTGAAGTAGGTGTTCATCTTGAAGCAGGTGATCATCTTGAAGCAGGTGATCATTTTGAAGCAGGTGATCATCTTGAAGCAGGTGATCATCTTGAAGCAGGTGACCATCTTGAAGCAGGTGATCATCTTCAAACAGGTGATCATCTTCAAGCAGGTGATCATCTTGAAGCAGGTGATCATCTTCAAGCAGGTGATCATCTTGAAGCAGGTGATCATCTTGAAGCAGGTGATCATCTTGAAGCAGGTGACCATCTTGAAACAGGTGATCATCTTCAAACAGGTGATCATCTTCAAGCAGGTGATCATCTTGAAGCAGGTGATCATCTTGAAGCAGGTGATCATCTTGAAGCAGGTGATCATCTTGAAGCAGGTGACCATCTTCAAGCAGGTGATCATCTTCAAGCAGGTGGACCACCTTGAAGCAGGTGACCATCTTGAAGCAGGTGTTCATCTTGAAGCAGGTGATCATCTTGAAGCAGGTGATCATTTTGAAGCAGGTGATCATCTTGAAGCAGGTGACCATCTTCAAGCAGGTGATCATCTTGAAGCAGGTGATCATCTTGAAGCAGGTGACCATCTTGAAGCAGGTGATCATCTTGAAGCAGGTGATCATTTTGAAGCAGGTGATCATCTTGAAGCAGGTGACCATCTTCAAGCAGGTGATCATCTTGAAGCAGGTGACCATCTTGAAGCAGGTGGACCACCTTCAAGCAGGTGATCATCTTGAAGCAGGTGACCATCTTCAAGCAGGTGACCATCTCAATGCAGGTGATCATCTTGAAGCAGATGATCATCTTGAAGCAGGTGACCATCTTGAAGCAGGTTACCATCTTGAAGCAGGTGACCATCTCAATGCAGGTGACCATCTTCAAGCAGGTGATCATCTTGAAGACTTTTGGATAAGGTGTACCTAATATCTTGGTGACCTTACTGTGCCAACCCTCGACGGAACCTTTGTGAATATTTACGTCGTTTAGTATAAATAACTTTCTGCTTACGAAACTTAAAAAACATACTGTATTGTTTATTTTGAAGAAATCATTCTCACCATAAATTCTGAATATTTTGTCTGGCAGGACAGAGCGAGGTCCTGGAGGTCATACAGACCATCTGGATCACTTGCAGAACGATGTGAGCGAGGTGACCTCACTTCTTCGACAGAATGTAGAGAAGGTGATTGTCCGCGGAGACAAGATAGATGACCTCCAGGAGAGGTCAGGTGAGTGCAGCAGATATGGGTGATGTATCGCATGTGATAATGTGAATACAGGCAGATATTGATAATACATACCATGAAGTCATGTCAATACATGCAGATATAAGTTATAGATATACCATGAAGTCATGTCAATACATGCAGATAGGGGTTATAGATATACCTTGAAGTCATGTCAATACATGCAGATAGGGGTTATAGATATACCATGAAGTCATGTCAATACATGCAGATAGGGGTTATAGATATACCATGAAGTCATGTCAATACACGCAGATAGGGGTTATAGATATACCATGAAGTCATGTCAATACATGCAGATAGGGGTTATAGATATACCATGAAGTCATGTCAATACATGCAGATAGGGGTTATAGATATACCATGAAGCCATGTCAATACATGCAGATATAGGTTATAGATATACCATGAAGTCATGTCAATACATGCAGATATAGGTTATAGATATACCATGAAGTCATGTCAATACATGCAGATATAGGTTATAGATATATCTTGAGTTCAGATGAATACTGGCAGATACAGGTCATATATACCCCATGAGGTCATGTTAATACATGCAGATATAGGTCATATATTTACCATGAGGTCAGGTGAAAACAGGCAGATATAGATCATATATACCATGAGGTCAGGTGAATACTATGTCATGTCAAAATGAAAACTTGACACTTACAACCGGTATAAATGACAGGACCAGTACATAAACGTAAACGTTAACAATGGAATATATAATGCACTAAATGAGAACCTTTAAAGTAATATAGCTAAAATGGATAGAACTTTCATCAAAATGCCTGCATGGTAACAGAAATATGCAGGCCAGTGTTACTTGTTTGCAGGCCGCTTTCCCCTAACAATGGGCTGCTGTCTATTCCATTGCTATGTGACGTCATTAGTGTCACGTTTCTTGTTTGTGATGTCATCCTATACTATGTTATATGATGTTGCTTTTTGTAACTCAGTGACCACGGTTTTAAGCTTTTTTTTCTCTATAATTTGTATAAATAAAGTCCCGAATGTGGTTTCTTTAATAAATAATGTCTTTGCTCATCACAATTAATGATAGTAAAACACAAAACAGTGTCGAATAACAAATTTCTGTTCAAGAATTTCCATGTGAAGTATGTGAGGTTGGTGTTGGAAAATTCAAAATGGCTGTTACCGACGGTATACGGTCTCATATTAGGTCAGTAACAACCATCATCGATTTTTACTGATGGTATACGGGCTCATGTGGGGTCAGTAGTTCTGCTCTCTGATTGGTCAATCTTACTTTGAGGCAGATATAGGTCAGATATACCATGAGAGGTGAATACAGGCATATATAGGTCATATATACCATGAGGTCAGGTGAGTGCAGCAAATATAGGTCAGATATACCAATGGGACGATACCTGCTTCAATATTAAAGATGTATTCCAAGAATCTGTATCTGTGACTGTGATTAAGTCTATGAAAAAAAAGGAAAGAAGTAACAATGGTATCTGTTTTGCATTGTCAGAGGATTTGGAGTCGGGCTCCATCAACTTCAAGAAGACATCGGTACGACTCAAGAAGAAAATGTGTTGGCAGAACTGTAAGATGAACTGTATTATTGCCTTCGTCGCTGCTGTCATCGTCATCATCATCGTCATCATCATTGTTGGTGAGTAGCACTTATATCTGTGGGCCACATGATTCGATAACAGAATTTTTGCATCGGAACGGACTCTTAATGGACATTATTAGCAGTGTTAGAAATTGGCACTAGTCCTATAGTCCTTGCCAAACTGCCCATAAGTGTTGCCTGCCCATCTTAAATGTTACCTGCCTGCATTCAGACATTATAAGTATTGAAAATTTGTGAAATACGAGGGACAAATCGCGCCTTGATTCAGTTGAAATAATGCGAACAACTACTTGAGAATCCACGACGAGTTATGATAAATCTGAATGTGTAAATAGTCTTAAAATTATCTGCCAGACAGTCGCACAGGTGGAGGATAATTTCATGCAGCCATACTGAAAAGGTATCAGTCGTGCACACTTGTGTGAAAAAACCTGGAGAAAATTACCAAGTTGTGACCAGGCTCGCTGTTTATGTGATAGCTTATCCTGATAGCGTGATCTGGTTTGCACCAAATATGGCTACTGTACATGTTACTGTGGGATACAGTCCCGTAAAGATTCATGATAGAACAACCCATGAACGTCCCATGCTTGTCATAAGAGGTGACTAACGGGATCGGGTGGTCAGGCTCGCTTACTAGATCCCAATTGCATAGATTGATGCTGATGACGTCAATCACTGGATTGTCTGGTCAAGACTTGATTATTTACAGACTGCCGTCATATAAGCTGGAATATTGCTGAGTGCTGTGGCGTACGACACCATTCATTCAGTGACTGTTGTGTTCAGCACAGGTGACCCTGTCCCTGGGCAGAGTTGTGTCCCTTGTTTATGAGGGATCAAATAGCTGCTACTTAATATGATTCCTGCACACTGTGCCTGTTGGTGAACGTCCAGGACCTGCCTCGCTTCAGGCTTTCATCCCACGTCAAGTTCACGACCTGTGAAGATCCGGGTTAGAATAGGTCTTTAGCAACCATGCTTGTGGTATGAGGCGGGATCGGGTGGTCAGGTTCGCTGACTTGGTTGAGTCATGTCACCGTATCACAATTGTGTGGAACGATGTTCATGATATCAATCACTGGATTGTCTTGTCCAGCCCTGATTATATGCAGATCGCTGTAATGTGACTGGAATATTGCTGAGTGCAGCGTAGAACAACAAACAAACAAATCAAGCTGACACTCCATGCTGTAACTGAATATTGTTCAAAGCACTGTTGGGTGGAGGTATAGTCTCATGTTTTAAGCATTTACTTTTCATCCTGAAAGCCCCAGTTGGATTCCCCACAAGGAAATTGTTTCTGTTGTCCCCTGTCCAGCTGTCCAGCTGTTGCTGGAGTATTGCTAAAAGCAGTGTAAAACAAAACTCACTCACTCACACAAACCAATGTTATGGCCAACTCATTAGCTGTTGTTTCTTTCAGTTGAAGTAAAACCTGGAGGCTCTGGAGGGGGAGGACATCACAACAGCACACTCAACAAATGCTTCAACTGCTAGCTTGACCTCATGTGGAAGGAGGTGTATGGAAGAGCTGAGACAATATCGTTACATGCTGAACATAGGGGTTTTGTGCATTTCTTTCTCAAAACACTTTTTTCCCAGGTTTTTCATTGGTATTTATGGATGGCTGTGACACTTAGAGTTGTCTGATGTTTCCTGAACATTGATACTTACATATATACATTAGCAATGACATATTCTAAGATATATTGAATGGGAGCTGAGAAATGTTTTTAACAAATGTTATATTTGGGACAATGGAGTTAACTGACTATAAAAGTCCAGTTTCCACCCTGGCCAACCTAGGCTGGTATTATGGAGTCATATTTTGGCCGGACAAACGAGTCTATGCATAGTCCAATCAAAATCATGTAACAAAATCAAAATTCGGTTTCGTAAACTTTTGTGCAGATTTCGGTCGATTGCAGGATTTGCAAAGCATGTGCACCGCCAACTCGGCGTTAACAGATATTTTCCAAATCTTTTCATTTTTTTAATCAATGTGCTCACATGATTTGTTGCACTTCACAATGTAAGACCAATTTTATCACAATATAGATCTTGATTATCGATCAGATCGTCTTGACTGGAAACTGCGATTTTGTATGAAGCAAATGCAAGTTATGCAAGGGGTAGATAACACTTTTTTAATGTTCTGTACTACGTAATGGCAGTGTTGAGATCACTTGGATACAATTGCTTCTGCATGGCTTTTAGTTCATTGTGTGGGTGTTCAGAGAATTACACAATTCGTAATCAGCATCACTCACATATTTGTATACTCCCAAGGGAGCTGAGAATGAAAATCAAGTGCACACTGATCCATTGACATGCACCGAGCATAGAGAAGATATTACCTGCATCTTTGTCACGCTGATGTTATTGTGATACTTGTTTTGCTCGGGAAATAAGAAATTTATGACATGTTTGGTGTAATCAATCTTTATCACACCCTTGTTGTTATCGCTATTTTTGTTACTGTGTACATTTGTCTGTAGGTCGGGCGTTCGATTCCCGGTTGTGTTGTACCAAAAAGATGGTACTTGTTGTTACCCTGCCTGACCCTCAACATTAAGGGGCTAAAAGAAGGACTGGTCGGCTCGGGGTCAGTGTACTGTGTCTGAGTGGGGTATTCATGTTAAACTGCGTCATAGTATCTTAGTTGGCTAGCACTATAAGATCAGCATTTATAGCCCGGACTAGTACAAGCAGTCACACACACCCACACACACACACTTGTGTGCACGTCACTTTATAATTGCAACAGTCTTCAATGCGACATTAAACCCCATTTCACCTCACGTCACATTTGTCTGTGCGTGACAGTGTATGTTTTGTTATATCCATCATGTAATCCTATTTAATGTTGTGGTTACATAATGTCAGGAAAGTGCAATTCTGTGTCTTTGTGATAGTCATGTTGGTAGATTCCTTCAGATGTGTGTCTTTTGACACAATGAATACATGGAGGTTATCATGCCTGTGTGTTTTGGAACAGCCAATATCTTGTGTTAGGAATATTTAGTGAGCCTTTTCCTAATACAGGATATTTAACATCCCAAAATAAAACAAGAGGGCACGGTTGGCCCAGTCGTCTAAGGCGCCACGATTTGCTGTGCAGAGTTGCGTGTCTTGGTCATGCCAGAAACCTATTATTGTGGGTTGGAATCCCAGCTGCCCTGTTTACGTTTCTTGGTTTGTCAGCACCATACCTGTGCTCGTGGGTTTCACCGAAGTGGTACACGTCTGAGACCTGCATCACTTTGGCCTTTCCTCCCACATTAAGCTGACACGTATGATATAACTGGAATACTGTTAAAAGCTGTGTTAAACCCAACTCACTCACTCACACCAAAATACACAAGCATGGTAACCTCTTTGTCATGTAATATCATTCTTAGTTCTTTCGCAGAAAAAAGTTTTCTCATCTCTCACAAACGGTACCTGAACATTAAAAGTTTTTTTCTGGAAAGTGTGAATTAATATGTTACTTCACAAGGCCAGTGATAAAACTGTCTACTAAATAACTTCCGATTTGAACTGTCATCAATTATCCAAGTAATTTGTCAAGATGGCCGATGGTTTATTCTTTCATGATTGCCATTACACAAAGACAAGGGCAGGACATTGTTTGTAAATACTGAAAGTAGTACCTACCTGCCCCTTTCTATTTGCATATTTATCCAAATGACCCCGAAAGTTACCATTTCTACCCATTGGCTTTGTCCGGATGAAAGTACTACATATACAGTCCAACACGTTGTGTCACACATGGGGTTGTCTGGAAGTAAAAGTTTGGACCCTCCCCGTTCCTTCTTTCATCATCATTGTCATTTGTTTCGAACCTCGGATAACTCGAAGTATTTACGTAGGGCCCTTCGACACAATGGTGTTTGACTGTAATAAGCAATTTATCTGAGAGTTTTGTGTAAGTTTTAAATTTTGTTTATTCTCAGTAGCTTTGTTAGTATTAAGGTAGATTCATTTACGTTGATTTGCGTTCAAATATTGTGCCTTGATCATTGGCTGATTTTGTAATGAATACATGTACCTTTTTAATGCTTTTGTGACATTCATGTGCCAAAGTGACATTCATGTTTTTATGTAGCATTTGAAAAAATAACCCAGCTGACTTTTTGTAATTTGGGCAGTGAGGCCAGACAATGTTTTGTTTTGAAGATTTTTACCATCAGAAATTGGTGGGTGCGGCCTAGTTCCTACATTGTGGAGGTGTCCTAGCTTACTTTTTCAAGAACTGATATCCAACATTGGTCTGCTCCCTACCAGGGGTGTGTTCTGAAGCTAGTTTGTTTACTTTGTTCACGGGATCACATGTTTTTCTGTGTTTCTCAAACAAGTCGATTCTTGTAACTTGTACAATATGGTACTAAGACATCTTCCCGAGGCAAGGGAGGTAACTCACCATAGAAGTCAAGTTTTCACCCTTGCTGAACTGAATGTCTGAGTTACGGCAGGGCTAACGAGTCTGTGCATAGCGCAATCAAAACCGCGTAACAAAATCGACATCCAGTTCTTAAACTTGCATGTAGATTTAGGTCGATTGCAGGATTTGCAAAACTTGTACCGTCAACTTGGCATTGACAGATATTTTCCAAATCAGTTAATGTTTTTAATCAAGGTGGTCAAGTAATTTGATACACTCCACGATGTAAGACCTGTTTTATGACATGAGTCTTGATTATCGATCATATCGTCATAACTTGGGGCCGCCATTTTGTTTGAAGCAAATGGAAGTAATATGATAAGTGGAATCTGATTGGTCAATAGGAGGGACATATAAGGGACATAATTCAAAACAGCCACTAGTGGCGCTACGATGGAGCCACGAAATTCCAGCCTAGTTCAGCAAGGTGGGAACTGGACTTTTGCAGTCAGATATCTCCCTTGCCTCAGGAAGAAAGGGAGCTCCTGACAAGAAGATGAACATATCATTCATGTTTGCAGAAATTCTGTTATCTTCATTGATTGAGTTTTTACTGTACAGATGACATGGCCAATTCATCAAATATCATGAATATGTCCCTTTCAGAGTCCTGGGACTAATAACACACTGTGCCAATAACTTTGAAGCCTTCTAGCCCTAACTTGCATTTAGGTGTAATTATCCCCCGCCGCGCGAAAGCGCGAAGCGGGGGATATAGTATTCACGACCGTCCGTACGTACGTCCGTACGTCCGTCCGTACGTCCCACCTGTTTGTTGCCGCGATATCTCAAGAACTAAACACTGGATTGTCTTCATATTTGGAACTATGGTGTATATACAGACTCCGCAGACACCAGTCGGTTTTGGTGACCTTGATCCCATTTTCAAGGTCACAGCAGGCAAATCTGCTTTTGGAGTTGGAAAACGGTGTTGCCGCGATACCTCAAGAACTAAACACTGGATTGTCTTCATATTTGGAACTATGGTGTACAGGCGGGGGATATTTCGTCACTCTGTGACAAATACTTGTTTTCAGTAGGTTTTAGTCTTTGTACATGGACTACTATGGTCTTATTTTACTAAACCTGAAGAAATTTGACTATTCTTGGGCTTCGGACTTGTAGCTGAGGTTGCAGACTGCAGAGTTCATTTTTATCAAAGATGCATGTGTTTGACCTGTGGCTGTGATGAAATAAACATTCCAGTAACAAGACCCAGACTTAAATTGTTGATGTGCCACTCAACTGTAGAACAAGGGGAGATAATCAGGGCTGACTGAGGAACCTCATTATTGTAGGTTCATGGACCCTCTGTCTGTATGTGACCCATTCCAAGGTCTGTCCAGTAGGATCAATTCTCTTAAAGAAATACTGTGAAAGTTGTCTTCAATACTGTTATCAATACACGTTTTGGGAATATTGAAAACGAAGTACTCTTCCTCTGTGAGCCCCCCCTCCCCAATCTTGACCCTGGCACAAGTTTAGGTGCCCCACCTTCCCTCCTGATTGCCATCCCCCTTCGCCTGTGATGAAGATGGGTCTCCATTGACTTTGGATGTTTTCACTGTAACAATGTCAGGTTATGATACAATAATATTTTGATACAATTTTTACTGATTGAAATAAAACAATAATATTTTTTAATTTTATTTGTTATTTTTTACCTTCAAAGGCGATTATCTGGTCCAGACTTGATTATTTACAGGCTGATGTCACATAGCTGGAATATTGCTGAGTGTGGCGTTGAACAACAAACACAAACATTTACACCCCTCAAAAGAAGCTGTTGTGGGAGTTATGTCCCCTTGTTATGCTCATATTTTCCTCCCCCACAAGGAAGTGGGATATTGAAACGTATACCTTCCATCCATCCGGCCTGAAGTCGTGAAAGGAGGAAAACTAAATGAACTACACTTTCAAAACTTGATACCTCTGTTCACACTTAACTGTAGTTGAGCCTTTTGCTATTAGTTTCCAACATTGAGTTTCTGTGGCTACTACTTTGCATTTCCAATGAAGGTGACTCTTGATGAAAGGTGTATGGGTATCATATTTCACACATGATACAACTGTGTGGTAGTCTGGGTTAGAGTGAGTGAGTGAGTATGATTTACGCCGCTTTTAGCAATATTCCAGCAATATCACGGCGGGGGACACCAGAAATGGCCTTCACACATTGTACCCATGTCGGGAATCGAACCCGGGTCTTCGGCATGACGAGCGAACGCTTAAACCACTAGGCTACCCGACCGCCCCAGTCTGGGTTAGAGCAGGTCCAAGCATTACGCACAAACTTCACCATTATTCTGTCACACACACTATTATAACTTCACTATTATTCTGTCACACACACTATTATATCTTTACTATTATTCTGTCACACACTGTTATAATTTTACTATAATTCAGTCACACACTATCTTTCCTATAATTCAGTCACACAAACTATGTTTACTTTAATTCAGTCACACACTATTATAACTTTCCTATAATTCAGTCGCACACTATCTTTCCTATAATTCAGTCACACAAACTATGTTTACTATAATTCAGTCACAATCTAACTTTACTGTAGTTCAGTCCACACACTCCACAATTCATGGACACACTGGTACCTTATGGCTGAACAGGGCCGAGACATAGTCAAACTTGTGCAGTGTCTCCAGCTAGAGAAGACTAAACACATCAGTCTGACCACAATGGAATGGGGATATTTACTCTCATATTTGAATACAGACTATTCTGGCGTTGACGTATCATGTGTATAACAATCGTAGCGAATATCTCCCCGTATAGTAGCAAAGGGCCCTCCACACAGCGACATGAGCCAGTCGACTGTCGTAAGTCTATGCTACCGTATGGCATCTTCGCCCTACGTTCCCAGAGCCCCTCCCGTAAAGCTATCGCTGAGCTAAGACGATCGTAACACGTGTACCTGAACACAGACTTACGAAAATTGTTGCGTAAAGATTACTTTCACAAAACAGCATTAGAGCTGATGTGATCGCAACGAACTTACTGTAACGGAGAATCATGGCGCCAAGGTGATCGCAACAAACTTACTGTAACGGAGAGTCGTAGCGCTAAGGTGATCGTAACGAACTCACTGTAACGGAGAGTCGTAGCGCTAAGGTGATCGTAACGAACTTATTGTAACGGAGAGTCGTAGCGCTAAGGTTATCGTAACGAACTCACTGTAACGGAGAGTCGTAGCGCTAAGGTGATCGTAACGAACCTATTGTAACGGAGAGTCGTAGCGCTAAGGTGATCGTAACGAACTCACTGTAATGGTTTGTTTGTTTGTTGTTTAACGCCGCACTCAGCAATATTCCAGCTATATGACGTCGGTCTGTAAATAATCGAGTCTGGACCAGACAATCCAGTGATTAATGTCATGAGCATCGATCCAAGCAATTGGGGTCGATGACATGCATCAACCAAGTCAGCGAGCCTGACCACCCGATCCCGTTAGTCGCCTTTTACGACAAGCATAGTCACCTTTTGCGGCAAGAATGGGTTGCTGAAGACCTATTCTACCCAAGAATCTTCACGGGTCCGCTGTAACGGAGAGTCGTAGCGCTAAGGTGGTCGTAACAAAATTACCGTAACGGAGAGTCATAGCGCTAAGGTGATCGTAACAAAATAACCGTAACGGAGAGTCGTAGCGCTAAGGTGATCGTAACAAAATTACCGTAACGGAGAGTCGTAGCGCTAAGGTGATCGTAACGAACTTACTGTAACGGAGAGACGTAGCGCTAAGGTGATCGTAACGAACTCACTGTAACGGAGAGTCGTAGCTAAGGTGATCGTAATGAACTTCCTGTGACACTGACACGTAGCCAATATCGTATTGACGGATCTTTGATTAGCACAGAGATAGTTGTACTTCCTAAGTCATTGACTTGAAAAGTTCATGGCCCAACCCAACATAGGAAGCAGAGGGGTCATATTTAGCTGACAGTCATCAACTGTACTGCGCCGTGATGGGTACCCGATAGGATGAGATGTCATGTGGATGTAAAACTGCTAGTGTCCTCTAATAGACAGCCTTGGTTGTGTACTTCTCTGTAAGATGAGAAAGAAATCTGACTGCAGACAGTTTCACTGACCGAGAATAACCGTTTGGCGTTATGTACACGGCGAAATATAAATATCGTATTTCCTCTATTAGACGCCCTGGCGTCAAATAATCTTGCAAAAGCCCTTGACCCGGAGGGGCTTCCGTTTATGCTGGAACTGTGGCAACTCACTACCTTACCAAATCCAAAATTCTACAGCCATACAAGTGGTACATTTGTAGGAAGCCGTGATTGTTGACCACCAACATCTAACAGTATTAGAGAATCCGTTGTCTATGTTTGTGAAAGAGCGTATGAGCCTCAATTAGAGGACAGTGTGTATTGGCGATCCGGCGTCTAAAATAGGAAATACGGTATGCATTATCATCTATCATGACTCACCCATCCAACATAATGTCTTCAAACTGTCGCGAGCATGTTCTGCAATAAACGACAGCCTCCGTGGTCTAGTGGTAGAGCGTCCGTCCGGAGAGCGGAAGGTCCGGGGGTCGATCACCGGCCGCGTCATACCAAAAGACGTTAAAAGATGGTACTTGTTCTTACCCTGTCTGGCGCTCGGCATTAAGGGGCTGAAACAGGGACTGGTCGGCCCGGAGTCAGTATACTGTGTCTGAGTGGGGTATTCGTTAAACTGCGGCATCAACTGATCTAGCATAATAAATCGGTATCAGTTCGGACCAGTACAAGCAGCCACACACACACGTGCATGCACATCGCTATATAAGTGCAATAATCTTGGATGCGACGTTAAACCCAATTTCACCTCACCTCTGCAATAAACACAACGAGAATAACTATAGGAAGTAGGGGCGATCTAGTCACGTACGACTCATTTCGCTGTGCAGAGTTGTGCCCCTTAGGCGTGACTGGAACCAATATGTTCGTGGGTTCGATTCCCAGATTCGCCCTGATTGCCGTATTTCCTCAACTAAACGCCCAGGCGTATATTTCGTTCAGACACTTTTTTGCCCAACACAATCATCATTTAACGTCACTATTTTGGAATGTTTGTTTGTTGTTCAACGCCAAGCAAAGCAATATTCCAGCTATATGACGTCGGTTTGTAAATAATCGATTGGACCAGACAATCCAGTGATTGACATGATGACCATAGACCTACGCAATTAGGAGATGACATGCATCAACCAAGTCAGCGGGCCTGACCACCAGATCTCTCCTTTTGATGACTATGGGTTTCTGAAGACCAATTATAACCCGATCTTCAGGGGGACGTGGTCATGGGAGCAAACCACCATCTTCAGCACTCCTAGCAGACGCACTATCTACTAGGCCACGGAGGCAGGGACGTAAAGGTCTGATGAGGATCGCGTACTTCCAATGAGTGATGCTACCTTTCCTATACTCAGTCATATTCTACAGTCAGCTGTTATATTGCTGGCATGAAAGCGACGACAGAAAACAACATTCACTATATTATTCCCATTTCTAGTGAGTGGGAATGGTTTTACGCCGCTTTTAGCAATATTCAAGCGGGGGACACCAGTAATTGGCTTCACACATTGTACCCATGTGGGGAATCCAACCCGGTTCATCGGCATGATGAGCGAACGCTTTAACCACTAGGCTACCCCCCCCCCCCCCCCCCCCCCCTTTTCTATAGCAAATAAGTGAGTTATGAGCTGATGTTAGCATTACTCCAAGCAGTGTTCAATGAAAGGACATTGTACCCAGTCACACACTGCACCCATGTGGGGCATCGAACCCAGATATTTGGCGAGGAGAACGAATGTTGCAACCCAAAAGACGATGCTGTTCCCTGTCGCTCTATCATGGCAGGAGATGGAGTAGGGCAGGAGTTGTCCCTCTTTATCAATTTATTTTTTCCTTCCTCGCTATATGACGGCGGTCTGTAAATAATCGAGTCTGGACCAGACAATCCAGTGATTAATGTCATGAGCATCGATCCACGCAATTGGGATCGATGACATGCATCAACCAAGTCAGCGAGCCTGACCACCCGATCCCGTTAGTCGCCTTTTACGACAAGCATAGTCACCTTTTACGGCAAGAATGGGTTGCTGAAGACCTATTCTACCCAAGAATCTTCACGGGTCCACTGTAACGGAGAGTCGTAGCGCTAAGGTGGTCGTAACAAAATTACCGTAACGGAGAGTCGTAGCGCTAAGGCGATCGTAACGAACTCACTGTAACGGAGAGTGGTAGCGCTTAGGTGGTCGTAACAAAATAACCGTAACGGAGAGTCGTAGCGCTCAGGTGATCGTAACAAAATTACCGTAACGGAGAGTCGCAGCGCTAAGGTGATCGTAACAAAATAACCGTAACGGAGAGTCGTAGCGCTAAGGTGATCGTAACAAAATTACCGTAACGGAGAGTCATAGCGCTAAGGTGATCGTAACAAAATTACCGTAACGGAGAGTCGTAGCGCTAATGTGATCGTAACAAAATTACCGAAACGGAGAGTCATAGCGCTAATGTGATCGTAACAAAATTACCGTAACGGAGAGTCGTACCCACCCCTCCCTTTTCTATAGTAAATAAGTGAGTTATGAGCTGATGTTAGCATCACTCCAAGCAGTGTTCAATGAAAGGACATTGTACCCAGTCACACACTGCACCCATGTGGGGCATCGAACCCAGATATTTGGCGAGGAGAACGAATGTTGCAACCAAAAGACGATGCTGTTCCCTGTCGCTCTATCATGGCAGGAGATGGAGTAGGGCAGGAGTTGTCCCTCTTTATCAATTTATTTTTTCCTTCCTCGCTATATGACGGCGGTCTGTAAATAATCGAGTCTGGACCAGACAATCCAGTGATTAATGTCATGAGCATCGATCCACGCAATTGGGATCGATGACATGCATCAACCAAGTCAGCGAGCCTGACCACCCGATCCCGTTAGTCGCCTTTTACGACAAGCATAGTCACCTTTTACGGCAAGAATGGGTTGCTGAAGACCTATTCTACCCAAGAATCTTCACGGGTCCACTGTAACGGAGAGTCGTAGCGCTTAGGTGGTCGTAACAAAATAACCGTAACGAAGAGTCGTAGCGCTAAGGTGATCGTAACAAAATTACCGTAACGGAGATTCGTAGCGCTAAGGTGATCGTAACAAAATTACCGTAACGGAGAGTCGTAGCGCTCAGGTGATCGTAACGAACTTACTGTAACGGAGAGTCGTAGCGCTAAGGTGGTCGTAACAAAATTACCGTAACGGAGAGTCGTAGCGCTAAGGTGATCGTAACAAAATTACCGTAACGGAGAGTCATAGCGCTAAGGTGATCGTAACAAAATAACCGTAACGGAGAGTCATAGCGCTAAGGTGATCGTAACAAAATAACCGTAACGGAGAGTCGTAGCGCTAAGGTGATCGTAACAAAATTACCGTAACGGAGAGTCGTAGCGCTAATGTGATCGTAACAAAATTACCGTAACGGAGAGTCATAGCGCTAATGTGATCGTAACAAAATTACCGTAACGGAGAGTCGTACCCACCCCTCCCTTTTCTATAGTAAATAAGTGAGTTATGAGCTGATGTTAGCATCACTCCAAGCAGTGTTCAATGAAAGGACATTGTACCCAGTCACACACTGCACCCATGTGGGGCATCGAACCCAGGTATTTGGCGAGGAGAACGAATGTTGCAACCAAAAGACGATGCTGTTCCCTGCCGCTCTACCAGGAGATGGAGAAGGGCAGGAGTTGTCCCTCATTATCAATTTATTTTTTCCTTCCTCACTTTAAATTTTGAAAAAACAACAACACGATTTTACAGTTGGATTAACCGTACATTGCCACGTGGTCGGGGCTTAAGGTCAACTTTGTATATAATTCAGTACAATCTAATAGTTTCATATTTTAACATTCTTTTATAACAAACCGTTGTATTTGTTTGTTTGTTGTTTAACGCCGTGCTCAATGATATTCCAGCTATATGACGGCGGTCTGTAAATAAGCGAGTCTGGACCAGACAATCCAGTGATTAATGCAATGGGCATCAATCCACGCAATTGGGATACGGTGACATTTATCAATCAAGTAAGCGAGCCTGACCACCCGATCCCGTTAGTCGCCTTTAGTTGCTGAAGACCTATTGGGTGGGGTGGGTGGGTGGAGGTGAAATATGTGAGGTGGGTGCTGGAAATCCGTATACTGTCATGTAAAAATCCAAGATGGTTGTCACTGACTTTATAGGAGACGTAATATATACGTCAGAGGCAGGGTTCATATGGGGTAGCTCTCTGATTGGTCAATCTTACTTTGAGGCATAATAAAGAGAATATTTTTGCCGAGTGCGTTTCCGTAGCGTAAGTATCATATGTTAGGAATACAATTGTATTATGCGGGACCTTGGCATTGTCAATTTGTTGAATGTCAACTTTAATGTGTCATATATATATATATCTCACACATCTCAGGTATTATTTCAAAAAGACCCATTTTGAATTGCAGCATTTATATTCAATTAAGACATTTCGTCACAATAACAAGAGGGAGACGTTTGTACAGCCACTTCTTCCAAGAACATTAACGTACGAGTAGGGACCGCTGGAGAAATAATGCGTAACTTATTTTGTTAATGAGAAGAATTTTATGAGGTTTCTGTAACAACTTCAACCATTGTCATTTCCACACACTCCTTATCACAGAAATGAAGGAATTTCTAGGCGACATTTAGTTCCATGCCAAGAATTTGGATATATATTTACTAAAAGCCTTGGCAAGTCCATGTCTAGTTTCCTTGATTTCACATGAAAACAGCAAAAGAAAGGTTCTTTTGAAAAAAAACCACCAAACAATTATTTTAAAGAATTTTCGTAGACTCCGTGGCGAAACTTACAACTATATTATAACCACAGTACAGGTTAGATTCAAGTTCTAGCTCTGTTTAACCTCTGACCCCTATCAGTTAGGTTCCTCTTTTAACAAGCAAATCATTTTCTACTTAAATTAAAACGCTCTGTGGAGTGCCATGTGCGTGAGAGTGTTCGCTCACCACCTTAACGCGGCGCCCCAAACACAGTGTTTTAATGTATTTACATTACTTTGCCTTGGACTGCGCATCCTAAAGACGATGTACGGAGCACAACATTCGTTAACCAATATTAGCCTATTTTCTAGCTCAGTGTAAGAAGACAGGTGGCAAGACGTAGAATGTGGTTATTGGAATAATTTGACAATGACACCCACATGATATCAAATTAAAATAAATATAAGCACGAACGCGACGCATACACATGACAGACATTGTGTGACGATGTATTGATGCACTTTGAGTTGTGGATCTTAACATCTGGCGATATCGGCCATGACAATGATTGTCGCATCCTCAGACAGGTAAGGTGTCAGTTACACGTGAAATCACGCACCGCGGTGAAATAAACACCTGTTATAATGATATCGCAGACTTAGTACGTTGCCAAGGCTACGATACACCCGGTCGATCGATGACGCGCGTGCGGCAGGTTTGACTTACATGCAATCAACAAGTAGGTCGCGATCTTGCACGTTGCGGTCAAGATTGTCAAGATTTAATGACACTGTCAGTTTGGAAGGACGCTACTGCTATCTCTTCTAAAGCAGCAGGACGAACCCACACTTATTCCTTTTTAGCGTTTCCGTGATTGACAGCTGATTGTGAAGGTAAGCGACGAAAGGGAGACATGTTTCGCCAACGAGAAAGTAGGGCAAAATGACACAATAATATCCTACTTTGTACTCAGTGTAGCCATTATGAAAACAGCTAGGCGGAGTATGTAGGGCGCTAAGGTTATTGCACGTATATTCCGGGTCAGTCAAACGACGAGAAAATACTGGTTTTCATTTTGATGCTTACATATGTTTTACAGATATATGTTATTTGACAACCCTGTGGTGAGATGTGGTAGTGAGGCTTTCGTAAGTAGGGCTGGGACGAGTCCAAATAGTCTACCCGGGTACCCACCCCCACTATTACCCGACCCTACCCGGGTACCCACTGTAGGTCTCAAGAGATAGGTACAAAATGTCTGATTCGGAAACGCTTGACCGTACTCCTGGCAACATGTATTTAGATACAGGTTTAAAATGAGCTGGCCATGCATACACTGAAGTTGACTTAAGTTATATCTTTATTCAACCATATGAAAAGTCAGAAGAAATGGTTTCATAGTCAGAAAGAAATGAGAACATTAGTGACTTGTAGTATAACCATAGAGTTCCAGATAATTTTTGTCATTAAACAGTATATCACGTGACTAACCACGGGTCCGGGTAGTCCAGCGGGTACCCGGGTCCTACTCAGTACCCAACCGACCCGGGGTACCCGATTAACCCGTCCCAGCCCTAATCAGGCCCATAACCATTGCAATAAGAAAAACACTGGACTAGGTCACTACAGCGGACAGTGTTTCCCTATGATACAGAAAGTATGATTCAAAGACGTGCTGCTCAGAATTTCATAACAAGTTTTGATGGCTTTGCATTGTTTTATGAAATTGATACTGTATGTAGGACTAATCCTTACTATTTACTGTATAATTATGTAATTACCATATTCCACGTAATAAGCGCCCCGCTCTAATAAGCGCCCACGGCGATATTTATCAATATATTGGCTTGTGAACAATCCCAATTAGCACCCTTTCTGATTTTATCAATGTACACAAGACTTATTTATTCGTGTATAATACGCACTCGTGTGTTATATGCACCCTTAATTATGAGCAATTAAATTCTGGAAAAATATATCTGTCGTATACAAACATTTCAGGCTGTCAGCATAAACCACGAAATTTATCTCCCAACTCTGTTTTTTTCCCACCAAAATACCATTCTAATAAGAGCCCCCTATTTCTAATTTTGAGGGTGCCCCGGGCGCTTATTACGTCGAATATGGTATGTAACGTGTGATGTCTTGGTCAGTTTTTCTATCAGTCAAAAAGTCTGACAACTTAAACAAATCGTCTTTCAAATTGGAAGTTTATCAGTCGATGACCGGTGACCAAAGGCCACCTGATACTCTAATGTGAAATACTTGGTCATATATGTTGGTATTCTTTTTCAAAGATACTCTAGTTTTGTCTTCAGTTGGTTTATTCTAAAATGTTATCAAAACAAGGTTCAAAGTTATGCACCATTGAATAGAGGGGTAATAAGCTGACCCCTTCAGAAACATAGACCAGTAGGATAGCAGAAAGAAGAATCAGATATTTGAAATGATTTAACAAGCAACGTTCCTAATATCTAACATTTCAAAAAAATATTTCTGAGAAATAATTTTTCTGTACTGCACCATCTGATGAACAAGCGCTATAATATACCGTATTGACGTAATAAGCGCCCAGGGCAATATTTGCTAATATATTGGCTAATGAACAATCCCAATTAGCACCCCTTCCGATTGCTAAATGTACACAAGACTGTTTATTCGTGCATAATACTTTTGTTATATGCACCCTTAATTATGGGCAATCAAATTCTGGAAAATATATCTGTCGTATATAAACATTTCAGCATAAACCACGAAATTGAACTCTGTTGTTTTTCACCAAAATAATATTCTAATAAGAGCCCCCTATTTCTAATTTTGAGAGCGCCCTGGGCGCTTATTATGTCGAATACGGTAATATCAATATATTTCTGAAAAATAACACTTATAAGAGTTCTGTACTGTTCAACATTTCAATCAAGTTGTGAAAAGAACACTTATCTACCTTCAGTTATAGTAGGTTACTATACAAAAACATCTGATAATTAATTGACTTTGCAGTTTTTAAAAAAAAATTGTTTACTCAATGGAAGGAAGTTAGTTAACCCTTGTCTGAACTGAGGTGCAAATGAATAATTATTTTGTTGTTAGTAAGCCACACCTTTGGCATGATCAGTAGTTTCATGTTTCAAACTAAAAAAACTGCAAAACACATGGGAGACAACTCAGGCCGGCAAGCTAAGCTTCTAACTAATATTTTGTTTTAGTCAAAGAGTGGTTTCCCTTGTTTACTTCTAAGCTACTGCTGAGCAGGAGATTTTTGATTATTCAGTTTGATTTCAAAATATAATTGTATTAAGGTTGTTTTCAAGTATTGTGGAGCTTGGGCCTGTCCATTTTAAAGTGAGGGATGATGTTTACTGAGTGTAGTGGAATCATCCCATCTCACCACAATTACTGTAGTTGAACTGACTGTAGTTGAAATAAACTGTAGTTGAACTGACTG
Organism: Haliotis rufescens; assembly: GCF_023055435.1. Taxonomy (NCBI): domain Eukaryota; kingdom Metazoa; phylum Mollusca; class Gastropoda; order Lepetellida; family Haliotidae; genus Haliotis; species Haliotis rufescens. The sequence goes on from NW_025964334.1 coordinate 59,501,011, forward strand.
TAGTTGAAATAAACTGTAGATGAAATAAACTGTAGTTGAAATAAACTGTAGTTGAACTGACTGTAGTTGAAATAAACTGTAGATGAAATAAAGTAGATTAAATGAACTGTTGACGAAATGAACTGTAGATGAAATGAACTGTTGACGAAATGAACTGTTGACGAAATGAACTGTAGATGAAATGAACTGTTGACGAAATGAACTGTTGACGAAATGAACTGTAGATGAAATGAACTGTTGACGAAATGAACTGTTGACGAAATGAACTGTAGATGAAATGAACTGTTGACGAAATGAACTGTAGATGAAATGAACTGTTGACGAAATGAACTGTTGACGAAATGAACTGTAGATGAAATGAACTGTTGACGAAATGAACTGTAGATGAAATGAACTGTTGACGAAATGAACTGTAGTCGAACTGACTGTAGATGAAATGAACTGTAGATGAAATGAACTGTAGATAAAATGAACTGTAGACGAAATGAACTGTAGATGAAATGAACTGTAGTTGAACTCACTGTAGATGAAATGAACTGTAGACGAAATGAATTGTTGACGAAATAACTGTAGACGAAATGAACTGTAGTCGAACTGACTGTAGATTAAATGAACTGTAGATGAAATGAACTGTTGACGAAATGAACTGTAGATGAAATGAACTGTAGATGAAATGAACTGTAGATGAAATGAACTGTAGATGAAATGAACTGTAGTCGAACTGACTGTAGATGAAATGAACTGTAGTCAAACTGACTGTAGATGAAATGAACTGTAGTCGAACTGACTGTAGATGAAATGAACTGTAGTTGAACTGACTGTAGATGAAATGAACTGTAGTTGAACTGACTGTAGATGAAATGAACTGTAGACGAAATGAACTGTAGATGAAATGAACTGTTGACGAAATGAACTGTAGTTGAACTGACTGTAGATGAAATGAACTGTAGTCGAACTGACTGTAGATGAAATGAACTGTTGACGAAATGAACTGTAGTTGAACTGACTGTAGATGAAATGAACTGTAGTTGAACTGACTGTAGATGAAATGAACTGTAGTTGAACTGACTGTAGATGAAATGAACTGTAGATGAAATGAACTGTAGATGAAATGAACTGTAGATGAAATGAACTGTAGATGAAATGAACTGTAGTCGAACTGACTGTAGATGAAATGAACTGTAGTCGAACTGACTGTAGATGAAATGAACTGTAGTCGAACTGACTGTAGATGAAATGAACTGTAGTTGAACTGACTGTAGATGAAATGAACTGTAGTTGAACTGACTGTAGACGAAATGAACTGTAGATGAAATGAACTGTAGATGAAATGAACTGTAGTCGAACTGACTGTAGATGAAATGAACTGTAGTCGAACTGACTGTAGATGAAATGAACTGTAGTTGAACTGACTGTAGATGAAATGAACTGTAGTTGAACTGACTGTAGATGAAATGAACTGTAGACGAAATGAACTGTAGATGAAATGAACTGTAGATAAAATAAACTGTAGTTGAACTGACTGTAGATGAAATGAACTGTAGACGAAATGAACTGTAGACGAAATGAACTGTAGACGAAATGAACTGTAGATGAAATGAACTGTAGATGAAATGAACTGTAGATGAAATGAACTGTAGTCGAACTGACTGTAGATGAAATGAACTGTAGTCGAACTGACTGTAGATGAAATGAACTGTAGTTGAACTGACTGTAGATGAAATGAACTGTAGTCGAACTGACTGTAGATGAAATGAACTGTAGACGAAATGAACTGTAGATGAAATGAACTGTAGATAAAATAAACTGTAGTTGAACTGACTGTAGATGAAATGAACTGTAGACGAAATGAACTGTAGATGAAATGAACTGTAGTCGAACTGACTGTAGATGAAATGAACTGTAGTCGAACTGATTGTAGATGAAATGAACTGTAGAAGAAATGAACTGTAGTCGAACTGACTGTAGATGAAATGAACTGTAGATGAAATGAACTGTAGTCGAACTGACTGTAGAAGAAATGAACTGTAGATGAAATGAACTGTAGATAAAATAAACTGTAGTTGAACTTACTGTAGATGAAATGAACTGTAGTTGAACTGACTGTAGATGAAATAAACTGTAGGCGAAACGAACTGTAGATGAAATGAACTGTAGATGGAATAAACTGTTGTCGAACTGACTGTAGACGAAATGAACTGTTGTCGAACTGACTGTTGACGAAATGAACTGTAGATGAAATGAACTGTTGTGGAACTGACTGTAGAAGAAATGAACTGCATACGAAATGAACTGTATACGAAATGAACTGTTGTCGAAGTGACTGTAGAAGAAATGAACTGTTGTCGAAGTGACTGTAGAAGAAATGAACTGTAGACAAAATGAACTGTTGTCGAAAGGAGGCTCCATGATCTTAGGCTAGCGGCACAAATTTAAAGTTTGGACTCCAGGTGACACTTTTTTTTAACTTGCTATACAACTGTTTTACAGGAAAATACCTGTCGGTAGATAAGAAAAGAAAGGGCAATTCAATTTTTTTAAAGGTTTTCTCCTCCACCACAGGTCAGCTGGTATAAAATATAACATGAATGGTTTAATGTGGGAGGAGAGCCTGCAACACAGCTTTAAGCATTGCTAACCTGACGATTCCAGTAACAATACTGTTGTGCATATATACCATCTTTCAGTTTCAAAACAACAGCAAACTTTATTTTCACTCCCATGTTTAACATATATCATCTTCAGTGGGTCCTTGTTTAAGAAATACCCTTTGGGTGCAATATACCATCAGCTTATAGAAAATAGAAAAAAGAGCAAATTCTGATTATTATTTTCCATGTCAACCAATACACATGTAGTGATACAACCAATACACATGTAGTGACGCTACCAATACATACACTGATACAACCAATACACATGTAGGGCTACTACCAATACATACACTGATACAACCAATATACATGTAGTGATACAACCAATACATATACACTGATACAACCAAAACACATGTAGTGATACAACCAATACACATGTGGTGATAGAGCCAATATACATACACTGATACAACCAATACACATGTAGTGATACAACCAATACACATGTAGTGACACTACCAATACATACACTGATACAACCAATACACATGCAGTGATACAACCAATACACATGTAGTGATACAACCAATACACATGTAGTGACACTACCAATACATACACTGATACAACCAATACACATGTAGTGACACTACCAATACATACACTGATACAACCAATACACATGTGGTGCTACTACCAATACATACACTGATACAACCAATACACATGTAGTGATACAACCAATATACATACACTGATACAACCAATACACATGTAGTGATACAACCAATACACATGTAGTGACACTACCAATACATACACTGATACAACCAATACACATGTGGTGCTACTACCAATACATACACTGATACAACCAATACACATGTAGTGATACAACCAATATACATACACTGATACAACCAATACACATGTAGTGATACAACCAATACATACACTGATACAACCAATACACATGTAGTGATACAACCAATATACATACACTGATACAACCAATACACATGTAGTGATACAACCAATACACATGTAGTGACACTACCAATACATACACTGATACAACCAATACACATGTAGTGCTACTACCAATACATACACTGATACAACCAATATACATGTAGTGATACAACCAATACACATACACTGATACAACCAAAACACATGTAGTGATACAACCAATACACATGTAGTGATAGAGCCAATATACATACACTGATACAACCAATACACATGTAGTGATACAACCAATACACATACACTGATACAACCAAAACACATGTAGTGATACAACCAATACACATGTAGTGATACAACCAATACACATGCAGTGATACAACCAATACACATACAGTCATACAACCAATACACATGTCGTGATACAACCAATACACATGTCGTGATACAACCAATACACATGTCGTGATACAACCAATACACATACAGTCATACAACCAATACACATGTAGTGATACAACCAATACACATGCAGTGATACAACCAATACACATACATTCATACAACCAATACACATACAGTCATACAACCAATACACATGTAGTGATACAACCAATACACATGCAGTGATACAACCAATACACATACATTCATACAACCAATACACATACAGTCATACAACCAATACACATGCAGTGATACAACCAATACACATGCAGTCATACAACCAATACACATGCAGTGATACAACCAATACACATACAGTCATACAACCAATACACATGCAGTGATACAACCAATACACATACAGTCATACAACCAATACACATACAGTCATACAACCGATACACATGTAGTGATACAACCAATACACATGCAGTGATACAACCAATACACATACAGTCATACAACCAATACACATACAGTCATACAACCAATACACATGTAGTGATACAACCAATACACATGCAGTGATACAACCAATACACATACAGTCATACAACCAATACACATGTCGTGATACAACCAATACACATGTCGTGATACAACCAATACACATGTCGTGATACAACCAATACACATACAGTCATACAACCAATACACATACAGTCATACAACCGATACACATGTAGTGATACAACCAATACACATGCAGTGATACAACCAATACACATACAGTCATACAACCAATACACATACAGTCATACAACCAATACACATGTAGTGATACAACCAATACACATGCAGTGATACAACCAATACACATACAGTCATACAACCAATACACATGTCGTGATACAACCAATACACATGTCGTGATACAACCAATACACATACAGTCATACAACCAATACACATACAGTCATACAACCAATACACATGTCGTGATACAACCAATACACATACAGTCATACAACCAATACACAGTCATACAACCAATACACATACAGTCATACAACCGATACACATGTAGTGATACAACCAATACACACCAATACATATGTAAAGCCTTGTTCATGTACATCTATTGCAATTGTTATGAACAGTAAGATGTGTTCATGTGTTTATCATGCTAGGTAGCGTGTTAATCTGAATAAAGACATCTGGCTTGGTGGGTTACCGGTTACCGTGACGATGCCACCAGGAGCTGTACCATTCCCGTTTGGAGACTGTCGCATCTGTAATGACAGAGCCACTGGAGTACATTATGGTCTTGCCACTTGTGAAGGTTGTAAGGTAAGTAGTATGATAGTGTTGCTATTTGTAGTTGTTGTAAGGTAAGTAGTATGATAGTGTTGCTATTTGTAGTTGTTGTAAGGTAAGTAGTATGATAGTGTTGCTATTTGTAGTTGTTGTAAGGTAAGTAGTATGATAGTGTTGCTATTTGTAGTTGTTGTAAGGTAAGTAGTATGATAGTGTTGCTATTTGTAGTTGTTGTAAGGTAAGTAGTATGATAGTGTTGCTATTTGTAGTTGTTGTAAGGTAAGTAGTATGATAGTGTTGCTATTTGTAGTTGTTGTAAGGTAAGTAGTATGATAGTGTTGCTATTTGTAGTTGTTGTAAGGTAAGTAGTATGATAGTGTTGCTATTTGTAGTTGTTGTAAGGTAAGTAGTATGATAGTGTTGCTATTTGTAGTTGTTGTAAGGTAAGTAGTATGATAGTGTTGCTATTTGTAGTTGTTGTAAGGTAAGTAGTATGATAGTGTTGCTATTTGTAGTTGTTGTAAGGTAAGTAGTATGATAGTGTTGCTATTTGTAGTTGTTGTAAGGTAAGTAGTATGATAGTGTTGCTATTTGTAGTTGTTGTAAGGTAAGTAGTATGATAGTGTTGCTATTTGTAGTTGTTGTAAGGTAAGTAGTATGATAGTGTTGCTATTTGTAGTTGTTGTAAGGTAAGTAGTATGATGGTGTTGCTATTTGTAGTTGTTGTAAGGTAAGTAGTATGATAGTGTTGCTATTTGTAGTTGTTGTAAGGTAAGTAGTATGATAGTGTTGCTATGTGGGAAGGTTGTAAGGTAAGTAGTATGATAGTGTTGCTATGTGGGAAGGTTGTAAGGTAAGTAGTATGATAGTGTTGCTATGTGGGAAGGTTGTAAGGTAAGTAGTATGATAGTGTTGCTATGTGGGAAGGTTGTAAGGTAGCTAGTATGATAGTGTTGGTATGTGGGAAGGTTGTAAGGTAAGTAGTATGATAGTGTTGCTATGTGGGAAGGTTGTAAGGTAAGTAGTATGATAGTGTTGCTATGTGGGAAGGTTGTAAGGTAAGTAACATGATAGTGTTGCTATGTGGGAAGGTTGTAAGGTAAGTAGTATGATAGTGTTGCTATGTGGGAAGGTTGTAAGGTAAGTAGTATGATAGTGTTGCTATGTGGGTAGGTTGTAAGGTAAGTAACATGATAGTGTTGCTATGTGGGAAGGTTGTAAGGTAAGTAGTATGATAGTGTTGCTATGTGGGAAGGTTGTAAGGTAGCTAGTATGATAGTGTTGGTATGTGGGAAGGTTGTAAGGTAAGTAGTATGATAGTGTTGCTATGTGGGAAGGTTGTAAGGTAGCTAGTATGATAGTGTTGCTATGTGGGAAGGTTGTAAGGTAAGAAGTATGATAGTGTTGCTATGTGGCAAGGTTGTAAGGTAGCTAGTATGATAGTGTTGCTATGTGGGAAGGTATTGTCTAAATGGGTTTACTGCCAGTGTAGAGCCATATTGTCTACATGGGTTTACTGCCAGTGTAGAGTCACATTGTCTACATGGGTTTACTGCCAGTGTAGAGCCACATTGTCTATGTGAGTTTACAGTCAGTGTAGAGCCATATTGTCTACATGGGTTTACAGTCAGTGTAGAGTCATATTTTCTACGTGAGTTTACTGCCAGTGTAGAGTCACATTGTCTACGTGAGTTTACAGTCAGTATAGAGCCCCATTGTCTACATGGGTTTACTGCCAGTGTAGAGCCACATTGTCTACGTGAGTTTACAGCCAGTGTAGAGTCACATTGTCTACGTGAGTTTACAGTCAGTGTAGAGCCATATTGTCTACATGGTTTTTCAGTCAGTGTAGAGCCACATCGTCTACATCGGTTTAACTGCCAGTGTAGAGCCATATTGTCTACATGGGTTTAACTGCCAGTGTAGAGCCATATTGTCTACATGGGTTTAACTGCCAGTGTAGAGCCACATTGTCTACATGGGTTTAACTGCCAGTGTAGAGCCATATTGTCTACATGGGTTTAACTGCCAGTGTAGAGCCACATTGTCTACATGGGTTTAACTGCCAGTGTAGAGTCACATTGTCTACATGGGTTTAACAGTCAGTGTAGAACCACATTGTCTACATTGGTTTAACTGCCAGTGTGGAGCCACATTGTCTACATTGATTTAACTGCCAGTGTAGAGCCACATTGTCTACATTGGTTTAACTGCCAGTGTAGAGTCACATTGTCTACACGGGTTTAACAGTCAGTGTAGAGCCACATTGTCTACATGGGTTTAACTGCCAGTGTAGAGCCACATCGTCTACATGGGTTTAACTGCCAGTGTAGAGTCACATTGTCTACATGGGTTTAACAGTCAGTGTAGAACCACATTGTCTACATTGGTTTAACTGCCAGTGTGGAGCCACATTGTCTACATTGATTTAACTGCCAGTGTAGAGCCACATTGTCTACATTGGTTTAACTGCCAGTGTAGAGTCACATTGTCTACACGGGTTTAACAGTCAGTGTAGAGCCACATTGTCTACATGGGTTTAACTGCCAGTGTAGAGCCACATCGTCTACATTGGTTTAACTGCCAGTGTGGAGCCACATTGTCTACATTGATTTAACTGCCAGTGTAGAGCCACATTGTCTACATTGGTTTAACTGCCAGTGTAGAGCCACATTGTCTACATGGGTTTAACTGCCAGTGTAGAGTCACATTGTCTACATGGGTTTAACAGTCAGTGTAGAACCTCATCGTCTACATTGGTTTAACTGCCAGTGTAGAGCCACATTGTCTACATTGATTTAACTGCCAGTGTAGAGCCACATTGTTTGCATTGGTTTAACTGCCAGTATAGAGCCACATTGTCTCCATGGGTTTAACTGCCAGTGTAGAGCCACATTGTCTACATTGATTTAACTGCCAGTGTAGAGCCACATTGTCTACATTGGTTTAACTGCCAGTATGGAGCCACATTGTCTACATGGGTTTAACTGCCAGTGTAGAGCCACATTGTCTACATGGGTTTAATACACTCTCGAGTCACATAGTCATTTGAGTTGTATACAACATACAGTATACGAAGGGAGGTAATTTAGATGTCATACACAGTGCATACCACTAGTAACTATACAAAAGTAACTCTCTGTTGTCATGAAAGTTTAAATATTTTTTTGTTTTAAGAAAGATTTGGCTTTGTGAGGCTTTCACCTGCTGTATGTTCCAGGGCTTCTTCAAGAGGAGCATCCCCAAGGGAGATAAGTACAAGTGTTTCTTCGGGGGTCAGTGTGTAATCACTCCACAGAACAGGAACCGTTGTAAGTCATGTCGCTACAGGAAGTGTCTGGAGCTCGGCATGTCATTCGAAGGTGAGTGATTACTTTAGGCTCTTTATTATTGTAAAGGGCGACTAACTGAATCAGGTGGTCAGGCTTGCTGACTTGGTTGATACATGTCATCATATCTCAAATGCGTAGATTGATGCTCATGATACCAATCACTGGATTGTCTGGTCCAGACTCGATTATGAACAGACCACCGTTATATGGCTGGAATATTGCTGAGTGCGGAGTTAAACAACAAACAAACAAAGTATTGGTTATTTATTTTAGGGAGAGGGGGTGAAGCACCTTGTATTGCTATTTATAAAGTAAAATCGTAAATCATGGACAAAAACTTCATATCTACCTTGTCTAGGGTGATTATTCTATCAATTCCAATGTATGACACCTCCCAATTCTTTATTGATATGAAATAATACCGACCGAAAGCTGTCGACTCTTGCCACTTTGAAGCCAACTGCAAAATGGCCGACATCAGACCTTTTCGGAGAGAAATGTAACACAATGGCCTGTGGGTCGGTGAGATTGGGGTGTATGTGCCAGGAAAAGATGACACTGAAACGAGGGGGTTGCCAACATGTATCACAACAATAATAGTGAGTGAGTTAGTATGATTTTACGCTGCTTCTAGCAATATTCCAGCAATATGAAGGTGGGGGACACCAAAAATGGGCTTCAGACATTGTACCCATGGCAGGAATCAAACCTGGGTCATTGGCGTAAACGAGCGAACACTTTAACCACTAGGCTACCCAACCGTCTCCTTACAGTAGTGGCGTTCGGGGGATGGGAGCTTAAAAAATTACAGTTCTATTTTTTCAAATGTCATTTTTATAAATTTGAGATATTTTAGCAGGGAGGGAGGGAGGAAAAAAATGTACATAAAAGGGGGTGGGGGGTCGGCAAAATATCCTACAGTCCTGAGGCCTCCCTTTCCTCCCTTTCAGCTGTGAAGATGGGTCGAATTCCGAAGATGGAGAAACAGAGAGCTCTAGACGCTGCCAGGAACCCTGGTAACTGTACGGAGTCCCCGGACAGTGGGATAGACGATGAGGTGTTCAACCCTGTCACAGGTCATGTGACCAATCAGTTGACCAGTCAGTTAAATAATCAGTTGACCAATCAGTTGACTAATCAAGTCACCAGCCAAATGTCCAAACTCCTCAGCAGTGATGTGGCTCCTCATCAACATCCTGCCTATGGAAACAGCCCTCGTGAAGTGAGCCAGCTTCCGCCCACTTACCAACACATGCCCTCCCACATGTTCAATGAAGCGTTTCCTCCTGTACCGTGGGATGATCATATTGGTAGTTATTCCGAGCGAAAAGATCAATCCAAAGACAGTCATCATGTGGATGACCTGGACGGATCAGGCACGTCTAATATGAACTTACTGGCGGAAACTGCCTTGTTGCCAAAGATGTCCAAAAGCAGTGTTCCAGAAGACGGTGATGACAGCAACGCATCCAGCAGTAGCTGTTCCATGTACAGCCCGAACGTCATCAAGGTCTTGTTCAATCAGGTTGTGGAGATGACGGGCGGCACCAAGGTGCCTGAGATGGTCATTGAGAAACTAGCCAAGAAGTGCCCAAACAATAGCAGCATGCGTCTGCTGAAACGTCTCTCCAGTGAAACTTACATCAATACTTCTACGCAAGGAGAAGACATGAGTTCTGTTCACGATGGAATGAGCGAGTCAGGACAGGAGTGGTCTCCCTTGGCTGGTCAGTTGTTTACATCAAGCGGATGTCCGTCGTCGAATTGGACCAAAACTGGTTTAAAGCAGAACAGCTTCAGTCCAAGTGAGCAGCAGCCGAGATATTTTGACAGTTCTGTCTTCCCTCATAGTGATAATCCTGCAGATAGGATTGACACGAAACAGGGACATCATATCGATGCTCAATACGTTGCTAGCAGTGACACCGACTACTACACCAGAGAACAGACAGACCAACAAGTGCATTCTTTTCATCAAGACACATTCATGCATAACCCATCTTATCCGGTTCAAGGTCACAATGAAGGTCAAGATCATGAATGGCCAATGGATTGTTCTGCTACAGTTTCAGCGCAATATAGCAGTCACACTGAACCCTCTTGGTCACATGGTCAGGATCAACCAATCACTTCAACTGATACAGAAATGATACAGGGCAGTGACACCAATGACAGATCTGATGATATTGAAACAGAAAATGGTGAAAGTTCGGCAGAAGACATTTTCAGTAGAGGTGGTGAAGAGGCATTTGATTCATTAGTTAGAGGCCTGGAGAAGGCGCTGGAGGTCGGCAGTGGACCATTCCAAGAGGCACGACACCATGCCCGCGCCTTTATCAGCCAGAAGGTGAGGCCTGTAGTTTCACTGATGATTTGTTACTGTGTGTGCATCCATTAAGGCTCTGGTTCAGCCATTTATCTAGGTTTTCAAACTAAGTGCCCTTGGCAAACAAATTGGGGAAAATGTCGAGATATTGTTCCAAATTTGGTTATTTTAAAGTAGGGCTGGAACGAGTCCAAATTTACTACCCCGGTACCTAGCCCCCTATTACCCGACCCTACCCGGTTACCCACTGTAGGTCTTAGGAGATGTCTCAAAATGTCCGATTGGGAATATTTTTAGCATAGCCCTGGCAAAACGTATTTAGATACACGTAATAAACAATCTGGTCATTCATACACTGAAGTTGAATTATGTTATATCTTTATTCAACCATATGAAAAATCAGAAGGAATGGGTGCATAGTCAGAAAGAAATGCGAACATTAGTGACTTGTAGTGTAACCATATAGTTCTGGATCATTTTTGTCATTAAACAATATATCACGTGACTAACCACGTGCACGGGTCCGGGTAGTCCATTGGTTACCCAAATCGTACTCAGTACCCACCCGACCCGGGTACCCGAGTTACCCGTCCCAGCCCTATTTTAAAGTTCTTTTTTTTCATATAATCTGTGGGAATAGAGACAGTTTTAATTCAAGCTGGGAATTTTTACTATCATTTGCTGCAGACATGGGGCTGAATACATTGGGTTTTTTCTTGCTGCAGCTTCCAATGCCGAGGGAAGAAATAACAGAAGAAACTGTGAAGGACACGTGGAACCAGCTGTTCCGCGGAATTCACACCACTAATGAGAGAATCATAGGTTGGTATAACTAGTGATGTCACTTGTCAGCTGTTGTGGGGAATTCACACCACTAATGAGAGAATCATAGGTTGGTATAACTAGAGATGTCACTTGTCAGCTGTTGTGGGGAATTCACACCACTACTGAGAGAATCATAGGTTGGTATAACTAGTGATGTCACTTGTCAGCTGTTGTGGGGAATTCACACCACTAATGAGAGAATCCTAGGTTGGTATAACTAGTGATGTCACTTGTCAGCTGTTGTGGGGAATTCACACCACTAATGAGAGAATCATAGGTTGGTAAAACTAGTGCTGTCACTTGTCAGCTGTTGTGGGGAATTCACACCACTAATGAGAGAATCATAGGTTGGTACACTTGTCAGCTGTTGTGGGGAATTCACACCACTACTGAGAGAATCATAGGTTGGTAAAACTAGTGATGTCACTTGTCAGCTGTTGTGGGGAATTCACATTACTAATGAGAGAATCATAGGTTGGTATAACTAGTGATGTCACTTGTCAGCTGTTGTAGGGGAATTCACACAACTACTGAGAGAATCATAGTTTGTGGTTAAACGATTGATGCCAGCTTTTGTGAGGGAACCATGCCATCAATGTGTTATTGTTGAGTAGATGATTAGATCTATGTTTGGCCAACTGACTGTGTGTGTAGAGAATGTGTCTGTCCTGTGTTCCAGGTTTCTGCAATGCTGTTCCTGGCTTCTCTAAGCTCAACGTGGATGACCAGAAGATGCTGTTGAAGCGAGCCTACTACGATATCTGGATGGTAGGTGGGACATGGCGGGGCTGATAACTTCTTGGTGATGTCTGGATGGTAGGTGGGACATGGCTAGGATGGACATAGCGGGGCTGATGACTTCATGGTGATGTCTGGATGGTAGGTGGGACATAGCGGGTCTGATGACTTCATGGTGATGTCTGGATGGTAGGTGGGACATAGCGGGACTGATGACTTCATGGTGATGTCTGGATGGTAGGTAGGACATGGCTAGGTGGGACGTAGCGGGGCTGATGACTTCATGGTGATGTCTGGATGGTAGGTGGGACATAGCAGGGCTGATGACTTCATGGTGATGTCTGGATGGTAGGTGGGACATAGCGGGGCTGATGACTTCATGGTGATGTCTGGATGGTAGGTGGGACATAGCGGGGCTGATGACTTCATGGTGATGTCTGGATGGTAGGTAGGACATAGCGGGGCTGATGACTTCATGGTGATGTCTGGATGGTAGGCGGGACTGATGACTTCTTGGTGATGTCTGGATGGTAGATAGGACATAGCGGGGCTGATGACTTCATGGTGATGTCTGGATGGTAGGTGGGACATAGCGGGACTGATGACTTCATGGTGATGTCTGGATGGTAGGTGGGACATAGCGGGGCTGATGACTTCATGGTGATGTCTGGATGGTAGGTGGGACATGGCGGGGCTGATGACTTCATGGTGATGTCTGGATGGTAGGTGGGACATATCGGGGCTGATGACTTCATGGTGATGGCTGGATGGTAGGTAGGACATAGCGGGGCTGATGACTTCATGGTGATGGTTGGATGGTAGGTGGGACATAGCAGGGCTGATGACTTCATGGTGATGTCTGGATGGTAGGTGGGACATAGCGGGGCTGATGACTTCATGGTGATGTCTGGATGGTAGGTGGGACATAGCGGGTCTGATGAATTCATGGTGATGTCTGGATGGTAGGTAGGACATAGCGGGGCTGATGACTTCATGGTGATGTCTGGATGGTAGGTGGGACATGGCGGGGCTGATGACTTCATGGTGATGTCTGGATGGTAGGTGGGACATAGCGGGGCTGATGACTTCATGGTGATGTCTGGATGGTATGTGGGACATAGCGGGGCTGATGACTTCTTGGTGATGTCTGGATGGTAGGTGGGACATGGCTAGGATGGACATAGCGGGGCTGATGACTTCTTGGTGATGTCTGGATGGTAGGTGGGATATGCCTCCGCCACCAGTCTTACTTCCCAGGGTAATACAAAAGATCAAGGAGACAAGAATACTTGCTCTGACTTTTGTCGTGCCCTGGTGGCCGACGAGAGTTTGGTTCGTCGAGCTCAGAAATCTAGCAGAAAATGATCCACTTCTCCTCCCAAAGTGGTCCAACCTACTTATCCATCCTCACAGCAATTTGCCTCATCCATCACCAGACAGATTTCGTCTGCATGGTGGGTTCTTCTTAAAAAGGGGTTAAGTGCAAAGGGCTATTCAGCAGGGGCAGCAAAAGCTTGCCAGCTCATCGTCCTTCTACTAGAGGCCTTTACGATGACAAGTGGGATCATTTGAAACATTTTGCAAGGCAAAAAGTCAAGATCCTACAACTGCGTCATCTCAGTTATTAACTGAATACCTCCTACATTTGTGTACCATAAGACACTTGAAAGGTAGCACCATTACTACGTATTTGGTTGCACTTAACTGTGTTGGCCGTTCCGGATAATCGTAAGATGACTAAGATCCCGGAACTACAGGTCTTATTAGGCTCATTCAGGCTTGAGGATCAGGAGACCAAGTCCCCACCACCTGCGTGGGAGTTGAACGTGATACTTCGAGGTTTGCGAGGACCCCCCTTCGAGCCCCTCTTTGCATCCGCTTTTTATGACCTCACCAAGAAAACAGTGTTTCTCTTGGCATTAGCCACGGCGCCACGGGTGAGAGCGGGGCTGATGACTTCATGGTGATGTCTGGATGGTAGGTGGGACATAGCGGGGCTGATGACTTCATGGTGATGTCTGGATGGTAGGTAGGACATAGCGGGGCTGATGACTTCATGGTGATGTCTGGATGGTAGGCGGGACTGATGACTTCTTGGTGATGTCTGGATGGTAGATAGGACATAGCGGGGCTGATGACTTCATGGTGATGTCTGGATGGTAGGTGGGACATAGCGGGACTGATGACTTCATGGTGATGTCTGGATGGTAGGTGGGACATAGCGGGGCTGATGACTTCATGGTGATGTCTGGATGGTAGGTGGGACATGGCGGGGCTGATGACTTCATGGTGATGTCTGGATGGTAGGTGGGACATATCGGGGCTGATGACTTCATGGTGATGGCTGGATGGTAGGTAGGACATAGCGGGGCTGATGACTTCATGGTGATGGTTGGATGGTAGGTGGGACATAGCAGGGCTGATGACTTCATGGTGATGGCTGGATGGTAGGTGGGACATAGCGGGGCTGATGACTTCATGGTGATGTCTGGATGGTAGGTGGGACATAGCGGGTCTGATGACTTCATGGTGATGTCTGGATGGTAGGTAGGACATAGCGGGGCTGATGACTTCATGGTGATGTCTGGATGGTAGGTGGGACATGGCGGGGCTGATGACTTCATGGTGATGTCTGGATGGTAGGTGGGACATAGCGGGGCTGATGACTTCATGGTGATGTCTGGATGGTATGTGGGACATAGCGGGGCTGATGACTTCTTGGTGATGTCTGGATGGTAGGTGGGACATGGCTAGGATGGACATAGCGGGGCTGATGACTTCTTGGTGATGTCTGGATGGTAGGTGGGATATGCCTCCGCCACCAGTCTTACTTCCCAGGGTAATACAAAAGATCAAGGAGACAAGAATACTTGCTCTGACTTTTGTCGTGCCCTGGTGGCCGACGAGAGTTTGGTTCGTCGAGCTCAGAAATCTAGCAGAAAATGATCCACTTCTCCTCCCAAAGTGGTCCAACCTACTTATCCATCCTCACAGCAATTTGCCTCATCCATCACCAGACAGATTTCGTCTGCATGGTGGGTTCTTCTTAAAAAGGGGTTAAGTGCAAAGGGCTATTCAGCAGGGGCAGCAAAAGCTTGCCAGCTCATCGTCCTTCTACTAGAGGCCTTTACGATGACAAGTGGGATCATTTGAAACATTTTGCAAGGCAAAAAGTCAAGATCCTACAACTGCGTCATCTCAGTTATTAACTGAAAACCTCCTACATTTGTGTACCATAAGACACTTGAAAGGTAGCACCATTACTACGTATTTGGTTGCACTTAACTGTGTTGGCCGTTCCGGATAATCGTAAGATGACTAAGATCCCGGAACTACAGGTCTTATTAGGCTCATTCAGGCTTGAGGATCAGGAGACCAAGTCCCCACCACCTGCGTGGGAGTTGAACGTGATACTTCGAGGTTTGCGAGGACCCCCCTTCGAGCCCCTCTTTGCATCCGCTTTTTATGACCTCACCAAGAAAACAGTGTTTCTCTTGGCATTAGCCACGGCGCCACGGGTGAGAGAACTACATGCGATCGAATCACCTGGGTCCGTTTTGAACATGGGACGCACGGAACGCTGCATCTCAGGTTTTGCTGGGATTTTATTGCTAAGAATCAATTACCAGGCCAACCCGATCGTTCCTTTACCATTCCACTAATATCGACAATTGTGGGTAGTGAAGATGAGGGTGAACTTCTATTATGTCCGGTACATGCACTGCGAATTTTCATCTGCCGTTCCACGACTAGGCGTGGTTCGAGGAAGCGGTTATTTATACCCCTATCTACCACGTCCACGATCGAAGTCAGTCGCAACACCATATCTCTATGATTACACGCAGTCATCCTTCAGGCCTATTCGATCGCCAATTTGGATCCACCAAGAGCGAATAATCCTCATGAGATCAGGGCATTAGCCTGTACCATGGCCTTACACAGCAATTGTACTATTAAAACAATCATGTAAGGATGTTTTTGGAGGTCCGACACAGTTTTTGCCAGTCATTATTTGCGCAATGTGACTCTCGAAGACGTCAAAGGTGTACGGAGTTTTGGGACATTGGTTGTAGCTCAGCAAGTTACCAACCCTCGATGCAAATAATGAACTTGCCCTATACAGAGCCGTTCTCTTTCCTGTGCCGTCGATCCGATTTTGCCAATGGAAGAATATTAGACAAGCAATTGTCCACAGGGCTCTATTTTTCTAGTAAGTAAAGATTTGGCTGATGAGCTATTTGTCTTTATAACTATAGATGTATAGGGAACTACTCTTTAATTCCGATGTTCAATGGGTTTTATCACATTGATAGAACCCTACCATAACATCGTTTTTGTGAACTTTTCCGCTTCACCGTTTATCGACCAATCAGTGTCGCACTTTCAGGGTGTGAATTATTGAGGTTGCTGTATTCTTAAGGTTTACCCACCTCCAAACCGTCCTATACAGATGCATTAAGGAGTAATGCAGGATAAGTAAACATTTTAGTAAAATCTAAATTTCTTTTACATTTGTATACTTTCCTGCATTACTACGCTTAAGGCCCACCCGTCACAGACTTGCCTCCCCACTTTGGCTTCAGAAACATCAAAAGTGTGTTGTTTAAGCTCGGGCGACAGGCAGTGATGTGAAGAGGTGACCTAGGGTCACGTGAGGTCACAGGGACGGCAACGGCGTGGTATAAAATTGGGACTCAGGAACAGTTTATTTATCTTCACCCAGGACCATCGCTGGTATGCTATAAGTTTTTTTGTCGCAAGGTAAGCAGTGAATGCATTAAGGAGTAATGCAGGATAAGTATACAAATGTAACAAATATTTAGATTTTACAAATTTTTTCCACCTGCCCAGGATTTTTCAAAATACAATGTACGCTAAAAAAACTGGTTATCGTACCTGAAATGGCATGGGAGGCTTTGAGGTCAACCACAGCCTGCTCGTGCCCAGATTCATTTTTAACTGGCTGTCGAGATTGACTGGAATATTGCTGACTACCGTGTAGATCAACAACATTAGACCAGCTGACCAGTTGTGATTAAAACATTGTGATTCATTCCAGCTAACATGCAGTGAGTTCTTCGTTGATGGAGAGTCGTATCTGCGCTTCCCCAATGGGAGGTACTACAACCGCTTCTGGATGGAGTTCGTCATCAAGGTGGACAACGTCCGACTGCTGTTCTCCTTTGCGGAGATTTTCAACAAACTCCAACTGTCAGATTTAGAGATTGCCATCATCGCAGCTATACAGCTGACATCTCCCAGACCTGGTGAGTAAACAGATTGTAACAGGATCAACCTCTCCCATACCTGGTGAGTAAACAGATTGTAACAGGATCATCCTCTCCCAGACCTGGTGAGTAAACAGATTGTAACAGGATCATCCTCTGCCAGACCTGGTGAGTAAACAGATTGTAACAGGATCATCCTCTCCCAGACCTGGTGAGTAAACAGATTGTAACAGGATCATCCTCTGCCAGACCTGGTGAGTAAACAGATTGTAACAGGATCATCCTCTCCCAGACCTGGTGAGTAAACAGATTGTAACAGGATCATCCTCTGCCAGACCTGGTGAGTAAACAGATTGTAACAGGATCATCCTCTGCCAGACCTGGTGAGTAAACAGATTGTAACAGGATCATCCTCTGCCAGACCTAGTGAGTAAACAGATTGTAACAGGATCAACCTCTCCCAGACCTGGTGAGTAAACAGCTTGTAACAGGATCACCCTCTCCCATACCTGGTGAGTAAACAGATTGTAACAGGATCATCCTCTCCCAGACCTGGTGAGTAAACAGATTGTAACAGGATCATCCTCTGCCAGACCTGGTGAGTAAACAGATTGTAACAGGATCATCCTCTGCCAGACCTGGTGAGTAAACAGATTGTAACAGGATCATCCTCTGCCAGACCTGGTGAGTAAACAGCTTGTAACAGGATCACCCTCTCCCAGACCTGGTGAGTAAACAGATTGTAACAAGATCACTGATTGTATAACACCATTGTATATAACACCACATGGAGATACCCATTGAATAACACCACATGGAGATACCCATTGTATAACACCACATGGAGATACCCATTGTATAACACCACATGGAGATACCCATTGTATAACACCACATGGAGATACCCATTGTATAACACCACATGGAGATACCCATTGTATAACACCACATGGAGATACCCATTGTATAACACCACATGGAGATACCCATTGAATAACACCACACTTAAAGATACTTTGTGATAAGCCTGCAGCTTTTCGTGCTACCAGTTCTGTCTGTGAACATCTAAATATTAATGTTTCAGACAACCTTGAGTTGAAGGATTCCGTTGCAATTCAGAAGCTCAACTCTGTCTACCTTGACCTCCTTGTCCACATCATCACCAAGCGCAACCCTGACAACAGCAGCCGCATTCTTGTCGACATCTTCCGACTCCTGCCACAGCTAGCAGAGGTGAACAAGATGCAGCAAAACCTTATTGCAAACTTCACACACGACTCTCCACCGAGTTAGCTAGAGGCCACACAAGACTGTCCACCGCGTTAGCTGAAGACCATCCAGTTAGCTACAGGTCACACAAGATGCCTCGTCCAGTTAGCTACAGGTCACACAATATGCCTCATCCAGTTGGCTACAGGTCACACAATATGCTTCATCCAGTTGGCTACAGATCACACAAGATACTTCGTCCAGTTGGCTACAGGTCACACAATATGCCCTGTCCAGTTGGCTACAGGTCACACAATATGCCCTGTCCAGTTGGCTACAGGTCACACAATATGCCTCATCCAGTTGGCTACAGGTCACACAATATGCCCTGTCCAGTTGCCTACAGGTCACACAAGATGCCTCGTCCAGTTAGCTACAGGTCACACAATATGCCTCATCCAGTTGGCTACAGGTCACACAATATGCCTCGTCCAGTTAGCTAAAGGTCACACAATATGCCTTGTCCAGTTGGCTACAGGTCACACAATATGCCTCGTCCAGTTAGCTACAGGTCACACAATATGCCTCGTCCAGTTAGCTACAGGTCACACAATATGCCTCATCCAGTTGGCTACAGATCACACAATATGCCTCATCCAGTTGGCTACAGGTCACACAAGATACTTCGTCCAGTTAGCTACAGGTCACACAATATGCCCTGTCCAGTTGCCTACAGATCACACAAGATGCCTCATCCAGTTGGCTACAGGTCACACAAGATACTTCGTCCAGTTAGCTACAGGTCACACAAGATACTTCGTCATGCTAGCTACAGGTCACACAATATGCCCTGTCCAGTTGCCTACAGATCACACTATGCCTCATCCAGTTGACTACAGGTCACACAAGATACTTCGTCCAGTTAGCTACAGGTCACACAAGATACTTCGTCCAGCTAGCTACAGGTCACACAATATGCCCTGTCCAGTTGCCTACAGGTCACACAATTTGCCCTGTCCAGTTGGCTACAGGTCACACAATATGCCTGTTCCAGTTAGCTACAGGTCACACAATATGCACTGTCCAGTTGGCTACAGGTCACACAATTTGCCCTGTCCAGTTGGCTACAGGTCACACAATATGCCTCGTCCAGTTGGCTACAGGTCACACAAGATGCCTGTTCCAGTTAGCTACAGGTCACACAATATGCACTGTCCAGTTGGCTACAGGTCACACAATATGCCCTGTCCAGTTGGCTACAGGTCACACAATATGCCTTGTCCAGTTGGCTACAGGTCACACAATTTGCCCTGTCCAGTTGGCAACAGGTCACACAATATGACCTGTCCAGTTGGCTACAGGTCACACAATATGCCTTGTCCAGTTGGCTACAGGTCACACAATATGCCTCGTCCAGTTAGCTACAGGTCACACAATATGCCCTGTCCAGTTGGCTACAGGTCACATAATATGCCTCGTCCAGTTGGCTACAGGTCACACAATATGCCCTGTCCAGTTGGCTACAGGTCACACAATATGCCTCATCCAGTTAGCTACAGGTCACACAATATGCCCTGTCCAGTTGGCTACAGGTCACACAATATGCCTCGTCCAGTTGGCTACAGGTCACACAATATGCCTCGTCCAGTTAGCTACAGGTCACACAATATGCCCTGTCCAGTTAGCTACAGGTCACACAATATGCCCTGTCCAGTTAGCTACAGGTCACACAATATGCCCTGTCCAGTTGGCTACAGGTCACACAATATGCCTTGTCCAGTTGGCTACAGATCACACAATATGCCCTGTCCAGTTAGATACAGGTCACACAAGATGCTTCGTCCAGTTGGCTACAGGTCACACAATATGCTTGTGTGCATGCAAGGTGTTCACAGACTCTGCATGCTTTGCTTGTGTATTGTTATATCAGCAGTCCATGTGTAATGTGATGAATACATGCATAATAGATTATTATATTAGATTATATATTTGTTATAATTATATGAGACAATGTTATGATTATATAAGAATTATCATATTTTATATATTATACACAATCATGTTTGTCAATGTTTTCACATATTATATAACATCACTTGTGTAACATCACTTTTATGACATCACTTGTGGACCATCACTTGTGGACCATCACTTGTGGAACAACACTTTTATGATATCACTTGTGGACCATCACTTGTGGACCATCACTTGTGGAACAACACTTTTATGACATCACTTGTGGACCATCACTTGTGGACCATCACTTGTGGAGCAACACTTTTATGACATCACTTGTGGACCATCACTTGTGGACCATCACTTGTGGAACAACACTTTTATGACATCACTTGTGGAACATCACTTCTGTAACATCACTTGTGGACCATCACTTGTTCTGTGTGTTGTTACTGACCGTGCCTTTTCAAGACATTTTTAAATCCTTTGTAAAACCAGTGAGATGAATTGTTATCAGATATGATACTATCATAATGTTGTTATTTTCTTATTAATTGTTTTGTTGTTCTCATGATATTCTGATATTGTTGTAATGTTCTCGTGTTTTAAATATTGAGATTAGTTTCCATGTCCTTGATGGAAACATGTTTGTATTTCCGTATCAACATGTAGATATATAGATATATCATTGTCCTGACAGTGGTACATGTAGATATATCATTGTCCTGACAGTGGTACATGTAGATATTTAGATATATCATTGTCCTGACAGTGGTACATGTAGATATATCATTGTCCTGACAGTGGTACATGTAGATATATAGATATATCATTGTCCTGACAGTGGTATATTTAGATATATCATTGTCCTGACATTGGTACATTAGATATATAGATATATCATTGTCCTGACAGTGGTACATGTAGATATATAGATAAATCATGGTCCTGACAGTGGTACATTAGATATACAGATATATCATTGTACTGACAGTGGTACATGTAGATATATAGATATATCATTGTCCTGACAGTGCCTCATGTGGATATATCATTGTCCTGACAGTGGTACATGTAGATGTATAGATATATTATTGTCCTGACAGTGGTACATGTAGATATATAGGTACATGTATATCATTGTCCTGACAGTGGTACATGTGGATATATAGATATATCATTGTCCTGACAGTGGTACATGTAGATATATCATTGTCCTGACAGTGGTACATGTAGATATATAGATATATCATTGTCCTGACAGTGGTACATGTAGATATTTAGATATATCATTGTCCTGACAGTGGTACATGTAGATATATCATTGTCCCGACACTGGTACAAGTAGATATTTAGATATATCATTGTCCTGACAGTGGTACATGTAGATATATCATTGTCCTGACAGTGGTACATGTAGATATATAGATATATCATTGTCCTGACAGTGGTATATTTAGATATATCATTGTCCTGACATTGGTACATTAGATATATAGATACATCATTGTCCTGACAGTGGTACAAGTAGATATATAGATAAATCATGGTCCTGACAGTGGTACATTAGATATACAGATATATCATTGTACTGACAGTGGTACATGTAGATATATAGATATATCATTGTCCTGACAGTGCCTCATGTGGATATATCATTGTCCTGACAGTGGTACATGTAGATGTATAGATATATTATTGTCCTGACAGTGGTACATGTAGATATATAGGTACATGTATATCATTGTCCTGACAGTGGTACATGTGGATATATAGATATATCATTGTCCTGACAGTGGTACATATGGATATATAGATATATCATTGTCCTGACAGTGGTACATTAGATATATAGATATATCATTGTCCTGGCAGTGGTACATGTAGATATATAGATATATCATTGTCCTGACAGTGATACATGTGGATATATAGATATATCATTGTCCTGACAGTTGTACATGTAGATATATAGATATATCACTGTCCTGACAGTGGTACATGTAGATATATAGATATATCATTGTCCTGGCAGTGGTACATGTAGATATATAGATATATCATTGTCCTGACAGTGGTACATGTAGATATATAGATATATCATTGTCCTGACAGTGGTACATGTAGATATATAGATATATCATTGTCCTGACAGTGGTACATGTAGATATATAGATATATCATTGTCCTGACAGTGTTTGTTTGTTTGTTGTTTTACACCCCACTTAGCAATTTCCAGCTATATGACTGCGGTCTATGAATAAGCGAATCTGGACCAGACAATCCAGTGATTGTTATCATGAGCATCGATCCACGCAATTGGGATACGACATTCTTCAACCCTGTCAGCGAGCCTGACCACCCAATCCCGTTAGTGTGACATGCATGTGTTGCTGAAGACCTATTCTAAAACTGATCTTTAGGAGTTGACACAGTTGTGACAGGTCACGCGGTTCACCTGCGGAACAGCAGATAGCACCTGGGGAAGAGCAGATAGCACCTGGGTCATTGTTGTTTATGTAGTTCAGTGTTTAGTTCTAGAAAATAATGTTGAATGATTGATTCAAAAGCCCTTGTCATGGTTATTTCAGAAGATCCGGGGTAGAATAGGTCTTCAGCAACCCATGCTTGCATTTAAGGCAACTGTGCTTGTCATGTCATTGTATCCAAATTGCGTGGATGGATGCTCATGATTTCTATCACTTGATTGTCTGGTCCAGACTTGATTATTTACAGATGTCATGTACATGTCGCTGGAATATTGCTGAGTGCAGCGTTCAACAACAAACTAACCAACAAACAAACTAAAGGTTGGGACATTAAAATGCATTATGACAGGGATTGTATTGGTGAAATATCTCTTTTATAGACAGAACTAAATGAGATTTCAACCCCACCCTTGCCAAATGAATCAAACTTCCTTAAGGCCAGTCCAAAATGTGATGATGATGATGATGATGATGATGATGATGATTGAAAACAGCCATTGCACTGTTGAAAAATACTTGTTATTTTCCATCTATCCAATTTGTCATATGATATCATTCATATCAGTTGATGTTGTCCTAGTATGTCCGTACATTAAAAAGTGTGCCTTACCATGTCGGTATCCATGTTAACTGTTATCTCTTATTATCACTGTTATTTCTCACAAGTTGCTGAAGTATGTGAAATAAATCTGTAAACAATATCCTCATGTTTTTCTTGCTGTTTTTGAAACAAACCTGCCCTGACATGAGCTCATGAGATATATTGTGGTGTCTCCTCAGGTTAGTGACTTTGTTCAAAATATGTCTCTGTTCAACCAGTATGCCAATTTCCCCCTGATGTTTGTCTCCCCCTGAGGATTCTGGGTCAGATAGGTCTTCACTATCACGTTTGTCTCCCCCTGAGGATTCTGGGTCAGATAGGTCTTCACTATCACATGCTTGTCTCCCCCTGAGGATTCTGGGTCAGATAGGTCTTCACTATCACGTTTGTCTCCCCCTGAGGATTCTGGGTCAGATAGGTCTTCACTATCACGTTTGTCTCCCCCTGAGGATTCTGGGTCAGATATGTCTTCACTATCACGTTTGTCTCCCCCTGAGGATTCTGGGTCAGATAGGTCTTCACTATCATGTTTGTCTCCCCCTGAGGATTCTGGGTCAGATAGGTCTTCACTATCACATGCTTGTCTCCCCCTGAGGATTCTGGGTCAGATAGGTCTTCACTATCACATGCTTGTCTCCTCCTGAGGATCCTGGGTCAGATAGGTCTTCATTATCACATGCTTGTCTCCCCCTGAGGATTCTGGGTCAGATATGTCTTCACTATCACATGCTTGTCTCCCCCTGAGGATTCTGGGTCAGATAGGTCTTCACTATCACATGCTTGTCTCCCCCTGAGGATTCTGGGTCAGATAGGTCTTCACTATCACATGCTTGTCTCCCCCTGAGGATTCTGGGTCAGATAGGTCTTCGCTATCACATGCTTGTCTCCCCCTGAGGATTCTGGGTCAGATAGGTCTTCACTATCACATGCCTGTCTCCCCCTGAGGATTCTGGGTCAGATAGGTCTTCACTATCACATGCTGGTCTCCCCCTGAGGATTCTGGGTCAGATAGGTCTTCACTATCACATGCTTGTCTCCCCCTGAGGATCCTGGGTCAGATACGTCTTCACCATCACATGCTTGTCTCCCCCTGGGTCAGATATGTCTTCACTATCACATGCTTGTCTCCCCCTGAGGATTCTGGATCAGATAGGTCTTCACTATCACATGCTTGTCTCCCCCTGAGGATTCTGGGTCAGATATGTCTTCACTATCACATGCTTATCTCCCCCTGAGGATTCTGGGTCAGATACGTCTTCACCATCACATGCTTGTCTCCCCCTGGGTCAGATATGTCTTCACTATCACATGCTTGTCTCCCCCTGAGGATTCTGGGTCAGATATGTCTTCACTATCACATGCTTGTCTCCCCCTGAGGATTCTGGGTCAGATAGGTCTTCACCATCACATGCTGGTCTCCCCCTGGGACAGATAGGTCTTCACTATCACATGCTTGTCTCCCCCTGAGGATTCTGGGTCAGATATGTCTTCACTATCACATGCTTGTCTCCCCCTGAGGATCCTGGGTCAGATAGGTCTACTCTATCACATGCTTGTCTCCCCCTGAGGATTCTGGGTCAGATATGTCTTCACTATCACATGCTTGTCTCCCCCTGAGGATCCTGGGTCAGATAGGTCTTCACTATCACATGCTTGTCTCCCCCTGAGGATTCTGGGTCAGATAGGTCTTCACTATCACATGCTTGTCTCCCCCTGAGGATTCTGGGTCAGATAGGTCTTCACTATCACATGCTTGTCTCCCCCTGAGGATCCTGGGTCAGATAGGTCTTCACTATCACATGCTTGTCTCCCCCTGAGGATTCTGGGTCAGATAGGTCTTCACTATCACATGCTTGTCTCCCCCTGAGGATTCTGGGTCAGATAGGTCTTCACTATCACATGCTTGTCTCCCCCTGAGGATTCTTGGTCAGATAGGTCTTCACCATCACATGCTGGTCTCCCCCTGGGACAGATAGGTCTTCACTATCACATGCTTGTCTCCCCCTGAGGATTCTGGGTCAGATATGTCTTCACTATCACATGCTTGTCTCCCCCTGAGGATCCTGGGTCAGATAGGTCTTCACTATCACATGCTTGTCTCCCCCTGAGGATTCTGGGTCAGATATGTCTTCACTATCACATGCTTGTCTCCCCCTGAGGATCCTGGGTCAGATAGGTCTTCACTATCACATGCTTGTCTCCCCCTGAGGATTCTGGGTCAGATAGGTCTTCACTATCACATGCTTGTCTCCCCCTGAGGATTCTGGGTCAGATAGGTCTTCACTATCACATGCTTGTCTCCCCCTGAGGATTCTGGGTCAGATAGGTCTTCACTATCACATGCTTGTCTCCCCCTGAGGATTCTGGGTCAGATAGGTCTTCACCATCACATGCTTGTCTCCCCCTGAGGATTCTGGGTCAGAAAGGGTCTTCACTATGACGTTTGTCTCCCCCTGAGGATTCTGGGTCAGATAGGTCTTCACTATCACATGCTTGTCTCCCCCTGAGGATTCTGGGTCAGATATGTCTTCACTATCACATGCTTGTCTCCCCCTGAGGATTCTGGGTCAGATATGTCTTCACTATCACATGCTTGTCTCCCCCTGAGGATTCTGGGTCAGATATGTCTTCACTATCACATGCTTGTCTCCCCCTGAGGATTCTGGGTCAGATATGTCTTCACTATCACATGCTTGTCTCCCCCTGAGGATTCTGGGTCAGATATGTCTTCACTATCACATGCTTGTCTCCCCCTGAGGATTCTGGGTCAGATAGGTCTTCACTATCACATGCTTGTCTCCCCCTGAGGATTCTGGGTCAGATAGGTCTTCACTATCACATGTTTGTCTCCCCCTGAGGATTCTGGATCAGATAGGTCTTCACTATCACATGCTTGTCTCCCCCTGAGGATTCTGGGTCAGATTGGTCTTCACTATCACATGCTTGTCTCCCCCTGAGGATTCTGGGTCAGATAGGTCTTCACTATCACATGCTTGTCTCCCCCTGCGGATTCTGGGTCAGAATAGAACGTCACTATCACATGCTTATCTCCCCCTGAGGATTCTGGGTCAGATAGGTCTTCACTATCACATGCTTGTCTCCCCCTGAGGATTCTGGGTCAGAATAGAACGTCACTATCACATGCTTATCTCCCCCTGAGGATTCTGGGTCAGATATGTCTTCACTATCACATGCTTGTCTCCCCCTGAGGATTCTGGGTCAGATAGGTCTTCACTATCACATGCTTGTCTCCCCCTGAGGATTCTGGGTCAGAATAGAACGTCACTATCACATGCTTATCTCCCCCTGAGGATTCTGGGTCAGATAGGTCTTCACTATCACATGCTTGTCTCCCCCTGAGGATTCTGGGTCAGATAGGTCTTCACTATCACATGCTTGTCTCCCCCTGAGGATTCTGGGTCAGATAGGTCTTCACTATCACATGCTTGTCTCCCCCTGAGGATTCTGGGTCAGATAGGTCTTCACTATCACATGCTTGTCTCCCTCTGAGGATTCTGGGTCAGATAGGTCTTCACTATCACATGCTTGTCTCCCCCTGAGGTTTCTGGGTCACATACGTCTTCACTATCACATGCTTGTCTCCCTCTGAGGATTCTGGGTCAGATACGTCTTCACTATCACATGCTTGTCTCCCTCTGAGGTTTCTTGGTCAGATACGTCTTCACTATCACATGCTTGTCTCTCTCTGAGGATTCTGGGTCAGATACGTCTTCACCATCACATGCTTGTCTCCCCCTGAGGATTCTGGGTCAGATACGTCTTCACCATCACATGCTTGTCTCCCCCTGAGGATTCTGGGTCAGATAGGTCTTCACCGTCACATGCTTGTCTGCCCCTGCGGATTCTGGGTCAGAATAGAACGTCACTATCACATTCCTCAGATCAGCAATAATTTTGTGCAGGTGATATAAAATTAGGTCTTGGTGATCTGTAAATGAGGTCTAGATGATCTCCAATTGAGGTCTAGGTGATTTGTACACATGGTCTTTGTGCTCTGTAAATGAGGTCTAAGTTATCTATAAATGCGGTCTAGGTGATGTGCATATGGATTATATAAACCTACTTAATAAACTTTTTAAAAATGTTACATGGATATTTGAAAGACCTATTCTAACAACCATGAATGAAGCAGTTCAGTTTCAGAAAATACAGAGCTGTTGGTATTCTGGGTTGGAATTGGTCGTAAGCAATACCGGGTATATGCTTGTTGCTTCAGTGCGGGTTCTTGAATCTGTTGCCTCATAGAGTGTTTGTTTGTTTGTTTGTTTGTTTGTTGTTTAACTCCACACTCAGCAATATTCCAGCTATATGCCGTCAGTCTGTAAATGATCGAGTCTGGACCAGAAAATCCAGTGATTGACATCATGATCATTGATTCTTCGCATTTGGGATACGATGACATGCATCAACCAAGTCAGTGATTCTCACCACCCGATCGCCTTTTACAACAAGCATAGTCACTTTTTATGGCAAGCATCGGCATGGGAGGACCTATTCTACCCTGGATCTTCACGGGTCGCCTCACAGAGTGAGTGAGTGTGTGAGTTTGGTTTAACACCTCTAAGAACAGCATTCAGTTGTTTTATATGACGATGTGTCAACTTGTGTGAGGCACTGGAATGTTGCTGACTAATGAAGGGACACAATCAGGCCAAGGGACTCATCTCTGCACAAGGAATTGATTCGACTCTGAAAGTGGGCCCGTCAATGCAATAGGGCTGGCACGAGTCCAAATTTACTACCCAGGTACCCACCCCGCTATTACCCGACCCAACCTGGGTTCACACTGTAGGTCTCTAAAGTTGGGTACAAAATGGCTGATTGGGAATAGTTTGACTGTAGCCTTGGCAAAATGTATTTTAATACACGTATCAAACAGTCTGGTCATACATGCACTGAAGTTGTTTTTTTGTTCAAACATATAAAAGTCAAAAGGAATGGGTGCCTAGTCAGAAAGAAATGGGAACATTAGTGACATGTGTAACCATGGAGTTCTAGATAATTTTTGTCATAAAACAATATATCACGTGACCAACCGCGGGTCCAGGTTGTCCTGTGGGTACCCGGGTGCTGCTCAGCACCCACCCAACCCGAGTTCCCGAGTAACCCGTCCCAGCCCTAATCAGGCCCATAACCAGCCCTACAATGCACCAATATTTTGTTTGGATATATAGGTTGAAACATGAATGTGCTATTACAACCTTCGACCAGCAGATCCCTGCAATACCGTTAACTCTGCCAGGTAATGTCTGGGCCTTAGACCAATGTACGGTTCATGCCCTGTTCTCTCCCTCCAATCCTCTGCTTTGCTTGCATGCTCCAGATCTTACACCTCTTTCCACACAACAACCCTTCACATATTTCTTTCCACACAACAACCCTTCACATATTTCTGACACACAACAACCCTTCACATATTTCTGACACACAACAACCCTTCCCATATTTCTGACACACAACAACCCTTCCCATATATCTGACACACAACAACCCTTCCCATATTTCTGACACACAACAACCCTTCACATATTTCTTTCCACACAACAACCCTTCACATATTTCTTTCCACACAACAACCCTTCCCATATTTCTGACACACAACAACCCTTCCCATATTTCTGTCACACAACAACCCTTCCCATATATCTGACACACAACAACCCCTCCCATATATCTGACACACAACAACCCTTCCCATATTTCTGACACACAACAACCCTTCACATATATCTGACACACAACAACCCTTCCCATATTTCTGACACACAACAACCCTTCACATATTTCTGACACACAACAACCCTCCACATATTTCTGACACACAACAACCCTCCACATATTTCTGACACACAACAACCCTTCACATATTTCTGACACACAACAACCCTTCACATATTTCTTTCCACACAACAACCCTTCCCATATTTCTGACACACAACAACCCTCCACATATTTCTTTCCACACAACAACCCTTCACATATTTCTGACACACAACAACCCTTCACATATTTCTTTCCACACAACAACCCTTCACATATATCTGACACACAACAACCCTTCCCATATTTCTGACACACAACAACCCTTCACATATTTCTTTCCACACAACAACCCTTCACATATTTCTGACACACAACAACCCTTCACATATTTCTTTCCACACAACAACCCTTCACATATATCTGACACACAACAACCCTTCCCATATTTCTGACACACAACAACCCTTCACATATTTCTGACACACAACAACCCTTCACATATTTCTTTCCACACAACAACCCTTACCATATTTCTTTCCACACAACAACCCTTCACATATATCTGACACACAACAACCCTTCACATATATCTGACACACAACAACCCTTCACATATATCTGACACACAACAACCCTTCACATATATCTGACACACAACAACCCTTCACATATTTCTTTCCACACAACAACCCTTCCCATATTTCTGACACACAACAACCCTCCACATATTTCTTTCCACACAACAACCCTTCATATATTTCTGACACACAACAACCCTTCCCATATTTCTGACACACAACAACCCTCCACATATTTCTTTCCACACAACAACCCTTCACATATATCTGACACACAACAACCCTTCACATATATCTGACACACAACAACCCTTCACATATATCTGACACACAACAACCCTTCACATATATCTGACACACAACAACCCTTCACATATATCTGACACACAACAACCCTTCACATATATCTGACACACAACAACCCTTCACATATTTCTTTCCACACAACAACCCTTCACATATTTCTTTCCACACAACAACCCTTCACATATTTCTGACACACAACAACCCTTCCCATATTTCTGACACACAACAACCCTCCACATATTTCTTTCCACACAACAACCCTTCACATATTTCTTTCCACACAACAACCCTTCACATATATCTGACACACAACAACCCTTCACGTATATCTGACACACCACAACCCTCCACATATTTCTTTCCACACAACAACCCTTCACATATATCTGACACACAACAACCCTTCACGTATTTCTGACACACAACAACCCTCCACATATTTCTTTCCACACAACAACCCTTCACATATATCTGACACACAACAACCCTTCACGTATATATATATCTGACACACAACAACCCTTCACATATTTCTTTCCACACAACAACCCTTCACATATATCTGACACACAACAACCCTTCCCATATTTCTGACACACAACAACCCTTCACATATTTCTGACACACAACAACCCTTCCCATATATCTGACACACAACAACCCTTCACGTATATCTGACACACAACAACCCTTCACATATTTCTGACACACAACAACCCTTCACATATTTCTGACACACAACAACCCTTCCCATATTTCTGACACACAACAACCCTTCACGTATTTCTGACACACAACAACCCTTCACATATTTCTGACACACAACAACCCTTCACATATTTCTGACACACAACAACCCTTCACATATTTCTTTCCACACAACAACCCTTCCCACATTTCTGACACACAACAACCCTTCACATATTTCTGACACACAACAAATCACTAATGACGGATATAATGCTATTTAGATTTTATTCCGCAAGTTTATTTGTTGAAACAAGCTCCTTAGAAAACGATTTTTGTACAATAATGTTTGCAAGTAACATCATCAATATTTCTCTATAAAAATATGGTACACACTAAGCAAAAACAGTAACAAAATCCTATTCTATCTGACGGTAAAGACTCTTGTCATGTATACGGTAAACACTTGTAAAATGATTCCTAATTAATTAGAAAGTATGTTAGTCTGCTACAGAGGTAAGATGATTATGTATACTATCAATGTTATTTCATAAACTTATATAGCAGATAAACGTACAGTAAACAGGATCATATCACAGACAAACACAACCAATAACTTGGACGGAATTGGACAGAGGATTAAAACAATTTCTGTCACACAGATCTTCTCGTAAGTAAAACAAACAAATTTGACGACATAAATTAAATAAAATGATAAAATATCATATATCGGTCACAATGTTTCCGGTTGGTACTTTAAAATGGTGTTCACATGGAACTTGTGGTGTTAGCATAGACCGTGTGATGTTCACATGGACCTTGTGTTACCATAGACCGTGTGATGTTCACATGGACCTTGTGATGTTAACATAGACCGTGTAATGTTCACATGGACCTTGTGGTGTTAACATAGACCGTGTGATGTTCACATGGACCTTGTGGTGTTGACATAGACCGTGTGATGTTCACATGGACCTTGTGTTACCATAGACTGTGTGATGTTCACATGGACCTTGTGATGTTAACATAGACCGTGTGATGTTCACATGGACCTTGTGGTGTTAACATAGACCGTGTGATGTTCACATGGAACTTGTGGTGTTAACATAGACCGTGTGATGTTCACATGGAACTTGTGGTGTTAACATAGACCGTGTGATGTTCACATGGACCTTGTGTTACCATACACCGTGTGATGTTAACATAGACCGTGTGATGTTCACATGGACCTTGTGGTGTTGACATAGACCGTATGATGTTCACATGGACCTTGTGGTGTTAACATAGACCGTGTGATGTTCACATGGACCTTGTGGTGTTGACATAGACCGTATGATGTTCACATGGACCTTGCATGTGATGTTCACATGGACCTTCTGGTGCTAACATAGACCGTGAGATGTTCACATGGACCTTGTGTTCGTAGACACACTGTGTGCCTACCAAGTGAAGCACAACCACCAATGAAGACAAATACATCGTCTACAGACCAAGAAGTACCAGTCATACATGTTATTTGTAACTGTCCTTCAGAAAGCTTCAGCAACTCACAGCTGTATATCATCAGTTACACCAGAATGAGGCAAGTGATATTTAATGGCCACACATACAGATCTGGGTACATTGACTAGAAAGCGCTGGGTATATCCTGACAACTGCCCACCAGCCACTCCACTAGTGTGAGACAGATAAAACAAAGGTCAAGGTCATGGGCAAGAAACTCCCAAGTAGGGGAAATTAAGCTTTACAAGCAGGTCTCTGGGTGGTGGTACACAGGCCATATCAAGAAAATAACTTTTGTGCAATTAGGAACAAGGGATCCCTGACCCCAAGATACCAAGTTCATGGTGTCACCTTCATTCCATCCCCAAGTTGATTCTCCTGAATATATACACCTGGTCAGAGTTTCTTTTGGCAGGGAGTGCTCACTCCAGCTGAGATCATTCTATGTCACAATCACAGACAGATGTCCCCACAACGCCCTGGTATTCTGATTAATATTCTGCAACTATCTACCACACTGATACCGGGCTTGTATTGAATAACTACATACTGATCAAAATTGGGCTCAAAGTTTTGAAAGTTGCATATTTTAACAACTGCAGATGAAAATAAACCCACACAGAACTCTATAACATTGCCATAGTCAAACCTATTGATGCTATGTCTTATTAAAGCTAAGCCCTACATCAAATTCTGCATTATATACACATCAATCTGGCATAGACTGTAGCACCTCCAGCCAATCTCTGGAATCAATGTACTGTGCTGTTGCTGCTGTTGCTGCTGCTGCTGCTGTTGCTGCTGCTGTTGTTGCTGCTGCTGCTGCTGCTGCAAGAAGGCTTGTGAGTCTTGCTCCATCCCTGGCTCCACGGACTGTCCCGCCCTACTTTGGAGCTTCTAAAGGTAAGGCCAGCTCTGGAGGACCAAACGGATCCACCTGAAGATGAAGCATACGTTGTAGTGATGAAGAAGTGGATGCAGAATCAGCTGACTCGGCATTTACAGATTATGAAAAGTTTTTAATTTAACACTTCAAGGTCGTCTGGCCCACATAATACACATATCACCAAGTAGAATTATAGCACACACACATGCAGATCCACCATAGGTCATTACATGAGACGACAACTGGTCATTCACAGAATTTCTTATGTGTACATTCCATTTTACCATCTCCTTGAACCAATGACTTGGCCACTATACATCAACACTGGGGTAGTTTTCATGTGAACAAATGTTAAATGCATTCCTTGGTTCAATACTGTAATCAGAAAGTTTGATAGGGTCTCCAGTGCTACAATGTGGTAATATATATATACCGCAAACAACCGAACCCCACAAGAAATCAAGAATCTTGAAAATCAAATATGTAAAGTAAATTTATTTCAATGAAAGATCGAATGTCGATTATCAGGAAGCTTACATCCACTGTAGGATTCCCCTTAGCGTCAACTCTAACATCCGTGGCCGACGGCCCATACTCTCGTCGTGCTCGACCCCAGCTGGCCTTGACCTCCACATCCAACATCTGCACTCGCGGCTTCTTGAAGGCCTTCCCCGTGGAGACACAGAGCAACTGGTCCCGCTCGATGTCCTCGAATGTCTCAATCTGCAAAAAAACACAAAAACATCCCATTTATTTGACAGTAGCTATAACTAAATATTGTGTGTCACAGCTATATCACAGCTGTCAATGTATCCTTTAAATACAAAGTGTGTGTCATATCTGTCAATGTTTGTTATCGACAGACCAGATGGCGTATATGGAGCTTATATCTACTGACCAGCTGGTGTATATGGAGTGTATATCTACTGACCAGCTGGTGTATATGTAGTGTATATCTACTGACCAGCTGCATAGTGTATATGGAGTGTATATCTACTGACCAGCTGGTGTATATGTAGTGTATATCTACTGACCAGCTGGTGTATATGGAGTGTCTATCTACTGACCAGCTGGTGTATATGGAGAGTATATCTACTGACCAGCTGGTGTATATGGAGTGTATATCTACTGACCAGCTGGTGTATATGGAATGTATAACTACTGACCAGCTGGTGTATATGGAGCATATATCTACAGACCAGCTAGTGTATATGGAGTGTATATCTACTGACCAGCTGCATGGTATATATGGAGAGTATATCTACTGACCAGCTGGTGTATATGGAGTGTATATCTACTGACCAGCTGGTGTATATGTAGTGTATATCTACTGACCAACTGGTGTATATGTAGTGTATATCTACTGACCAGCTGCATAGTGTATATGGAGTGTATATCTACTGACCAGCTGGTGTATATGTAGTGTATATCTACTGACCAGCTGGTGTATATGGAGTGTCTATCTACTGACCAGCTGGTGTATATGGAGAGTATATCTACTGACCAGCTGGTGTATATGGAGTGTATATCTACTGACCAGCTGGTGTATATGGAATGTATAACTACTGACCAGCTGGTGTATATGGAGCATATATCTACAGACCAGCTAGTGTATATGGAGTGTATATCTACTGACCAGCTGCATGGTATATATGGAGAGTATATCTACTGACCAGCTGGTGTATATGGAGCGTATAACTACTGACCAGCTGCATAGTGTATATGGAGAGTATATCTACTGACCAGCTGGTGCATATGGAGTGTCTATCTACTGACCAGCTGGTGTATATGGAGTGTCTATCTACTGACCAGCTGCATAGTGTATATGGAGAGTATATCTACTTACCAGCTAGTGTATATGGAGTGTATATCTACTGACCAGCTGCATGGTATATATGGAGAGTATATCTACTGACCAGCTGGTGTATATGGAGTGTATATCTACTGACCAGCTGGTGTATATGGAATGTATAACTACTGACCAGCTGGTGTATATGGAGCATATATCTACAGACCAGCTAGTGTATATGGAGTGTATATCTACTGACCAGCTGCATGGTATATATGGAGAGTATATCTACTGACCAGCTGGTGTATATGGAGCGTATAACTACTGACCAGCTGCATAGTGTATATGGAGAGTATATCTACTGACCAGCTGGTGCATATGGAGTGTCTATCTACTGACCAGCTGGTGTATATGGAGTGTCTATCTACTGACCAGCTGCATAGTGTATATGGAGAGTATATCTACTTACCAGCTAGTGTATATGGAGTGTATATCTACTGACCAGCTGCATGGTATATATGGAGAGTATATCTACTGACCAGCTGGTGCATATGGAGTGTCTATCTACTGACCAGCTGGTGTATATGGAGTGTCTATCTACTGACCAGCTGCATAGTGTATATGGAGAGTATATCTACTTACCAGCTGGTGTATATGGAGAGTATATCTACTGACCAGCTGGTGTATATGGAGAATATATCTACTGACCAGCTGCATAGTGTATATGGAGAGTATATCTACTGACCAGCTGGTGTATATGGAGAGTATATCTACTGACCAGCTGGTGTATACGGAGTGTCTATCTACTGACCAGCTGCATAGTGTATATGGAGAGTATATCTACTTACCAGCTGGTGTATATGGAGAGTATATCTACTGACCAGCTGGTGTATATGGAGAATATATCTACTGACCAGCTGCATAGTGTATATGGAGAGTATATCTACTGACCAGCTGGTGTATATGGAGAGTATATCTACTGACCAGCTGGTGTATATGAAGTGTCTATCTACTCACCAGCTGGTGTATATGGAGAGTATATCTACTGACCAGCTGGTGTATATGAAGTGTCTATCTACTGACCAGCTGGTGTATATGGAGAATATATCTACTGACCAGCTGCATAGTGTATATGGAGAGTATATCTACTGACCAGCTGGTGTATATGGAGAGTATATCTACTGACCAGCTGGTGTATATGAAGTGTCTATCTACTGACCAGCTGGTGTATATGAAGTGTCTATCTACTGACCAGCTGGTGTATATGGAGAGTATATCTACTGACCAGCTGGTGTATATGAAGTGTCTATCTACTCACCAGCTGGTGTATATGGAGAGTATATCTACTGACCAGCTGGTGTATATGAAGTGTCTATCTACTGACCAGCTGGTGTATATGGAGAATATATCTACTGACCAGCTGCATAGTGTATATGGAGAGTATATCTACTGACCAGCTGGTGTATATGGAGAGTATATCTACTGACCAGCTGGTGTATATGAAGTGTCTATCTACTGACCAGCTGGTGTATATGAAGTGTCTATCTACTGACCAGCTGGTGTATATGGAGAGTATATCTACTAACCAGCTGGTGTATATGAAGTGTCTATCTACTGACCAGCTGGTGTATATGAAGTGTCTATCTACTGACCAGCTGGTGTATATGGAGAGTATATCTACTGACCAGCTGGTGTATATGAAGTGTCTATCTACTGACCAGCTGGTGTATATGGAGAGTATTTCTACTGACCAGCTGGTGAATATGAAGTGTCTATCTACTGACCAGCTGGTGTATATGGAGAGTATATCTACTGACCAGCTGGTGTATATGAAGTGTCTATCTACTGACCAGCTGG
The DNA here is from genome assembly GCF_023055435.1 of Haliotis rufescens. Classification (NCBI taxonomy): domain Eukaryota; kingdom Metazoa; phylum Mollusca; class Gastropoda; order Lepetellida; family Haliotidae; genus Haliotis; species Haliotis rufescens. The sequence continues at coordinate 59,538,375 of NW_025964334.1, forward strand.
TGTATATGAAGTGTCTATCTACTGACCAGCTGGTCTATATGGAGAGTATTTCTACTGACCAGCTGGTGAATATGAAGTGTCTATCTACTGACCAGCTTTCCATCGGATGTGAAGAACATCTGGGCCTTCTTCCAGAGCGTCAGCTTGTGGGTGGAAGTCTCTAGAAGCTGATCCAGCGTCTCCCCCCAAACGTACAACGCCCTCTCCAGGCTCTCACCGTTAGGGTACACCTGCACTCGTTTCTACAAAGAAACTAGAATCTTTACACTACTGGTTCATGTCTTATAACCTTCCTGATGGGACACAATGTAGCTTTGTTTACCATTAGGCTCTAAATAATAAATACCTTATTGACAAGCTGCAGACAGTACTTTGGGAAGACCATACATGTCTGATTAACAGTGTAAGACTACTGGGAAAGGGAGACAACTGGGAAAGGGAGACTACTGGGAAAGGGAGACTACTGGGAAAGGGAGACTACTGGGAAAGGGAGACTACTGGGAAAGGGAGACTACTGGGAAAGGGAGACAACTGGGAAAGGGAGACAACCCTTTCTCTTTACTTTCCACGATAAAGTATGTATTTCTTTATTTTACTCAACTGCCAATAATTGTAAAAGATCATCATAAACATTCATTATGTTCATGTTTTTTAATTATTTTTGGTTGATGACTAGATTCTCCTATTTTCAACATTACATTCCTTTACATAGTCATAAGACAAGCACCCAAGTTCATTTAATGATCTTAAAATTTCATACTATTTCAACATTTTGGTTATTAAAAGTCCATCGTTCGTGTTTTTTCAAAATTCCATATTTTTCTAAATACCACCAAGGTGCAGATATTTGGGGCACCAATACATTTGAATTTCTTTTAGAATTATGCATGTAAAAGATTTCTTGGTTTACCGTCACAAACTCCAAATGCTATGGCTGTGAGAGAATGTGGCAGATACCCCTTATATGATGATTCATTTGTGCAATGTATAAAATATTGGCTTAGATTAATACACATGTCAGATGATATAATACCAAAAAAGTCGTATAATATATTAAAACACTTAGATGAATGTGACAGGAGAAACTGGGTAACAAATATTAGAGAATCTTTATGTTTGATAGGTCTTGAGAAGTCTGGTTCTCTCAAGGAGTTGGAAATAGTGATTATTTAAAAAGTATGATTAAACTTAGATTAGGAGATATTTCTTTTCAAGAGTGGCAAGGAAAATTAAGAGAAAGTATAAGATTTGATAGTTACAGTAAATACAAATTTTCATTAAATGCTGAACCATATGTGTATTGCAAAAGTTATTTAATGCATAGAAGATACTTAGCTCTTTTAAGAACTGGAGGTGCAAAAGTCTACATAAATGTTGAAATATGTAAAAGAATCTGTCAGCATGGTCAGAATTGTAATTTAACTGTGTCAGGGGTGAAATCCACATAATAATGAAATGCCCATGTTTTAATGATTTGAGAAAACTTTTTGTACCAACGAAATACTTAAGCAAATGCACATCCAAATGTTTTGTTAATTTAATGAATGATTATGATCCAGCTATAGTAGAAAACTTGTTAAAATTCTGTAAAGCTTCACTTGTAAGGAGAGAATGTTATCATTAATTACTGTACACTCTGTTATCATTGAATATATAAGTATGATAAACCGCCATCACCTTTGTAGTATAATTTGTATTTTGTATACTTTGTATACTTTGTATATGGGCCTGAGGCCCCAAGCACAAATAAAGATTGATTGATTAATTATTTTGTATTTTCACTTTTACCCCACCCTACCATTATGAAAAGGAAGTCCGTAAGCTATGAAAAAAAACAATGGCCTGACTCCATGGCGAGTCACTGGTTATATGATGTCCCTGTCGGTGTTGTTGGACTTACAATCTCACACAACAAACAATGGCCTGACTCCATGGCGAGTCACTGGTTATATGATGTCCCTGTCGGTGTTGTTGGACTTACAATCTCACACAACAAACAATGGCCTGACTACATGGCGAGTCACTGGTTATATGATGTCCCTGTCGGTGTTGTTGGACTTACAATCTCACACAACAAACAATGGCCTGACTACATGGCGAGTCACTGGTTATATGATGTCCCTGTCGGTGTTGTTGGACTTACAATCTCACACAACAAACAATGGCCTGACTACATGGCGAGTCACTGGTTATATGATGTCCCTGTCGGTGTTGTTGGACTTACAATCTCACACAACAAACAATGGCCTGACTACATGGCGAGTCACTGGTTATATGATGTCCCTGTCGGTGTTGTTGGACTTACAATCTCACACAACAAACAATGGCCTGACTACATGGCGAGTCACTGGTTATATGATGTCCCTGTCGGTGTTGTTGGACTTACAATCTCACACAACAAACAATGGCCTGACTCCATGGCGAGTCACTGGTTATATGATGTCCCTGTCGGTGTTGTTGGACTTACAATCTCACACAACAAACAATGGCCTGACTACATGGCGAGTCACTGGTTATATGATGTCCCTGTCGGTGTTGTTGGACTTACAATCTCACACAACAAACAATGGCCTGACTCCATGGCGAGTCACTGGTTATATGATGTCCCTGTCGGTGTTGTTGGACTCACAATCTCACACAACAAACAATGGCCTGACTCCATGGCGAGTCACTGGTTATATGATGTCCCTGTCGGTGTTGTTGGACTTACAATCTCACACAACAAACAATGGCCTGACTCCATGGCGAGTCACTGGTTATATGATGTCCCTGTCGGTGTTGTTGGACTCACAATCTCACACAACAAACAATGGCCTGACTCCATGGCGAGTCACTGGTTATATGATGTCCCTGTCGGTGTTGTTGGACTTACAATCTCACACAACAAACAATGGCCTGACTCCATGGCGAGTCACTGGTTATATGATGTCCCTGTCGGTGTTGTTGGACTTACAATCTCACACAACAAACAATGGCCTGACTCCATGGCGAGTCACTGGTTATATGATGTCCCTGTCGGTGTTGTTGGACTTACAATCTCACACAACAAACAATGGCCTGACTCCATGGCGAGTCACTGGTTATATGATGTCCCTGTCGGTGTTGTTGGACTTACAATCTCACACAACAAACAATGGCCTGACTCCATGGCGAGTCACTGGTTATATGATGTCCCTGTCGGTGTTGTTGGACTCACCATCTCACACAACAAACAATGGCCTGACTACATGGCGAGTCACTGGTTATATGATGTCCCTGTCGGTGTTGTTGGACTTACAATCTCACACAACAAACAATGGCCTGACTACATGGCGAGTCACTGGTTATATGATGTCCCTGTCGGTGTTGTTGGACTTACAATCTCACACAACAAACAATGGCCTGACTACATGGCGAGTCACTGGTTATATGATGTCCCTGTCGGTGTTGTTGGACTCACCATCTCACACAACAAACAATGGCCTGACTACATGGCGAGTCACTGGTTATATGATGTCCCTGTCGGTGTTGTTGGACTTACAATCTCACACAACAAACAATGGCCTGACTACATGGTGAGTCACTGGTTATATGATGTCCCTGTCGGTGTTGTTGGACTTACAATCTCACACAACAAACAATGGCCTGACTACATGGCGAGTCACTGGTTATATGATGTCCCTGTCGGTGTTGTTGGACTTACAATCTCACACAACAAACAATGGCCTGACTACATGGCGAGTCACTGGTTATATGATGTCCCTGTCGGTGTTGTTGGACTTACAATCTCACACAACAAACAATGGCCTGACTACATGGTGAGTCACTGGTTATATGATGTCCCTGTCGGTGTTGTTGGACTTACAATCTCACACAACAAACAATGGCCTGACTACATGGTGAGTCACTGGTTATATGATGTCCCTGTCGGTGTTGTTGGACTTACAATCTCACACAACAAACAATGGCCTGACTACATGGTGAGTCACTGGTTATATGATGTCCCTGTCGGTGTTGTTGGACTTACAATCTCACACAACAAACAATGGCCTGACTACATGGTGAGTCACTGGTTTTATGATGTCCCTGTCGGTGTTGTTGGACTTACAATCTCACACAACAAACAATGGCCTGACTACATGGTGAGTCACTGGTTATATGATGTCCCTGTCGGTGTTGTTGGACTTACAATCTCACACAACAAACAATGGCCTGACTACATGGTGAGTCACTGGTTATATGATGTCCCTGTCGGTGTTGTTGGACTTACAATCTCACACAACAAACAATGGCCTGACTCCATGGTGAGTCACTGGTTATATGATGTCCCTGTCGGTGTTGTTGGACTCACCATGTTTGGCTGGTGGTACAGCTTCCCCTTCAGGTTGATGCTGGCCAGTCCCAGTCTCTGGTTGGCCTTGATCTCTCCCAGGTGGGTCTGCAGGTACACAGTGTCACACTTAGGTACACAATCTCACACAACAAACAGTGTCACACTTAGGTACACGATCTCACACAACAAACAGTGTCACACTTAGGTACACGATCTCACACAACAAACAGTGTCACACTCTCACACAACAAACAGTGTCACACTCTCACACAACAAACAGTGTCACACTTAGGTACACAATCTCACACAACAAACAGTGTCACACTTAGGTACACAATCTCACACAACAAACAGTGTCACACTTATGTACACAATCTCACACAACAAACAGTGTTACACTTAGGTACACAATCTCACACAACAAACAGTGTCACACTTAGGTACACAATCTCACACAACAAACAGTGTCACACTTAGGTACACAATCTCACACAAGAAACAGTGTCACACTTAGGTACACAATCTCACACAACAAACAGTGTCACCCTCTCACACAACAAACAGTGTCACACTCTCACACAACAAACAGTGTCACACTTAGGTACACAATCTCACACAACAAACAGTGTCACACTGAGGCACACACTCTCACACAACAAACAGTGTCACACTCTCACAACAAACAGTGTCACACTTAGGTATACAATCTCACACAACAAACAGTGTCACAATCTCACACAACAAACAGTGTCACACTTAGGTAGACAATCTCACACAACAAACTGTCACACTCTCACACAACAAACAGTGTCACAATCTCACACAACAAACAGTGTCACACTTGGGTACACACTGTCACACAACAAACTGTCACACTCTCACACAACAAACAGTGTCACACTTAGGTACACAATCTCACACAACAAACAGTGTCACACTCTCACACAACAAACAGTGTCACACTCTCACACAACAAACAGTGTCACACTTTCACACAACAAACAGTGTTACACTCTCACACAACAAACAGTGTCACACTCTCACACAGCAAACAGTGTCACACTTAGGTACACACTCTCACACAACCAACAGTGTCACACTCTCACTCAACAAACAGTGTAATACTTAGGTACACAATCTCACACAACAAACAATGTCACAATCTCACACAACAAACAGTGTCACACTTAGGTACACAATCTTACACAACAAACAGTGTCACACTTAGGTACACAATCTCACACAACAAACAGTGTCACACTTAGGTACACAATCTTACACAACAAACAGTGTCACACTTAGGTACACAATCTCACACAACAATCAGTGTCACACTTAGGTACAAAATCTCACACAACAAACAGTGTCACACTTAGGTACACCCTCTCACACAACAAACAGTGTCACACTTAGGTATACAATCTCACACAACAAACAGTGTCACACTCACACAAAAAATAGTGTCACACTTAGGTACACAATCTCACACAACTAATAGTGTCACACTTAGGTACACAAACTCACACAACCAACAGTGTCACATTTAAGTACTCAATCTGACATAACAAACAGTGTCACACTTAGGTATACAAGCTCACACAACAAACAGTGTCACACTCTCACACAACAAACAGTGTCACACTCTCACACAACAAACAGTGTCACACTCTCACACAACAAACAGTGTCACACTTAGGCACACAATATCACACAACAGTGTCACACTCTCACAAAACAAATAGTGTCACACTTAAGTACACAATCTCACATAACAAACAGTGTCACACTCTCACACAACAGTGTCACACTTAGGTATACAATCTCACATAATAGTGTCACACTCTCACACAACAATTAGTGTCACATTTAAGTACACAATCTCACATAACAAACAGTGTCACATTCTCACACAATCTCACACAAGAAACAGTGTCACACTTAGGTACACAATCTCACACAACAAACAGTGTCACACTTAGGTAAACAATCTCATACAACAGTCACACAACAGCTATGCAGTGTCACACGTATGAACAGTGTCACACAATTATACCGTGTCACACAAGTGTCAAATAACTATACCTTGTCAGACAAGTGTCACACAACTACACAGTGCCATGAAACCACTATACAGTGCCACACAAGAACACCACACAATCATGCAGTGTCACACAATATCTATACAATGTCACAGAAGTATACAATGTCACACAAGTGTACAGTTTCACACAGTGACTGATTCTGCACAAGTCTCAAATTTGTTGCAATTTGTGACACATTCCATTACCCACACAACATGGTGATGGGTACATCAAGCGGGACTGTGAGTCGTGTAGTTAGGAAATGGATGACAAGATGATGAAAGTGATCTAGCTATGACCTCAAGATTACTGAACATTTTATTACCTGAAAATATTGACACAAGTGTCCAGATTGTGGTCCTAACCCAAACATGGGTGTCCAGATGGTGGCCCTAGCCTAACATGGGTGTCCAGATGGTGGCCCTAGCCCAACATGGGTGTCCAGATGGTGGCTCTAACCCTAACATGGGTGTCCAGATGGTGGTCCTAGCCTAACATGGGTGTCCAGATGGTGGCCCTAGCCTAACATGGGTGTCCAGATGGTGGCTCTAACCCTAACATGGGTGTCCAGATGGTGGCCCTAGCCCAACATGGGTGTCCAGATGGTGGCCCTAGCCTAACATGGGTGTCCAGATGGTGGCCCTAGCCCAACATGGGTGTCCAGATGGTGGCCCTAGCCCAACATGGGTGTCCAGATGGTGGCCCTAACCCTAACATGGGTGTCCAGATGGTGGCTCTAACCCTAACATGGGTGTCCAGATGGTGGTCCTAGCCTAACATGGGTGTCCAGATGGTGGCCCTAGCCTAACATGGGTGTCCAGATGGTGGCTCTAACCCTAACATGGGTGTCCAGATGGTGGCCCTAGCCTAACATGGGTGTCCAGATGGTGGTCCTAGCCCAACATGGGTGTCCAGATGGTGGCCCTAACCCTAACATGGGTGTCCAGATGGTGGCCCTAGCCCAACATGGGTGTCCAGATGGTGGCCCTAGCCCAACATGGGTGTCCAGATGGTGGCTCTAACCCTAACATGGGTGTCCAGATGGTGGCCCTAGCCTAACATGGGTGTCCAGATGGTGGCCCTAGCCCAACCATGGGTGTCCAGATGGTGGCCCTAGCCTAACATGGGTGTCCAGATGGTGGCCCTAACCTAACATGGGTGTCCAGATGGTGGCTCTAACCCAACCATGGGTGTCCAGATGGTGGCCCTAGCCTAACATGGGTGTCCAGATGGTGGCCCTAACCTAACATGGGTGTCCAGATGGTGGCTCTAACCCAACCATGGGTGTCCAGATGGTGGCCCTAGCCTAACATGGGTGTCCAGATGGTGGCCCTAGCCTAACATGGGTGTCCAGATGGTGGCCCTAGCCTAACATGGGTGTCCAGATGGTTGCCCTAGCCCAACATGGGTGTCCAGATGGGGGCCCTAGCCTAACATGGGTGTCCAGATGGTGGCCCTAGCCTAACATGGGTGTCCAGATGGTGGCCCTAGCCCAACATGGGTGTCCAGATGGTGGCCCTAACCCTAACATGGGTGTCCAGATGGTGGCCCTAGCCCAACATGGGTGTCCAGATGGTGGCCCTAACCCTAACATGGGTGTCCAGATGGTGGCTCTAACCCTAACATGGGTGTCCAGATGGTGGCTCTAACCCTAACATGGGTGTCCAGATGGTGGCCCTAGCCCAACATGGGTGTCCAGATGGTGGCTCTAACCCTAACATGGGTGTCCAGATGGTGGCCCTAACCCTAACATGGGTGTCCAGATGGTGGCCCTAACCCTAACATGGGTGTCCAGATGGTGGCTCTAACCCTAACATGGGTGTCCAGATGGTGGCCCTAGCCTAACATGGGTGTCCAGATGGTGGCTCTTACCCTAACATGGGTGTCCAGATGGTGGCCCTAACCCTAACATGGGTGTCCAGATGGTGGCTCTAACCCTAACATGGGTGTCCAGATGGTGGCCCTAGCCTAACATGGGTGTCCAGATGGTGGCCCTAACCCTAACATGGGTGTCCAGATGGTGGCTCTAACCCTAACATGGGTGTCCAGATGGTGGCTCTAACCCTAACATGGGTGTCCAGATGGTGGCCCTAACCCTAACATGGGTGTCCAGATGGTGGCCCTAGCCTAACATGGGTGTCCAGATGGTGGCCCTAGCCCAACATGGGTGTCCAGATGGTGGCCCTAGCCTAACATGGGTGTCCAGATGGTGGCTCTAACCCTAACATGGGTGTCCAGATGGTGGCCCTAACCCAACCATGGGTGTCCAGATGGTGGCCCTAACCCCACCATGGGTGTCCAGATGGTGGCCCTAGCCCAACATGGGTGTCCAGATGGTGGCTCTAACCCAACATGGGTGTCCAGATGGTGGCCCTAACCCTAACATGGGTGTCCAGATGGTGGCCCTAGCCTAACATGGGTGTCCAGATGGTGGCCCTAGCCCAACATGGGTGTCCAGATGGTGGCCCTAGCCTAACATGGGTGTCCAGATGGTGGCTCTAACCCTAACATGGGTGTCCAGATGGTGGCCCTAACCCAACCATGGGTGTCCAGATGGTGGCCCTAACCCTAACATGGGTGTCCAGATGGTGGCTCTAACCCTAACATGGGTGTCCAGATGGTGGCCCTAGCCCAACATGTGTGTCCAGATGGTGGCCCTAGCCTAACATGGGTGTCCAGATGGTGGCTCTAACCCTAACATGGGTGTCCAGATGGTGGCCCTAACCCAACCATGGGTGTCCAGATGGTGGCCCTAACCCTAACATGGGTGTCCAGATGGTGGCTCTAACCCTAACATGGGTGTCCAGATGGTGGCCCTAGCCCAACATGGGTGTCCAGATGGTGGCCCTAGCCTAACATGGGTGTCCAGATGGTGGCTCTAACCCTAACATGGGTGTCCAGATGGTGGCCCTAACCCAACCATGGGTGTCCAGATGGTGGCCCTAACCCTAACATGGGTGTCCAGATGGTGGCTCTAACCCTAACATGGGTGTCCAGATGGTGGCTCTAACCCTAACATGGGTGTCCAGATGGTGGCCCTAACCCTAACATGGGTGTCCAGATGGTGGCTCTAACCCTAACATGGGTGTCCAGATGGTGGCCCTAGCCCAACATGGGTGTCCAGATGGTGGCCCTAACCCAACATGGGTGTCCAGATGGTGGCTCTAACCCTAACATGGGTGTCCAGATGGTGGTCCTAGCCTAACATGGGTGTCCAGATGGTGGCCCTAGCCTAACATGGGTGTCCAGATGGTGGCTCTAACCCTAACATGGGTGTCCAGATGGTGGCCCTAGCCTAACATGTGTGTCCAGATGGTGGCCCTAGCCTAACATGGGTGTCCAGATGGTGGCCCTAACCCAACATGGGTGTCCAGATGGTGGCCCAAGCCTAACATGGGTGTCCAGATGGTGGCCCTAGCCTAACATGGGTGTCCAGATGGTGGCCCTAGCCTAACATGGGTGTCCAGATGGTGGCCCTAGCCTAACATGGGTGTCCAGATGGTTGCCCTAGCCCAACATGGGTGTCCAGATGGTGGCCCTAGCCTAACATGGGTGTCCAGATGGTGGCCCTAGCCCAACATGGGTGTCCAGATGGTGGCCCTAACCCTAACATGGGTGTCCAGATGGTGGCCCTAGCCCAACATGGGTGTCCAGATGGTGGCTCTAACCCTAACATGGGTGTCCAGATGGTGGCCCTAGCCTAACATGTGTGTCCAGATGGTGGCCCTAGCCCAACATGGGTGTCCAGATGGTGGCCCTAACCCAACCATGGGTGTCCAGATGGTGGCCCTAACCCTAACATGGGTGTCCAGATGGTGGCCCTAGCCTAACATGGGTGTCCAGATGGTGGCCCTAGCCTAACATGGGTGTCCAGATGGTGGCCCTAGCCTAACATGGGTGTCCAGATGGTTGCCCTAGCCCAACATGGGTGTCCAGATGGGGGCCCTAGCCTAACATGGGTGTCCAGATGGTGGCCCTAGCCTAACATGGGTGTCCAGATGGTGGCCCTAGCCCAACATGGGTGTCCAGATGGTGGCCCTAACCCTAACATGGGTGTCCAGATGGTGGCCCTAGCCCAACATGGGTGTCCAGATGGTGGCCCTAACCCTAACATGGGTGTCCAGATGGTGGCTCTAACCCTAACATGGGTGTCCAGATGGTGGCCCTAACCCTAACATGGGTGTCCAGATGGTGGCTCTAACCCTAACATGGGTGTCCAGATGGTGGCCCTAGCCTAACATGGGTGTCCAGATGGTGGCTCTTACCCTAACATGGGTGTCCAGATGGTGGCCCTAACCCTAACATGGGTGTCCAGATGGTGGCTCTAACCCTAACATGGGTGTCCAGATGGTGGCCCTAGCCTAACATGGGTGTCCAGATGGTGGCTCTAACCCTAACATGGGTGTCCAGATGGTGGCTCTAACCCTAACATGGGTGTCCAGATGGTGGCTCTAACCCTAACATGGGTGTCCAGATGGTGGCCCTAGCCTAACATGGGTGTCCAGATGGTGGCCCTAACCCTAACATGGGTGTCCAGATGGTGGCCCTAGCCAAACATGGGTGTCCAGATGGTGGCCCTAACCCTAACATGGGTGTCCAGATGGTGGCCCGAGCTTAACATGGGTGTCCAGATGGTGGCCCTAGCCTAACATGGGTGTCCAGATGGTGGCCCTAGCCTAACATGGGTGTCCAGATGGTGGTCCTAGCCTAACATGGGTGTCCAGATGGTGGCCCTAGCCTAACATGGGTGTCCAGATGGTGGCCCTAACCCTAACATGGGTGTCCAGATGGTGGCCCTAGCCCAACATGGGTGTCCAGATGGTGGCCCTAGCCTAACATGGGTGTCCAGATGGTGGCCCTAACCCTAACATGGGTGTCCAGATGGTGGCCCTAGCCCAACATGGGTGTCCAGATGGTGGCCCTAACCCTAACATGGGTGTCCAGATGGTGGCCCTAGCCCAACATGGGTGTCCAGATGGTGGCCCTAGCCTAACATGGGTGTCCAGATGGTGGCCCTAACCCTAACATGGGTGTCCAGATGGTGGCTCTAACCCTAACATGGGTGTCCAGATGGTGGCTCTAACCCTAACATGGGTGTCCAGATGGTGGCCCTAACCCTAACATGGGTGTCCAGATGGTGGCCCTAGCCTAACATGGGTGTCCAGATGGTGGCCCTAGCCCAACATGGGTGTCCAGATGGTGGCTCTAACCCTAACATGGGTGTCCAGACGGTGGCCCTAACCCAACCATGGGTGTCCAGATGGTGGCCCTAACCCAACCATGGGTGTCCAGATGGTGGCCCTAACCCCACCATGGGTGTCCAGATGGTGGCCCTAGCCCAACATGGGTGTCCAGATGGTGGCTCTAACCCAACCATGGGTGTCCAGATGGTGGCCCTAGCCCAACATGGGTGTCCAGATGGTGGCTCTAACCCAACCATGGGTGTCCAGATGGTGGCCCTAGCCTAACATGGGTGTCCAGATGGTGGCCCTAGCCTAACATGGGTGTCCAGATGGTGGCCCTAGCCTAACATGGGTGTCCAGATGGCGGCCATAGCCTAACATGGGTGTCCAGATGGTGGCCCTAGCCCAACATGGGTGTCCAGATGGGGGCCCTAGCCCAACATGGGTGTCCAGATGGTGGCCCTAGCCTAACATGGGTGTCCAAATGGTGGCCCTAGCCCAACATGGGTGTCCAGATGGTGGCCCTAACCCAACATGGGTGTCCAGATGGTGGCCCTAGCCTAACATGGGTGTCCAGATGGTGGCTCTAACCCTAACATGGGTGTCCAGATGGTGGCCCTAACCCTAACATGGGTGTCCAGATGGTGGCTCTAACCCTAACATGGGTGTCCAGATGGTGGCTCTAACCCTAACATGGGTGTCCAGATGGTGGCCCTAGCCCAACATGGGTGTCCAGATGGTGGCCCTAACCCAACATGGGTGTCCAGATGGTGGCCCTAGCCAAACATGGGTGTCCAGATGGTGGCCCTAACCCTAACATGGGTGTCCAGATGGTGGCCCTAGCCTAACATGGGTGTCCAGATGGTGGCCCTAGCCTAACATGGGTGTCCAGATGGTGGCCCTAGCCTAACATGGGTGTCCAGATGGTGGTCCTAGCCTAACATGGGTGTCCAGATGGTGGCCCTAGCCTAACATGGGTGTCCAGATGGTGGTCCTAACCCTAACATGGGTGTCCAGATGGTGGCCCTAGCCTAACATGGGTGTCCAGATGGTGGCCCTAGCCTAACATGGGTGTCCAGATGGTGGCCCTAGCCTAACATGGGTGTCCAGATGGTGGCCCTAGCCTAACATGGGTGTCCAGATGGGGGCCCTAGCCTAACATGGGTGTCCAGATGGTGGCCCTAGCCTAACATGGGTGTCCAGATGGTGGCCCTAGCCTAACATGGGTGTCCAGATGGTGGCCCTAACCCTAACATGGGTGTCCAGATGGTGGCCCTAACCCTAACATGGGTGTCCAGATGGTGGCCCTAGCCTAACATGGGTGTCCAGGTGGTGGCCCTAGCCTAACATGGGTGTCCAGATGGTGGCCCTAACCCTAACATGGGTGTCCAGATGGTGGCTCTAACCCTAACATGGGTGTCCAGATGGTGGCTCTAACCCTAACATGGGTGTCCAGATGGTGGCCCTAACCCTAACATGGGTGTCCAGATGGTGGCCCTAGCCTAACATGGGTGTCCAGATGGTGGCCCTAGCCCAACATGGGTGTCCAGATGGTGGCCCTAGCCTAACATGGGTGTCCAGATGGTGGCCCTAACCCTAACATGGGTGTCCAGATGGTGGCCCTAACCCAACCATGGGTGTCCAGATGGTGGCCCTAACCCAACCATGGGTGTCCAGATGGTGGCCCTAGCCCAACATGGGTGTCCAGATGGTGGCTCTTACCCAACCATGGGTGTCCAGATGGTGGCCCTAGCCCAACATGGGTGTCCAGATGGTGGCTCTAACCCAACCATGGGTGTCCAGATGGTGGCCCTAGCCCAACATGGGTGTCCAGATGGTGGCCCTAGCCTAACATGGGTGTCCAGATGGTGGCCCTAACCCTAACATGGGTGTCCAGATGGTGGCCCTAACCCAACCATGGGTGTCCAGATGGTGGCCCTAACCCAACCATGGGTGTCCAGATGGTGGCCCTAGCCCAACATGGGTGTCCAGATGGTGGCTCTAACCCAACCATGGGTGTCCAGATGGTGGCCCTAGCCCAACATGGGTGTCCAGATGGTGGCTCTAACCCAACCATGGGTGTCCAGATGGTGGCCCTAGCCCAACATGGGTGTCCAGATGGTGGCCCTAGCCCAACATGGGTGTCCAGATGGTGGCCCTAACCCTAACATGGGTGTCCAGATGGTGGCCCTAGCCTAACATGGGTGTCCAGATGGTGGCCCTAGCCTAACATGGGTGTCCAGATGGTGGTCCTAGCCTAACATGGGTGTCCAGATGGGGGCCCTAGCCTAACATGGGTGTCCAGATGGTGGCCCTAGCCCAACATGGGTGTCCAGATGGTGGCCCTAGCCTAACATGGGTGTCCAGATGGTGGCCCTAGCCTAACATGGGTGTCCAGATGGTGGCCCTAGCCTAACACGGGTGTCCAGATGGTGGCCCTAGCCTAACATGGGTGTCCAGATGGTGGCCCTAGCCTAACATGGGTGTCCAGATGGTGGCCCTAGCCTAACATGGGTGTCCAGATGGTGGCCCTAACCCTAACATGGGTGTCCAGATGGTGGCCCTAGCCTAACATGGGTGTCCAGATGGTGGCCCTAGCCCAACATGGGTGTCCAGGTGGTGGCCCTAGCCTAACATGGGTGTCCAGATGGTGGTCCTAGCCTAACATGGGTGTCCAGATGGTGGCCCTAGCCTAACATGGGTGTCCAGATGGTGGCCCTAGCCCAACATGGGTGTCCAGATGGTGGCCCTAACCCAACATGGGTGTCCAGATGGTGGCCCTAGCCCAACATGGGTGTCCAGATGGTGGCCCTAGCCCAACATGGGTGTCCAGATGGGGGCCCTAGCCTAACATGGGTGTCCAGATGGTGGCCCTAGCCTAACACGGGTGTCCAGATGGTGGCCCTAGCCTAACATGGGTGTCCAGATGGTGGCCCTAACCCTAACATGGGTGTCCAGATGGTGGCCCTAGCCTAACATGGGTGTCCAGATGGTGGCTCTAACCCTAACATGGGTGTCCAGATGGTGGCCCTAGCCCAACATGGGTGCACTTACCTCCAGCTTGTGGACAGTGTCATGTTTGTCCTGCTCCTGGGGGGTCAGCTGCTGCCATTGTCCTTGGATGACCACGGGCTGGGATGTGCTGAGAGTGGACTTGTACTCCCCGGGGCTCAGCTCATCCATACGACGAGCTGCACAGACAGAACTCAACATTCACTCTGCTCTAATCAACAGACAGCCAGGAGGAAGCTGCACAGACAGAACTCAACATTCACTCGGCTCTAATCCACAGACAGCCAGCAGGAAGCTGCACAGACAGAACTCAACATTCACTCGGCTCTAATCAACAGACAGCCAGGAGGAAGCTGCACAGACAGAACTCAACATTCACTCGGCTCTAATCCACAGACAGCCAGGAGGAAGCTGCACAGACAGAATTCAACATTCACTCTGCTCTAATCAACAGACAGCCAGGAGGAAGCTGCACAGACAGAACTCAACATTCACTCGGCTCTAATCAACAGACAGCCAGGAGGAAGCTGCACAGACAGAACTCAACATTCACTCGGCTCTAATCCACAGACAGCCAGGAGGAAGCTGCACAGACAGAACTCAACATTCACTCGGCTCTAATCCGCAGACAGCCAGCAGGAAGCTGCACAGACAGAACTCAACATTCACTCGGCTCTAATCCACAGACAGCCAGGAGGAAGCTGCACAGACAGAACTCAACATTCACTCGGCTCTAATCAACATGGCATAGAGGCCAGGAAAAACTGGACATCCGGGAGGAAGGTGACCACGATTGACTGAGGTGAATGCCAAGCACTCAGACAAAATGCTTTGCAACATTGTATCATGGTACAGCTTACATTGGAACATTCTCTCATAATATGTACCAGAGCTCCAGATAAGCTGCGTATCTGCGTGAAATACGCATCAGAAATGCAGAAATACGCAGTAAAATAAAATCCAAGCGTATCAAATACGCAACAAACATTACAGATACGCTACAAAAATAAAACTTGTGCGTATCATCAAAATATTGTGAAGTAACCCTGCGTATTCGATTAGCAAATGAGCAACTTATATTGAAATTATAAGTTGGCATTCCGTCAACTTTGCCAAACTCCACGATGACAGTCAGATCATGATCATTTGCCATCACACTTTCTTGTGGAAGTATCGTGGTATTTTTGAGTCCTATAAAGCTCTCGAACCCATACGACACCAGTTTGCAGGGACTAGATGAATAGTGTTTTTAAATATTTAACTTAAATACCCACATGTGTAAAAACTAGTGGGTAACAGAAATTTGAATACGCAGATAGAATTACTGATACCCAATGATTTTAAAATGCATGGGTAAAATACCCACAACACCAAAAGCTTATCTGGAGCTCTGTGTACCGTATTTTGCTGTGTATAAGGCGACCCCACGTATAAGACGACCCCCCTGCACATGCCTTCAAAATCAACCCAAAATCCTATACTCCGTATATAAGGCGACCTGGAATGAAGCACATCACAAGTGCGCACACAAACCTTATATATGCAATAAAAATATGTTTATCTTGCATTGTTTTTTCAACGATGATTGGTCGCACATGTAACTCCAGCACATGTTGCCATTTTGTGTTTACACGGTACGACACCAAATTGGTGCCCGTAAAATAAAATTCATTTATGAAGTAATAACATATAAGAGACAATAGTGAGTAATTTAATCGCCAATTAACTATGTTGTAACTATCTAGGCTTATGTTTGCTTCACATTCAGCATGTTTATTCCACAATCACTTATACACACTGTCTCCAACAGTTGTTAATACATTTCAACTTTATTTGCAGAAATTATTAAACTTTATTCAAGGAAAAGAGATACAAATCATGTTTATGTATGTAATAGTTATTGGAACAGTTATTTAGGACGAAATGCGAAGTTTTATTGTCAAATGCTGGGCTGGCTATCGGACGCCCGTTGACATCGCTAGTGGAAAAAAAATGTGAGATCTTCGACTCCGTGTATATTCGACCTCCCTTCTTAACAACCTCATTTTAGGTACGAAAAACTCACCTTATACACAGCCATATACGGTAATGTGCCAAATATAACCTTTCATCTGACGCAGCACGTTTCTCTAGGATCTACACACATACAGACACACTAGCTTCACTACCCACCTTTCATCTGACGCAGGACATGTTTCTCTAGGATCTACACACATACAGACACACTAGCTTCACTACTCACCTTTCATCTGAGACAGCACACGTTTCTCTGGGATCTACACACATACAGACACACTAGCTTCACTACCCACCTTTCATCTGACGCAGCACATGTTTCTCTAGGATCTACACACACACATACAGACACACTAGCTTCACTACTCACCTTTCATCTGACGCAGCACACGTTTCTCTAGGATCTACACACATATACACATACAGACACACTAGCTTCACTACTCACCTTTCATCTGACGCAGCACATGTTTCTCTAGGATCTACACACATATACACATACAGACACACTAGCTTCACTACTCACCTTTCATCTGACGCAGCACATGTTTCTCTAGGATCTACACACATATACACATACAGACACACTAGCTTCACTACCCACCTTTCATCTGACGCAGCACATGTTTCTCTAGGATCTACACACATTTACACATACAGACACACTAGCTTCACTACCCACCTTTCATCTGACGCAGCACATGTTTCTCTATGTCCAGATCGAGGGACACCTGCCCACGGAAGGCTCGCTTCTTCTTACGATTGATATCCTTCGACTCAACCACTGAAAACATATGCAAACAATAAGGAAGAGAATTTATGGATGTCAACTTCTTTATTCTGAGGAACACAACGTTTCTGAGTGTATGCTTACTCCTTCGTCACTTGAATGAAGGCAGAGAGGTAATTAGGTAAAAGAATAGAAATAGAGAAGGGCAAATGGAAGCCAGCTAGATAATTGGCCCCGACAAAGATCAAAGCAATAAGTCCCAAGCACTAGGTAGACAGGCTCCCTGGTCACATGCAAACAATATCTGAAATATGTCAGCACTACCCCGGTACTGGCTCCTACTACTCTGACCAGCTCCTACTACCCGGACCAGCTCCTACTACTCGGACCAGCTCCTACTACCCGGACCAGCTCCTACTACTCTGACCAGCTCCTACTACCTGGACCAGCTCCTACTACCCGGACCAGCTCCTACTACTCGGACCAGCTCCTACTACCCGGACCAGCTCCTACTACTCTGACCAGCTCCTACTACCCGGACCAGCTCCTACTACTCTGACCAGCTCCTACTACCCGGACCAGCTCCTACTACTCTGACCAGCTCCTACTACTCTGACCAGCTCCTACTACCCGGACCAGCTCCTACTACTTGGACCAGCTCCTACTACTCTGACCAGCTCCTATTACTCGGACCAGCTCCTACTACTCGGACCAGCTCCTACTACTCTGACCAGCTCCTACTACTCGGACCAGCTCCTACTACTCTGGCTAGCTCCTACTACTCGGACCAGTTCCTACTACTCGGACCAGCTCCTACTACTCGGACCAGCTCCTACTACCCGGATCAGCTCCTACTACTCGGACCAGCTCCTACTACTCGGACCAGTTCCTACTACTCGGACCAGTTCCTACTACTCGGACCAGCTCCTACTACTCGGACCAGCTCCTACTACTCGGACCAGCTCCTACTACTTGGACCAGCTCCTACTACTCGGACCAGCTCCTACTACTCCGACCAGCTCCTACTACTCGGACCAGCTCCTACTACTCGGACCAGCTCCTACTACTCCGACCAGCTCCTACTACTCGGACCAGTTCCTACTACTCCGACCAGCTCATACCTTCTGGTGGAACGAAGTTCTTGCCGCTGGAGACCCACAGCTCGATGGGGTATCTGAGGATGGTCTCGAGCGGTGGCAGCGGCACCCGGCTGAGCAGCTCCTCCCTCTTCCGCTCCACCTTCCTCGTCTCCTGGGAGTCCAGCTCTGAGACACAACGGGGCATGTTTGAGACTTTCTGTCATGACGTCACAATGTAACTGTAGTCGGAAATATCACTGTCATATGCTTCTTGATATATCCATCCCTCCCTATCTCCATACCCATTGAACACACAAGCTTTATTCCCTCCCCCAGCTTCGGACTAACTTCTCCAGCCTCCCACCCCAACATCCCCTCAAAACCCACCTGTCTTCTCCTCCCTGACACTTCCAACCCTCGCCACAGCCTCCCACCCCAACATCCCCTCCAAACCCACCTGTCTTCACCTCCAACCCTCTCCACAGCCTCCCACCCCCGACATCCCCTCCAAACCCACCTGTCTTCTCCTCCCTGACACTTCCAACCCTCTCCACAGCCTCCCACCCCAACATCCCCTCAAAACCCACCTGTCTTCACCTCCCTGACACCTCCAAACCTCTCCACAGCCTCCCACCCCAACATCCCCTCAAAACCCACCTGTCTTCACCTCCAACCCTCTCCACAGCCTCCCACCCAAACATCCCCTCAAAACCACCTGTCTTCACCTCCAACCCTCTCCACAGCCTCCCACCCAAACATCCCCTCAAAACCCACCTGTCTTCACCTCCAACCCAAACATCCCCTCCAAACCCACCTGTCTTCTCCCCCAACCCTCTCCACAGCCTCCCACCCCAACATCCCCTCAACACCCACCTGTCTTCACCTCCAACCCTCTTCACAGCCTCCCACCCAAACATCCCCTCAAAACCCACCTGTCTTCACCTCCAACCCTCTCCACAGCCTCCCACCCAAACATTCCCTCAAAACCCACCTGTCTTCACCTCCCTGACACCCCCAACCCTCTCCACAGCCTCCATCGCAAACATCCCCTCAAACCCACCTGTCTTCACCTCCAACCCTCTCCACAGCCTCCCACCCCAACATCCCCTTAAAACCCACCTGTCTTCACCTCCAACCCCCTCCACAGCCTCCCACCCGAACATCCCCTCAAAACCCACCTGTCTTCACCTCCCTGACACCTCCAACCCTCTCCACAGCCTCCCACCCCAACATCCCCTCAAAACCCACCTGTCTTCTCCTCACTGACACCTCCAAACCTCTCCACAGCCTTCCACCCAAACATCCCCTCAAACCCACCTGTCTTCACCTCCAACCCTCTCCACAGCCTCCCACCCCAACATCCCCTCAAAACCCACCTGTCTTCACCTCCAACCCTCTCCACAGCCTCCCACCCCAACATCCCCTCAAAACCCACCTGTCTTCACCTCCCTGACACCTCCAACCCTCTCCACAGCCTCCCACCCGAACATCCCCTCAAAACCCACCTGTCTTCTCCTCCCTGACACCTCCAAACCTCTCCACAGCCTCCCACCCCAACATCCCCTCAAAACCCACCTGTCTTCACCTCCAACCCTCTCCACAGCCTCCCACCCAAACATCCCCTCAAAACCCACCTGTCTTCACCTCCCTGACACCCCCAACCCTCTCCACAGCCTCCCTACTCAACATCCCCTCAAAACCCACCTGTCTTCACCTCCAACCCCCTCCACAGCCTCCCACCCGAACATCCCCTCAAAACCCACCTGTCTTCACCTCCAACCCTCTCCACAGCCTCCCACCCAAACATCCCCTCAAAACCACCTGTCTTTACCTCCCTGACACCTCCAACCCTCCCACCCCAACATCCCCTCAAAACCCACCTGTCTTCACCTCCAACCCCCTCCCACCCGAACATCCCCTCAAAACCCACCTGTCTTCACCTCCCTGACACCTCCAAACCTCTCCACAGCCTCCCACCCAAACATCCCCTCAAACCCACCTGTCTTCTCCTCCCTGACACCTCCAACCCTCTCCACAGCCTCCCACCCCAACATCCCCTCAAAACCCACCTGTCTTCACCTCCCTGACACCTCCAAACCTCTCCACAGCCTCCCACCCCAACATCCCCTCAAACCCCACCTGTCTTCACCTCCCTGACACCTCCAACCCTCTCCACAGCCTCCCACCCCAACATCCCCTCAAAACCCACCTGTCTTCACCTCCCTGACACCTCCAAACCTCTCCACAGCCTCCCACCCAAACATCCCCTCAAACCCACCTGTCTTCTCCTCCCTGACACCTCCAACCCTCGCCACAGCCTCCCACCCCAACATCCCCTCAAAACCCACCTGTCTTCACCTCCAACCCTCTCCACAGCCTCCCACCCCAACATCCCCTCAAACCCCACCTGTCTTCACCTCCCTGACACCTCCAACCCTCTCCACAGCCTCCCACCCAAACATCCCCTCAAATCCCACCTGTCTTCACCTCCAACCCTCTCCACAGCCTCCCACCCCAACATCCCCTCAAAACCCACCTGTCTTCACCTCCAACCCTCTCCACAGCCTCCCACCCCAACATCCCCTCAAACCCCACCTGTCTTCACCTCCAACCCTCTCCACAGCCTCCCACCCCAACATCCCCTCAAACCCACCTGTCTTCACCTCCAACCCTCTCCACAGCCTCCCACCCAAACATCCCCTCAAAACCCTCCTGTCTTCACCTCCCTGACACCTCCAACCCTCTCCACAGCCTCCCACCCCAACATCCCCTCAAATCCACCTGTCTTCACCTCCAACCCTCTCCACAGCCTCCCACCCAAACATCCCCTCAAAACCCACCTGTCTTCTCCTCCCTGGCATCCTGTTCCTCCCCAACATCCCCCGCCCCTCTCTCCTCCGTGTCGCCACCACCACGCTCATCCTCCTCAAACTGTTCCATGTTCTGCATGGCACGGGCAAGCTGTGAGTGCACCTCCTGCGAGGCTTGGTCCTGGAGGCCCACCCTGTTGTCTCCACCTTCGGGTATCGGGGTACCTGCTACAACCCAGTTGGACATTTTACAATTCTTGAATCAAATTGAATATATCTAAAGGATCATTTGCATTACAGAGCAAGTTAATCTATCACATCTGCAAACTGGTATCATTATATATATTTTTCTTCTTGGTGCCTTGATGTAAATGAAGTCCAATATTTGGGAAACTGAAACCATTTTAGTCTTTCAAATGCAATTCCCAGCTGATGAGGGTAGGGTAAGGATGTGGACATGTAGGGTAAGGATGTGGACATGTAAGTGACACGTGAAGACATCTCACACTCACATTGCTCACTGTCGCTGTTCTCCATCATGATGATCTTCTCGATGCGGTCGGCCATGACAGCCTTGTAGTTCTCCACGGCCCAGTCCACAAGATCGTCCATGTCCAGGATCAGCACTCCGTCCTCCGTGTACAGTCGCGTTGCTGGCTTGTTCAGGCTCAGCTGATGCGTGCACTGGTTCAGGATCTGGGGACACACGCATCATCAAATGAAACATCCTCTCTAGGTCTGTGACCCGACCTGTACCCTGTGTGCTATGTGTTCCCCTGTACATTGTGTGTGACCTGTGACACTTCCCCTATGCATTGTGTGTGACCTGTGACACTTCCCCTATGCATTGTGTGTGACCTGTGACACTTCCTGTCTACTACAATGTGACACTTCCCCTGTACATTGTGTGTGACCTGTGACACTTCCCCTGTACATTGTGTGTGACCTGTGACACTTCCTGTGTACATTGTGTGTGACCTGTGCCACTTCCCCTATGCATTGTGTGTGACCTGTGACACTTCCCCTATGCATTGTGTGTGACCTGTGACACTTCCTGTCTACTACAATGTGACACTTCCCCTGTACATTGTGTGTGACCTGTGACACTTCCCCTGTACATTGTGTGTGACCTGTGACACTTCCCCTGTACATTATGTGTGACCTGTGACACTTCCCCTGTACATTGTGTGTGACCTGTGACACTTTCCCTGTACATAATGTGTGACACTTCCCACGTACATTGTGTGTGACACTTCCCCTGTACATTGTGTGTGACCTGTGACACTTCCCCTGTACATAATGTGTGACACTTCCCACGTACATTGTGTGTGACACTTCCCCTGTACATTGTGTGTGACCTGTGACACTTCCCCTGTGCATTGTGTGTGACCTGTGACACTTCCCCTGTACATTGTGTGTGACCTGTGACACTTCCCCTGTGCATTATGTGTGACACTTCCCCTGTGCATTGTGTGACCTGTGACACTTCCCCTGTGCATTGTGTGTGACCTGTGACACTTCCCCTGTGCATTATGTGTGACACTTCCCCTGTGCATTGTGTGTGACCTGTGACACTTCCCCTGTGCATTGTGTGTGACCTGTGACACTTCCCCTGTGCATTGTGTGTGACACTTCCCCTGTACATTGTGTGTGACCTGTGACACTTCCCCTGTGCATTGTGTGTGACCTGTGACACTTCCCCTGTACATTGTGTGTGACCTGTGACACTTTCCCTGTACATAATGTGTGACACTTCCCCTGTGCATTGTGTGTGACACTTCCCCTGTACATTGTGTGTGACCTGTGACACTTCCCCTGTGCATTGTGTGTGACCTGTGACACTTCCCCTGTACATTGTGTGTGACCTGTGACACTTCCCCTGTGCATTATGTGTGACACTTCCCCTGTGCATTGTGTGTGACCTGTGACACTTTCCCTGTACATAATGTGTGACACTTCCCCTGTGCAATATGTGTGACACTTCCCCTGTGCAATGTGTGTGACCTGTGACACTTTCCCTGTACATAATGTGTGACACTTCCCCTCTACATTGTGTGTGACCTGTGACACTTCCCCTGTGCATTGTGTGTGACCTGTGACACTTCCCCTGTACATTGTGTGTGACCTGTGACACTTCCCCTGTGCATTATGTGTGACACTTCCCCTGTGCATTGTGTGTGACCTGTGACACTTTCCCTGTACATAATGTGTGACACTTCCCCTGTGCATTATGTGTGACACTTCCCCTGAACATAATGTGTGACACTTCCCCTGTACATTGTGTGTGACCTGTGACACTTCCCCTGTGCATTGTGTGTGACCTGTGACACTTCCCCTGTACATTATGTGTGACCTGTGACACTTCCCCTGTACATTGTGTGTGACCTGTGACACTTCCCCTGTACATTGTGTGTGACACTTCCCCTGTACATTGTGTGTGACCTGTGACACTTCCCCTGTGCATTGTGTGTGACCTGTGACACTTCCCCTGTGCATTGTGTGTGACCTGTGACACTTCCCCTGTACATTATGTGTGACCTGTGACACTTCCCCTGTACATTGTGTGTGACTTGTGACACTTTCCCTGTACATTGTGTGTGACCTGTGACACTTCCCCTGTACATTGTGTGTGACCTGTGACACTTTCCCTGTACATTGTGTGTGACCTGTGACACTTCCCCTGTACATTGTGTGTGACCTGTGACACTTCCCCTGTACATTGTGTGTGACCTGTGACACTTCCCCTGTACATTGTGTGTGACACTTCCCCTGTGCATTGTGTGTGACCTGTGACACTTGCCTTGTACATTGTGTGTGACCTGTGACACTTCCCCTGTACATTGTGTGTGACCTGTGACACTTCCCCTGTACATTGTGTGTGACCTGTGACACTTCCCCTGTACATTGTGTGTGACCTGTGACACTTCCCCTGTGCATTATGTGTGACACTTCCCCTGTGCATTGTGTGTGACCTGTGACACTTCCCCTGTGCATTATGTGTGACACTTCCCCTGTGCATTGTGTGTGACCTGTGACACTTCCCCTGTACATTGTGTGTGA
The DNA here is from genome assembly GCF_023055435.1 of Haliotis rufescens. Taxonomy (NCBI): domain Eukaryota; kingdom Metazoa; phylum Mollusca; class Gastropoda; order Lepetellida; family Haliotidae; genus Haliotis; species Haliotis rufescens. The sequence goes on from NW_025964334.1 coordinate 59,562,658, forward strand.
CCTGTGACACTTCCCCTGTGCATTATGTGTGACACTTCCCCTGTACATTGTGTGTGACCTGTGACACTTCCCCTGTACATTGTGTGTGACCTGTGACACTTCCCCTGTACATTGTGTGTGACCTGTGACACTTCCCCTGTGCATTGTGTGTGACACTTCCCCTGTGCATTGTGTGTGACCTGTGACACAACCCTTATAACATAGTGTGTGTAACTGCTGACTTGATTGTGAGATGACTTCTCTGTAACCTGAACAGTGTGTGAATCACCCTCCATTGTCTGACCTTGACCTATTCTGTATGTGACCTCTGATCCAACCTACCCTTGCCTGCTGTGACCTATGACCCAACCTACCCCTGCATGCAGTGACCTATGACCCAACCTACCCTGCCTGCTGTGAACTATGACCCAACCTACCCCTGCATGCAGTGACATCTGACCCAACCTACCCCTGCATGTTGTGACCTTTGACCCAAACCACCCCTGCATGCAGTGACCTATGACCCAACCTATCCCTGCATGTTGTGACCTATGACCCAACCTATCCCTGCATGCTGTGACCTATGACCCAACCTATCCCTGCATGTTGTGACCTTTGACCCAAACCACCCCTGCATGCAGTGACCTATGACCCAACCTATCCCTGCATGTTGTGACCTATGACCCAACCTATCCCTGCATGTTGTGACCTATGACCCAACCTATCCCTGCATGTTGTGACCTATGACCCAACCTACCCCTGCATGCTGTGACCTATGACCCAACCTATCCCTGCATGCTGTGACCTATGACCCAACCTATCCCTGCATGCAGTGACCTATGACCACAACCACCCCTGCAGGCTTTGTGACCTCTAATCCAAACCTACCCCTTGTATGCTAGATCCGTACACCTTCTCGCCAGCCCTCATTCTGCCCTCTCCATTCTTGTACATGAGCAGCTTGACAGTCCGCACAGACTTGGCTGCGGAGATCTGCCTGGCGATCGTCTTGACGCTGGTCTCCTCCCGGAGTGTTGTCAGACTCTCCTCCCAGTTGCGCAGAGTGATCTCCGCCTCAGGCGTCGACAGGTCCACCTTGCCATTCAGCACACAGAAACTTCCCACATGCCGCAACTTCAGCTTCCTAGCTGCAAACACAAAACATCCTCAGTCCAGCAGCATCTCTCAACAAGTTCAACTTTATCTCCTCTTAAGAATTATTTTGTAACCATTTTGCTATGCTAGCTAACCAATTCTTGCTTCCTTAGCTTTCCAACTACTGATAAAAAAACTTTGATATTTCTTCCCAGGGGGCATGGGTGGCCCAGTCGTCTAAGGCGCCGCGATTCGCTGTGCAGAGTTGCGTCCCTTGGGCACGCCGGAAACCTATGATTGTGGGTTCAAATCCCGGTTCGCCCTGATTATGTTTCTAGGTTTGTCAGCACCATACCCGTGCTCGTGGGTTTCACCGAAGTGGTAAACGTCTGAGACCTGCACCACTTCGGGCTTTCCTCCCACATTAAGCTGACACGCCGGGATATAACTGGATATGAATGAATGACTCCCTACCTTGTCCCATGGCACAGGCGAAGGGCTTGTTGTTGGGGAGTCGCTGCAGCTTGAAGCGCCCTCTCATGGCCCGGGCACAAGACAGACAGACCCGAATGTCGCGGTTCTTCCTGTCATTCACTTCTGCAATGTAGCCCTGTCGGAAATACAAACACCTTCGTCTTAAGTTTACTTAGATAATAACCTACGAGTCAGAGGATCATTTTGCCAAGTGTTTACAGTCGACACGGAACAGTTTCTCGGCTGAACAATTCATCATATCCACAAAGCTATTCGTACAAAACCCCTTCCACCATTCTCCATTACCCACAGTTATTGCAGTGTAGTGTCGTTTAATTAGACAGCTATTTTAAGCAGCATGAAGCTTTGCGTTTAACTCAAAATGGGATTCTTATTAGGCCTGCAACGATAAGGCGAATACAATTCATATCATGAATAAAGGGCAACAAATACGAATATAATTTCACGAATACAATAACAAGTCAGCAGCTGATTATTTGTTAACTTTCGTGAAACAATAACAACATAAATTATTTGACATGGTTTGTTCTTTATTAATATATTATATATTTATATACTGCACTTATCCAGATACTAGTATCTGCTCAAATGTGACAATGACCAGTGACCACAATACTGTCAAACTAAATGTTATAAGAGTGTGGTCTTCAAAGAAATCTATGCATATAATATGTTCTTATGGATATTTTTAGGTACAGGGTATGTAAATGCATATGCTTGCATAACCTAGTGGCCCCCAATAACAAATTCAATTCATGAATGGATAGGGTTCGATTCACCGAATACGCGAGTGAATCGTAACAGCCCTAGTACTTATTATGATAGTGAGTGTGTATGGTTTTACACAGCTTTAAGCAATATTCCGCAATATCGTGGCGGGGGAAACCAGAAATGGGCTTCACACATTGTACCCATGTCGAGAATCGAATCCTGGTCTTCGGCGCGACGAGCAATCGCTTTAACCACTAGGCTACGCGACCGCCCCTATTATGATAGAATGAAGATATGTTTCCACTGGGTCCTGGGTAGTTATCAGTACAGAATGGACATGTAATACAACTGCGGATAGTGGACCACACAAAGAAAGGTTTTAACTGAGCCGACTCACCGGCTGATCGATGACAGCAGCATGGGATACAGAGGATGTGCAGACGTCCGCCCGGTTGGCTGCTGTTATCTCTGAAACAGAAATAGTGGACTCCTTCACTTCCCATAAAGGCATAACACTCATTTGCTTCTCATAAACATAGAGAATTCATTCACTTCTCATGATTGTTCGCTGAACCAACCTTTATCATACTGGTTGGCATAGAAGGCGTATATAAAGCCGGTCTCTGCATCGTAGCGCCAGCGCTGGTGAGCCTTGCCATACTGAACCCACCTTTATCTTACTGGTCGGCTTAGAAGGCATATATAAAGCCTGTCTCTGCATCATAGCGCCACCGCTGGTGAGCCTTGCCATACTGAACCCACCTTTATCGTACTGGTTGGTGTAGAAGGTGTATATAAAGCCTGTCTCTGCATCGTAGCGCCACCGCTGGTGAGCCTTGCCATACTGAACCCACCTTTATCGTACTGGTCGGCGTAGAAAGCGTATATAAAGCCTGTCTCTGCATCGTAGCGCCACCGCTGGTGAGCCTTGCCATACTGAACCCACCTTTATCGTACTGGTCGGCGTAGAAAGCGTATATAAAGCCTGTCTCTGCATCGTAGCGCCACCGCTGGTGAGCCTTGCCATACTGAACCAACCTTTATCGTACTGGTCAGCGTAGAAAGCGTATATAAAGCCTGTCTCTGCATCGTAGCGCCACCGCTGGTGAGCCTTGCCATACTGGTTGAGTCGGCGAGCCTGCAGTGTCACTGCACACCCTGTGAAGGTCAAGGGACGGTTGTCGCCGTGGACGTTGGGCATCGCGATAGTCAGCGCCATCTGCTGGTTGTACTTGGAGCAGATCTCACTGGGGAATAGTGATATAAGACAGGATAAGTGAGATTTGTACTTGGAGCAGATCTCACTTGTGAACAAGATGTATCATCCCCTTTATTCCATGGCTTGGTCAACTATCTGGGACTCTGTAATGACATGGTCAACTGTCTGGGACACTGTAATGACATGGTCAACTATCTGGGACACTGTAATGACAAGGTCAACTATCTGGGACACTGTAATGACATGGTCAACTATCTGGGACACTGTAATGACATGGTCAACTATCTGGGACACTGTAATGACATGGTCAACTATCTGGGACACTGTAATGACATGGTCAACTGTCTGGGACACTGTAATGACGTGGTCAACTATCTGGGACACTGTAATGACATGGTCAACTATCTGGGACACTGTAATGACGTGGTCAACTATCTGGGACACTGTAATGACGTGGTCAACTATCTGGGACAGTGTAATGACATGGTCAACTATCTGGGACACTGTAATGACGTGGTCAACTATCTGGGACACTGTAATGACATGGTCAACTGTCTGGGACACTGTAATGACGTGGTCAACTATCTGGGACACTGTAATGACGTGGTCAACTGTCTGGGACACTGTAATGACGTCAACTATCTGGGACACTGTTATGACATGGTCAACTATCTGGGACACTGTTATGACGTGGTCAACTATCTGGGACACTGTAATGACATGGTCAACTATCTGGGACACTGTAATGACAAGGTCAACTATCTGGGACACTGTAATGACATGGTCAACTATCTGGGACACTGTAATGACGTGGTCAACTGTCTGGGACACTGTAATGACATGGTCAACTATCTGGGACAGTGTAATGACAAGGTCAACTATCTGGGACACTGTAATGACGTCAACTATCTGGGACACTGTAATGACAAGGTCAACTGTCTGGGACACTGTAATGACGTGGTCAACTATCTGGGACACTGTAATGACATGGTCAACTATCTGGGACACTGTAATGACAAGGTCAACTATCTGGGACACTGTAATGACATGGTCAACTATCTGGGACACGGTAATGACAAGGTCAACTGTCTGGGACACTGTAATGACATGGTCAACTATCTGGGACACTGTAATGACGTGGTCAACTGTCTGGGACACTGTAATGACATGGTCAACTATCTGGGACAGTGTAATGACGTGGTCAACTGTCTGGGACAGTGTAATGACAAGGTCAACTATCTGGGACACTGTAATGACGTGGTCAACTATCTGGGACACTGTAATGACGTGGTCAACTATCTGGGACACTGTAATGACATCAACTATCTGGGACACTGTAATGACGTGGTCAACTATCTGGGACACTGTAATGACGTGGTCAACTATCTGGGACACTGTAATGACGTGGTCAACTGTCTGGGACACTGTAATGACGTGGTCAACTGTCTGGGACACTGTAATGACGTGGTCAACTATCTGGGACACTGTAATGACGTGGTCAACTGTCTGGGACACTGTAATGACGTGGTCAACTATCTGGGACACTGTAATGACATCAACTATCTGGGACACTGTAATGACATGGTCAACTATCTGGGACACTGTAATGATGTGGTCAACTATCTTGGACGCTGTAATGACGTGGTCAACTATCTGGGACACTGTAATGACATCAACTATCTGGGACACTGTAATGACGTGGTCAACTATCTGGGACACTGTAATGACATGGTCAACTATCTGGGACACTGTAATGACGTGGTCAACTATCTGGGACGCTGTAATGACATGGTCAACTATCTGGGACACTGTAATGAAATCAACTATCTGGGACACTGTAATGACGTGGTCAACTATCTGGGACACTGTAATGACGTGGTCAACTATCTTGGACACTGTTATGACGTGGTCAACTATCTGGGACACTGTAATGACATCAACTATCTGGGACACTGTAATGACGTGGTCAACTATCTGGGACACTGTAATCACGTGGTCAACTATCTGGGACACTGTAATGACATGGTCAACTGTCTGGGACACTGTAATGACATCAACTATCTGGGACACTGTAATGACGTGGTCAACTATCTGGGACACTGTAATGACATGGTCAACTATCTGGGACACTGTAATGACATGGTCAACTGTCTGGGACACTGTAATGACGTGGTCAACTATCTGGGACACTGTTATGACGTGGTCAACTATCTGGGACACTGTAATGACATGGTCAACTATCTGGGACAGTGTAATGACATGGTCAACTGTCTGGGACACTGTAATGACGTGGTCAACTATCTGGGACACTGTAATGACATGGTCAACTATCTGGGACAGTGTAATGACGTCAACTATCTGGGACACTGCATTGATGTCAACTATCTGGGACAGTGTAATGACGTCAACTATCTGGGACACTGTAATGACATGGTCAACTATCTGGGACACTGTAATGACGTGGTCAACTATCTGAGACACTGTAATGACATGGTCAACTGTCTGGGACACTGTAATGACGTGGTCAACTATCTGGGACACTGTAATGACATGGTCAACTATCTGGGACAGTGTAATGACATGGTCAACTGTCTGGGACACTGTAATGACGTGGTCAACTATCTGGGACACTGTAATGACATGGTCAACTATCTGGGACAGTGTAATGACGTCAACTATCTGGGACACTGCATTGATGTCAACTATCTGGGACACTGTAATGACGTCAACTATCTGGGACACTGCATTGATGTCAACTATCTGGGACACTGTAATGACATGGTCAACTGTCTGGGACACTGTAATGACGTCAACTATCTGGGACACTGCATTGATGTCAACTATCTGGGACACTGTAATGACAAGGTCAACTATCTGGGACACTGCATTGATGTCAACTGTCTGGGACACTGTAATGACGTGGTCAACTATCTGGGACACTGTAATGACATGGTCAACTATCTGGGACAGTGTAATGACGTCAACTATCTGGGACACTGCATTGATGTCAACTATCTGGGACACTGTAATGACATGGTCAACTGTCTGGGACACTGTAATGACGTCAACTATCTGGGACACTGCATTGATGTCAACTATCTGGGACACTGTAATGACAAGGTCAACTATCTGGGACACTGCATTGATGTCAACTGTCTGGGACACTGTAATGACATCAACCGTCTGGGACACTGTAATGATGTGGTCAACTGTCTGGGACACTGTAATGACGTGGTCAACTGTCTGGGACACTGTAATGACATGGTCAACTATCTGGGACACTGTTATGACGTGGTCAACTATCTGGGACACTGTAATGACGTGGTCAACTATCTGGGACACTGTAATGACATGGTCAACTATCTGGGACACTGTAATGACGTGGTCAACTATCTGGGACACTGTAATGACGTGGTCAACTGTCTGGGACACTGTAATGACGTGGTCAACTATCTGGGACACTGTAATGACATGGTCAACTGTCTGGGACACTGTAATGACATGGTCAACTATCTGGGACACTGTAATGACGTGGTCAACTATCTGGGACACTGTAATGACATGGTCAACTGTCTGGGACACTGTAATGACATGGTCAACTGTCTGGGACACTGTAATGACGTGGTCAACTGTCTGGGACACTGTAATGACGTGGTCAACTATCTGGGACACTGTAATGACATGGTCAACTGTCTGGGACACTGTAATGACATGGTCAACTATCTGGGACACTGTAATGACGTGGTCAACTATCTGGGACACTGTAATGACATGGTCAACTGTCTGGGACACTGTAATGACATGGTCAACTGTCTGGGACACTGTAATGACGTGGTCAACTGTCTGGGACACTGTAATGACGTGGTCAACTATCTGGGACACTGCATTGATGTCAACTATCTGGGACACTGTAATGACATGGTCAACTGTCTGGGACACTGTAATGACGTCAACTATCTGGGACACTGCATTGATGTCAACTATCTGGGACACTGTAATGACAAGGTCAACTATCTGGGACACTGCATTGATGTCAACTGTCTGGGACACTGTAATGACGTGGTCAACTATCTGGGACACTGTAATGACATGGTCAACTATCTGGGACAGTGTAATGACGTCAACTATCTGGGACACTGCATTGATGTCAACTATCTGGGACACTGTAATGACATGGTCAACTATCTGGGACAGTGTAATGACGTCAACTATCTGGGACACTGCATTGATGTCAACTGTCTGGGACACTGTAATGACGTCAACTATCTGGGACACTGCATTGATGTCAACTATCTGGGACACTGTAATGACAAGGTCAACTATCTGGGACACTGCATTGATGTCAACTGTCTGGGACACTGTAATGACATCAACTGTCTGGGACACTGTAATGATGTGGTCAACTGTCTGGGACACTGTAATGACGTGGTCAACTATCTGGGACACTGTAATGACATGGTCAACTGTCTGGGACACTGTAATGACATGGTCAACTATCTGGGACACTGTAATGACGTGGTCAACTATCTGGGACACTGTAATGACGTGGTCAACTGTCTGGGACACTGTAATGACGTGGTCAACTATCTGGGACACTGTAATGACATGGTCAACTGTCTGGGACACTGTAATGACATGGTCAACTATCTGGGACACTGTAATGACGTGGTCAACTATCTGGGACACTGTAATGACATGGTCAACTGTCTGGGACACTGTAATGACATGGTCAACTGTCTTGGACACTGTAATGACGTGGTCAACTATCTGGGACACTGCATTGATGTCAACTATCTGGGACACTGTAATGACATGGTCAACTGTCTGGGACACTGTAATGACGTGGTCAACTGTCTGGGACACTGTAATGACGTGGTCAACTATCTGGGACACTGTAATGACGTGGTCAACTATCTGGGACACTGTAATGACATGGTCAACTATCTGGGACACTGCATTGATGTCAACTATCTGGGACACTGTAATGACGTGGTCAACTATCTGGGACACTGTAATGACGTGGTCAACTATCTGGGACACTGTAATGACATGGTCAACTGTCTGGGACACTGCAATGACGTGGTCAACTATCTGGGACACTGTAATGACGTGGTCAACTATCTGGGACACTGTAATGACCTGGTCAACTGTCTGGGACACTGTTATGACGTGGTCAACTATCTGGGACACTGTAATGACGTGGTCAACTATCTGGGACACTGTAATGACATGGTCAACTATCTGGGACACTGCATTGATGTCAACTATCTGGGACACTGTAATGACGTGGTCAACTATCTGGGACACTGTAATGACATGGTCAACTGTCTGGGACACTGCATTGATGTCAACTATCTGGGACACTGTAATGACGTGGTCAACTATCTGGGACAGTGTAATGACAAGGTCAACTATCTGGGACACTGCATTGATGTCAACTATCTGGAACACTGTAATGACGTGGTCAACTGTCTGGGACAGTGTAATGACATGGTGAACTATCTGGGACACTGTAATGACGTGGTCAACTATCTGGGACAGTGTAATGACATGGTCAACTGTCTGGGACACTGTAATGACATGGTCAACTATCTGGGACACTGTAATGACGTGGTCAACTATCTGGGACAGTGTAATGACAAGGTCAACTATCTTGGACACTGTAATGATGTCAATTGTCTTGGACAGTGTAATGACCTAGGGTACAAAGTGTTTCCCGCTACCCTGTAATAAACACAGCTGCCTACCCATTTTCCTTCATGACCCAGCGCTGGTTGATATCGTCCGGCCGCCGCTTCTGCAGGTACACATCGATGACCCGCCCTTCCTGTTCCTGGACCCCCAGCACCAGGCTGTGATTGGCTGAACAAGCAATGAAGCCGTCCTCGTACACGAACCGCTGGAGTGTGTCCCTGGACACACGGGGGGATGGGCGAGGCCTGTTGTGTCAAAAGAAGACGGCATCATGTTCTAGTGTTGTGTCAAGAGAAGACGGCATCATGTTCTAGTGTTGTGTCAAGAGAAGACGGCATCATGTTCTAGTGTTGTGTCAAGAGAAGACGGCATCATGTTCTAGTGTTGTGTCGAGAGAAGACGGCATCATGTTCTAGTGTTGTGTCAAGAGAAGACGGCATCATGTTCTAGTGTTGTGTCAAGAGAAGACGGCATCATGTTCTGGTGTTGTGTCAAGAGAAGACGGCATCATGTTCTGGTGTTGTGTCAAGAGAAGACGGCATCATGTTCTAGTGTTGTGTCGAGAGAAGACGGCATCATGTTCCAGTGTTGTGTCGAGAGAAGACGGCATCATGTTCCAGTGTTGTGTCAAGAGAAGACGGCATCATGTTCTAGTGTTGTGTCGAGAGAAGACGGCATCATGTTCTAGTGTTGTGTCATGCTGTGTTATGTGGTCATGTTGTGTCATGTTGTTAAACACTGCACTAAGCAATATTTCAGCTACATGACGCCGGTCTGCAAATAATCAAATCTGGACCAGACAGTCCAGTGATTGATATCTAGAGCATCACTCTACGCAACTTGGACACGATGACATGCATCATCCAAGTCAGCAAGCCCAAACACCCGATCCTGTAACTTGCCGCTTACAACAAGCATAGTCGTCTTTTCTGACAAGCATGGGTTGCTGAAGACCTATTGTAACCCAGATCTTCATGAGGGAATAATGATAGTATTCATGAAATACATATATATATATATGTGGTACTCTCAAAATACATCTCTTTAACAGATCTTCACTGGGGCAGCATCACAAGTGTGATCTTAAATTCCCATGCAGTCAGCTAAAGTCATAGGGTTGAAAATGCAAGAACAATGACCCACGTCTATATATCTTTCACAAGCTGCAGCTAAAAACAGAGAAATAACCAATCTGATTACTTGTTTCACACATTTTCTTTGCTAAGAGATGAGGTGAGGTGAAAAGGGGTTTAAAGTCACATCAAAGATTATTGCACTCATATAGCATGCGTATGTTTGTGTGTGGCTGCCTGTTCTAGTCAGAAGTAAAACCGGCTTTATAGTGCCATCCCACTGAGATACCATGCCACAGTTTAACATGAATACCCCACTCAGACACAGAGAACTGACTCCGAGCCGACTAGTCCTTGTTTGAGCCGCTTAATGCTTAATGCCAGGCAGGGTAACAACAAGTACCATTTTGGGGGGGGCTGCTGGGGACCTGATCTGATCTGTCCTGGAATCCCTACAGGGGGACAAGCATGGCTGCTGGAGACCTGTCCTGTCCTGGAATTCCTACAGGAAGACAAGCATGGGTGCTGGGGACCTGATCTGTCCTGGAATCCCTACAGGAAGACAAGCATGGCTGCTGGGGACCTGATCTGTCCTGGAATCCCTACAGGAAGACAAGCATGGCTGCTGGGGATCTGATCTGTCCTGGAATCCCTACAGGAAGACAAGCATGGGTGCTTGGTACCTGATCTGTCCTGGAACCCCTACAGGAAGACAAGCATGGCTGCTGGGGACCTGATCTGTCCTGGAACCCCTACAGGAAGACAAGCATGGGTGCTTGGTACCTGATCTGTCCTGGAACCCCTACAGGACGACAAGCATGGGTGCTGGGGACCTGATCTGTCCTGGAATCCCTACAGGAAGACAAGCATGGGTGCTGGGGACCTGGCCTGTCCTGGAATTCCTACAGGAAGACAAGCATGGCTGCTGGAGACCTGTCCTGTCCTGGAATTCCTACAGGAAGACAAGCATGGCTGCTGGAGACCTGTCCTGTCCTGGAATCCCTACAGGAAGACAAGCATGGCTGCTGGGGATCTGATCTGTCCTGGAATCCCTACAGGAAGACAAGCATGGGTGCTTGGTACCTGATCTGTCCTGGAACCCCTACAGGAAGACAAGCATGGCTGCTGGGGACCTGATCTGTCCTGGAACCCCTACAGGAAGACAAGCATGGGTGCTTGGTACCTGATCTGTCCTGGAACCCCTACAGGACGACAAGCATGGCTGCTTGGTACCTGATCTGTCCTGGAACCCCTACAGGAAGACAAGCATGGCTGCTGGGGACCTGATCTGTCTTGGAATCCCTACAGGAAGACAAGCATGGGTGCTGGAGACCTGATCTGTCCTGGAATTCCTACAGGACGACAAGCATGGCTGCTGGAGACCTGTCCTGTCCTGGAATTCCTACAGGAAGACAAGCATGGGTGCTGGGGACCTGATCTGTCCTGGAATCCCTACAGGAAGACAAGCATGGCTGCTGGGGACCTGATCTGTCCTGGAACACCTACAGTAAGACAAGCATGGCTGCTGGGGACCTGATCTGTCCTGGAATTCCTACAGGAAGACAAGCACGGGTGTTTGGGGCATGATCTGTCCTGGAATTCCTACAGGAAGACAAGCATGGGTGCTGGGGACCTGATCTGTCCTGGAATTCCTACAGGAAGACAAGCACGGGTATTTGGGGCATGATCTGTCCTGGAACCTCTACAGGAAGACAAGCATGGGTGCTGGGGACCCATCCTCTCCTATTCCTCACCGATATTTCTCATACAGGTCCTTGTTGGAGTACTTGACTGCCTCTGGGTCGCTGTCATCAAAACTGTTGCCGACATTTACCAGTCTCTCCCAGGGCCAGCGCAGGGTGTCCAGGCGTCTCTCAGACTTTAAGTGGGCGCGGTGGTGGGCGTTGCTGTAACAGAATGTAAGACATATAATTACATCACAGCACCAGTAGCTCAACAAAATACTCAACTTTGGACAATGATTAATACTCATGAAAATAGGCAACAACAAGAGAAAGGAATTACTGTTACAAATTCTGAAAAAGTGACTGATATTTAATCCGACTAATATACAAAAATAAAATAAGAGATCAATGAAAGTTAAACGATACAAAACTGAATTCAATGATCTTAGCATGCAAGGATATGATAACTAATACAGTGAGTGAATGAATGTTGTTTTATGCCAAAGTCATCAATAATCAGTCCTATCCTAGCAACCTTAACATAATTAATCCGGGCCAGTGGTTGAAAGCATGAGCACACTGTACACATGGTAATCATTCAATCGTTATTTCGGACAGGGGGTTCTCGGTAAGAATATAGGTCCCCAGCAACACTGGCTGGTTGTAAGAGGCAACTGAATGAGCTGTCAGACTCAGCCATTTGGTTGATTGCATGTACATGATATCGATGCTCACGATATCAATCACTGTATTGTCTTGTCTAGACTCAGTTAATTCCGTCATATTGTTGGAATATTGCTGAGTGCGTTGTGAAACAAACGTGCCTTATTTCAGGCATCTTTCTGGACAAGCAAGAGTGCCTGGATGGAGATTACTATATTGGTCATAATGATTAAACACTATTTAAGACAAAGTATCATACAGGTGTTCCGTTGTGAAATCTTCCTCCCCCTGATCTTCCTCCTGTCTGGCTGTTGTGTTAACCTCCCTGGCACGCTCCTCTGCCTCATCTTCCTCCCGAGTCCAACATTTGTTGACAACGACCTTCACATTGGGAGTCACACCACCCTCCATCTCCATCACAAAACCTGGAAGTATATCAACAGCGTTACACCACCCTCCATCTCCATCACAAAACCTGGAAGTATATCAACAGCGTCAAACCACCCTTGATCTGCATCACAAAACCTGGAAGTATATCACCAGCGTCACACCACCCTCCATCTCCCACACCACCCTCGACCTCCATTACAAAACCTGGAAGTATATCAACAGCGTTACACCACCCTCCATCTCCATCACAAAACCTGGAAGTATATCAACAGCGTCAAACCACCCTTGATCTGCATCACAAAACCTGGAAGTATATCAACAGCGTCACACCACCCTTGATCTGTATCACAAAACCTGGAAGTATATCAACAGCGTCACACCACCCTTGATCTGTATCACAAAACCTGGAAGTATATCAACAGCGTCACACCACCCTTGATCTGTATCACAAAACCTGGAAGTATATCAACAGCGTCACACCACCCTTGATCTGTATCACAAAACCTGGAAGCATATCAACAGCGTCACACCACCCTTGATCTGCATCACAAAACCTGGAAGTATATCAACAGCGTCACACCACCCTTGATCTGCATCACAAAACCTGGAAGTATATCAACAGCGTCACATCACCCTCCATCTCCCACACCACCCTCGATCTGCATCACAAAACCTGGAAGTATATCACCAGCGTCACACCACCCTCCATCTCCCACACCACCCTCGACCTCCATCACAAAACCTGGAAGTATATCACCAGCATCACACCACCCTCGACCTCCATCACAAAACCTGGTAGTATATCACCAGCATCACACCACCCTCGACCTCCATCACAAAACCTGGAAGTATATCAACAGCATCACACCACCCTCGATCTCCCACAACACCCTCGATCTCCCACACCACCCTCGATCTCCCACACACCCCTCGATCTTCATCACAAAACCTGGTAGTATATCACCAGCATCACACCTCCCTCGATCTCCATCGCTAACACACTAAAAGGATTGACGATATGAAAGCAATATTACCATCAAACCTAGGATTCGTTAAACTAGGAATTTATGAAACGAGAAATAGCTAACCAATTCAGCTGTCAAACATCATGACCAACGACCGAGACTGATTCAGCGTGGGAGATATTCTAACAGAAATGGTTCAAGGTAACGGTTCAATATTTTAGAGCAGCCTTTTTGGCCCTGATGTTAGAAGTTTGTGATAAACTGTCATGACAAATGCGTTAGCTGAACCATTCATATTCTGATCATCTTGGAAATTCTAAGTCAAAGAGACGGGTTCCCATTGTTTCCTTAAACACAACTTTTATTTACGTATGTGTGAGTTTTCTAGTGAGAGTGTGATCGTTTATACAAAACTGTGTGTCTCATGCTAGGTCAACAGGTATGAAACAAGGAAAGATGGGACTCCGCCCAATCAGGGAAACCCCCCGTACAAACCTTGAGGGTCCCTCAGAGCAACAAACTGGCGAATCTTGGCCACATCGGTGGAGAGCTGAGACAGAAGGAATCGGCGCTGCTGCTCCGTCTTGTTGAGTTTGGGGTCACTCCACTGCTCCCCGCACGTGACGAACACCAGCTGATCTCGCTGCAGACTCTGGAGGGTGAAGTGTTCCACACCCGTCTCGTCAAACATTCGGCGCGCGGCAAACGGCAGATCCAGGAGCGATGTACAGTGGTCCAGGAACTGCCAACAGTGAGTGAGTGAGTGAGTGAGTGAGGGTGGGTGAGTGAGTGAGTGAGTGAGTGAGTGAGTGAGTGAGTGAGTGAGTGAGTGAGTGAGTGAGTGAGTGAGTGAGTGAGTGAGTGAGTGAGGGTGAGTGAGTGAGTGAGTGAGTGAGTGAGTGAGTGAGTGAGGGTGGGTGTTTGGGTGGGTGGGTGAGTGAGTGAGTGAGTGAGGGAGGGAGGGTGAGTGAGTGAGTGAGTGAGTGAGTGAGTGAGTGAGTGAGTGAGTGAGTGAGTGAGTGAGTGTGTGAGTGAGTGTGGGTGGGTGTTTGGGTGGGTGAGTGAGTGAGTGAGTGAGTGAGTGAGTGAGGGTGGGTGTTTGGGTGAGTGAGTGAGTGAGTGAGTGAGTGAGTGAGTGAGTGAGTGAGTGAGTGAGTGAGTGAGTGAGGGTGGGTGTTTGGGTGGGTGGGTGAGTGAGTGAGTGAGGGAGGGTGAGTGAGTGAGTGAGTGAGTGAGTGAGTGAGTGAGTGAGTGAGTGAGTGAGTGAGTGTGTGTGTGAGTGAGTGAGGGTGGGTGTTTGGGTGGGTGAGTGAGTGAGTGAGTGAGTGAGTGAGTGAGTGAGTGAGTGAGTGAGTGAGTGAGAGTGAGTGAGTGAGTGAGTGAGTGAGTGAGTGAGGGTGAGTGAGTGAGTGAGGGTGGGTGAGTGAGTGAGTGAGTGAGTGAGTGAGTGAGTGAGTGAGTGAGTGAGGGTGAGTGAGTGAGTGAGTGAGTGAGTGAGTGAGTGAGTGAGGGTGGGTGGGTGAGTGAGTGAGTGAGGGTGGGTGAGTGAGTGAGTGAGTGAGTGAGTGAGTGAGGGTGGGTGTTTGGGTGGGTGGGTGAGTGAGTGAGTGAGTGAGGGAGGGTGGGTGGGTGAGTGAGGGAGGGAGGGAGGGAGGGAGGGTGGTTGGGTGGGTTGGTATGGGTGGGTGAGTGAGTGAGTGGGTGGTTGAGTGAGTGGTTGAGTGAGTGAGTGAGTGAGTGAGTGAGTGAGTGAGTGAGCGGGATTGAATGCTGTTATGACCAGCCCTTTACTGCCACAGGAAACCAGTTTTCTGGCAGTAATTCTTTATAAGGTTAGTGAGCAAGTGAATCAAGGACACACAAGACACCAAGCTGCTGGGATGTCAGGGTTGCTCTGTGATGCACCGGTTGATTTTCAAGTATCCATGTCATGACCAAAAGATTAACAGGCTAACATTTTACAACCAATCAGATTGAGGTATCAACATTTTACAACAAATCAGATTGAGGCATCAACATTTTACAACCAATCAGATTGAGGCATCAACATTTTACAACCAATCAGATTGAGGCATCAACATTTAACAACCAATCAGATTGAGGCATCAACATTTTAAAACCAATCAGATTGAGGCATCAACATTTTACGACCGATCAGATTAAAGCATCAACATCTTGACCAGGACTTACCATGAGAAACTCCAGCTCCCTGACGGTGAGGTCGCCAATGGTGACGTCGATGTCAACAGAGTCAGCATGATTCACAGGCGTGTCCTTCTTTCTGCCGCGTCCACCATCCTTCTTGTCCTTCTTGGGGGCCTCCTTCATCATCTGAGTGAGTGAGTGAGTGAGTGATGGGCTTTTAATGCCACTTTGAATGGTATTTCAGCGATATCAGTGTCAGCTTAAGGTGGGGGAAAACCCAATGTGATGCAAATTGCAATCTCATTAAAATCAGATCTCAGTTCTCGCTACCGCTAAACAAAGATCTGAGGACATCCCATTACGGGTCACGTCAGACCGACCTTGTGCGATCTTTGACTGACCAATGGAATGACCAATCAGAAGGCAGCTTTCTCATGCTTTATGGCACTATTTTCAAATTGGCGACTTCGCTTCGAAACATATTTTGACAAATTCTCGATTACAAATTTGAAACCTGAACAAACGAACATTCTGGAATGGCTAACAGATGGTCTAGATTGTATGGATTCAGTCGTTAAACCCGTAGCTATCGTTTGAAATACCCCGTGTTAAAGTGTTCGAGGTTGTATGATTAGAAATCACATTCCGACTGTCCCTTTCATGATCTGGTAAGCAACGCTCTGATTGGTCGGATGAAAGGTAGTTCTGACGTGACCCCTAATGGGATGTCTTTAGATCTTTGTTTAGCGGTAGCGAGAACTAAGGTCTGATTTTAATGAGATTGTGCAAATTGTGGCCTTTTGCCTTTTGGACACAAGCTGCTCCAGACAGACACACAGAAACACACACCAGTCTCTCATCAGTCCATGTTTCTACAGTACACAAGGTAAGCATGTTATCACTGTGGAGGACATACAATGACCAAGCAAAACAACAGGGCCCACTTGCACAAAGCGATCTTAGCGCTAAGATGATCGTAACTCCCATACTTTAGCATAGGCTTACAACAGTCTTAGAGCTAAGATCATTTTGTGCAAGTGGGCCCAGGTCTGAAGCAAGAGGAAAATCAAGGACAGATAACTTTAAATTGGAGACGTTATCTACAGGGTAACACTCATGACGTGCCAGGGGACAGTCGTCCATGTATGACATAATGTCAACAAGATAACAATATTCTTTTGGTGCATCTACAGAATGAATAGCCATATTAAAAACTCAAACAATCTTAGTTTGAGATCAATTAGTGGCAGAACCGAATGCAACTGGTTGAGGGAGCACAACATTAGTCCACAACATCTGGCAATATGCCCAAATTTGCTTCCACATCCCCGTCAGGCAAGCCTAGTTTAGTGTAGACAGCATCTGAGGTCCAGAGGACAGGGATAGTATCTGATGCCAGCTTTTATCTAGACAGCACTTACGGCTGTGCAAGGGTCTACAGGCGTCTGGGAGAATGTTTCAGCAACACTAAACTCATGGAAGAACTCTTCATTGTTAAAGGCAACTTGAATGGCATACGCTACCAGGAGGTATTGTTCGAGATCATGTTCTACCCTTTGCGCAAATGCAGGGACGTAACATCACGTTGCAGCAGGATGATGCCCGCCCACATGCTGTAACAGACTTGATGAGGCAGCATAATATTGCTGTGATGCCATGACAGGCTGTTTCTCCAGACCTCTCTCCACTGAACATGTCTGGGATGAGATAGTGAGTGAGTATGGTTTTACGCCGCTTTTAGCAATATTCCAGCAATATCACGGCGGGGGACACCAGATGGGCTTCACACATTGTACCCATGTCGGGAATCGAACCTGGGTCTTCGGCGCGACGAGTGAACGCTTTAACCACTAGGCTACCCGACCGCCCCGGGATGAGATGGAACGATGCCAACAACAGGACCAGAATCAGCCTGTAATGCTCAGAGGGCCCAATCTTTGGTTGACATTCGGAACAACATTCCCCAGGCTGGCTCGCCCGTATAATCGAAGATGGTGTTCACACCCGATTGTTTATTAGGTTGTTACACCACCCCTCACTTCGGTCATGTCGCTGTCTCCCGTTACCAGGTAGGTGTGTCACTCGGTCTCCCGTTACCAGGTAGGTGTGTCACTCGGTCTCCCGTTACCAGGTAGGTGTGTCACTCGGTCTCCTGTTACCAGGTAGGCGTGTCACTCGGTCTCCCGTTACCAGGCATCGGTTTTGTCAATGAATTTGTTATGACAAGACATTGATCAGACAGATGACCAAATGTTGTTATTTTCAGTAACATTTACACCACTTCATGTGAAGCGCAGTTACTTTTTTTCATTAGTATACTTAAGGTTTGAATTTCGCCGTGATGACAGTTACTGCAACCCTTGTTTATCACAGGTGTCAATGTAAAACAAAGTGGGTCACAATTATGGCACTGATCTCATTACAAAATTATTAATATTTTTACATACGGTAGACCTTTTCAGAACAAAACAAACTATCAGAGGTTACAGAGAAAACAAGCTTCTATGTCTCACCGTTGTCAAATTGGGCCCGACAATCTGTAGTGCTGTGGTTTTATCTCTCTCCCCATTCTTCATCACCCACAGACGCAGCGGAGCCACTGAAACAGTCAACTGGGAACTATAACCTCAGCATCGTGCTGTCCATGCTGCACATAGATCCTTGTAACCTTTGACCCATGCAGTCAAAACTACAAAGATGACATACAATTATAACATATCTGTTTGTTGTTTAACGCCGCACTAATCAATATCTCACCTATATGACGGTGGTCTGTAAATAATCGAGTCTTGACCAGACAATCTAGTGATTGACATCATGAGCATGGGTTGCTGAGGCCAATTGATAACAGTATCTCATTAAGCTTCTGGATTTTTTTTGTTCTCAAAGTACTAATTCCAATATTTTCTTCAAGCAAAGAAGTCTCTATATGGCTGAAATAATGCTCACTTACTTCAAGCAAAGAATAATGATACAATGAATAGGTGTTTCCATTCACTGATTCACTGATCAGAGATCCAGATAAGCTGCGTATCTGCGTAAAAAACGCATCAGAAATGCAGAAATACGCAGTAAAATAATATCCAAGTGTATCAAATACGCAACAAACATTACAGATACGCTACAAAAATAAAACTTGTGCGTATATTCAAAATATTGTGAAGTAACCCTGCGTATTCAATTGGCAAATAAGCAACTTATTTTGAAATTATAAACGGGCATTCCGTCAACCTTGCCAAACTCCACGATGACAGTTACATCATGATCATTTGCCATCACACTTGTGGAAGTATCGTGGTATTTTTGAGTCCTATAAAGCTCTTGAACCCACACAACACCAGTTTGCAGGGACTAGATGAATAGTGTTTTTAAATATTTAACTTAAATACCCACATGTGTAAAAACTAGTGGGTAACAGAAATTTGAATACCCAGATAGAATTACTGATACGCAGTGATTTTAAAATGCATGGGTAAAATACCCACAACACCAAAAGCTTATCTGGAGCTCTGAATGATGCATCACTAATTTACACCTGATCACACAAAGGTGCATACACAAACCTATGTATCAATTCATGTTTTAATTCTGTATCAATTTTTAAAAAGTAATATTTACACAGTAAACACCAGACCTGATATGATCTCAGACTACTTCGCTGACAATCATGAACCAATAGGCAGTATCAAAACAGGACAATATTACCCAAACATGTGTGCTTAACACAAATACCCTCCTGTCACTTGTCATCATGTACCTTGTGATAAGCCACGATATGCCTACCTCATGTACCTTGTGATACGCCTACCTCATGTACCTTGTGATACGCCTACCTCATGTACCTTGTGATAAGGTACATGAAACAGGCATATCACAAGATACATGAGATAGGCATATCACAAGATACATGAGATAGGCATATCACAAGGTACATGAGACAGGCATATCACAAATACATGAGACAGGCATATCACAAGGTACAGGAAACAGACATATCACAAGGTACAGGAGATAAGCATATCACAAGGTACAGGAGATAGGCATATCACAAGATACATGAGATAGGCATATCACAAGGTACATGAGACAGGCATATCACAAATACATGAGACAGGCATATCACAAGGTACAGGAAACAGACATATCACAAGGTACAGGAGATAAGCATATCACAAGGTACAGGAGATAGGCATATCACAAGGTACAGGAGATAGACACAAGATGGCAACAGTGCTGGACAGCCCTTACCTCCTGTAAGGCCGGACTTCTTGTCGGACTTGTGTAGCGGCGGGGCGTGTGGCATCAAGTAGCCCTCCATCGGCCAGTCATATCTCTGTCAACATTAAACAGTCACACAAAATCTTCAGGAGTCTCAGCACAAATTCTTTAGCTTTAACAAACATCCTGCAAGTTCAAGTAGAACTGACAAGTGTCTCCTAAAGTCCTGGGTACCTCCTGCAGCACTTACCTGACAGAACACAGGGATACAGCAAAGATCTGAACCTGAGTGCATTTGGCAGGTAATTTGTGAAATGACGTCGCTTTGTTCCAAATTAGGAGTTTGCTTTTACACATTATATTTTCTAAAAGTAAGAGGTATTTCAACATTGCCTTCAATACCTCTAAGTAGAAAGAAGACAAAAGCCTTTTCTTCTTTTTTGGCCATGTTATCAGAAAAATATATGTCATCTCTGTAGTCATGACCACAGTAACAGAATGCGGGAAATGTTTGATTCCAATTTGGGAATTGTTATTGGCAAGCAGCGTTTGAAATAGACATTGGCCCGAAGGCCCAAAGGCCCAAGGCCGACAGATTTGTTCTTGGGCTTACAGTTTTTCATTTCAGCAGTCCCTTACGGCCTGCAGTTTTTAAGTAATTATTTGTTAAGCATTATTTAAGTAATGTGATAAACATGATAAACAGAACTTTGATATTTATAAACAGTAGGATTAGACTTTTTAAATGGTGTGTGATGTAGTCGCAAAGATGTGTTACAAACTGATAATTTCCTTGATAAATGTAGGCTTCATGTATGAGCCCAGAGTCTGTGGGAACTTGGTGTGATGGCAGTAAAAGCTTCTGGTTGACTGGTTGTGTTTTGTAATTTATATTGCAAGAGTATGTCTCCCTGCTTCAGCTAAAATGTTTGGGTCTACAGTGTTTCCACTGGGCCTACAGTTTTTGAAATATGCTGGCTCTCAGTTTACTCTGCTGCGTTTTAGACAGTATTAGAATGACATTTGCTGCAGACAAGTGACAGGCCTTGTGTGACTATAACATAGTGAGTTACCTCATTGAGCTCTCCTTCCGTAGTGATGGGCCTTGTGTGACTATAAAACAGTGAGTTACCTCATTGAGCTCTCCTTCCGTAGTGACAGGCCTTGTGTGACTATAACATAGTGAGTTACCTCATTGAGCTCTCCTTCTGTAGTGATGGGCCTTGTGTGACTATAAAACAGTGAGTTACCTCATTGAGCTCTCCTTCCGTAGTGACAGGCCTTGTGTGACTATAACATAGTGAGTTACCTCATTGAGCTCTCCTTCCGTAGTGATGGGCCTTGTGTGACTATAAAACAGTGAGTTACCTCATTGAGCTCTCCTTCCGTAGTGACAGGCCTTGTGTGACTATAACATAGTGAGTTACCTCATTGAGCTCTCCTTCCGTAGTGATGGGCCTTGTGTGACTATAAAACAGTGAGTTACCTCATTGAGCTCTCCTTCTGTAGTGATGGGCCTTGTGTGACTATAAAACAGTGAGTTACCTCATTGAGCTCTCCTTCTGCAGTGATGGGCCTTGTGTGACTATAACATAGTGAGTTACCTCATTGAGCTCTCCTTCTGCAGTGACAGGCCTTGTGTGACTATAACACAGTGAGTTACCTCATTGAGCTCTCCTTCTGCAGTGACAGGCCTTGTGTGACTATAAAACAGTGAGTTACCTCATTGAGCTCTCCTTCTGCAGTGATGGGCCTTGTGTGACTATAAAACAGTGAGTTACCTCATTGAGCTCTCCTTCTGTAGTGATGGGCCTTGTGTGACTATAACACAGTGAGTTACCTCATTGAGGTCTCCTTCTGTAGTGACACGCCTTGTGTGACTATAACATAGTGAGTTACCTCATTGAGCTCTCCTTCTGCAGTGATGGGCCTTGTGTGACTATAAAACAGTGAGTTACCTCATTGAGCTCTCCTTCTGTAGTGATGGGCCTTGTGTGACTATAACACAGTGAGTTACCTCATTGAGGTCTCCTTCTGTAGTGACACGCCTTGTGTGACTATAACATAGTGAGTTACCTCATTGAGCTCTCCTTCTGCAGTGATGGGCCTTGTGTGACTATAACATAGTGAGTTACCTCATTGAGCTCTCCTTCTGTAGTGACAGGCCTTGTGTGACTATAACATTGTGAGTTACCTCATTGAGCTCTCCTTCCGTAGTGACACGCCTTGTGTGACTATAACATAGTGAGTTACCTCATTGAGCTCTCCTTCTGCAGTGATGGGCCTTGTGTGACTATAAGACAGTGAGTTACCTCATTGAGCTCTCCTTCTGTAGTGACAGGCCTTGTGTGACTATAACATAGTGAGTTACCTCATTGAGCTCTCCTTCTGCAGTGATGGGCCTTGTGTGACTATAAGACAGTGAGTTACCTCATTGAGCTCTCCTTCTGTAGTGATGGGCCTTGTGTGACTATAACATAGTGAGTTACCTCATTGAGCTCTCCTTCTGCAGTGATGGGCCTTGTGTGACTATAAGACAGTGAGTTACCTCATTGAGCTCTCCTTCTGTAGTGATGGGCCTTGTGTGACTATAACATAGTGAGTTACCTCATTGAGCTCTCCTTCTGTAGTGACAGGCCTTGTGTGACTATAACATTGTGAGTTACCTCATTGAGCTCTCCTTCTGCAGTGATGGGCCTTGTGTGACTATAAGACAGTGAGTTACCTCATTGAGCTCTCCTTCTGTAGTGACAGGCCTTGTGTGACTATAACATAGTGAGTTACCTCATTGAGCTCTCCTTCTGCAGTGATGGGCCTTGTGTGACTATAAGACAGTGAGTTACCTCATTGAGCTCTCCTTCTGTAGTGATGGGCCTTGTGTGACTATAACATAGTGAGTTACCTCATTGAGCTCTCCTTCTGCAGTGATGGGCCTTGTGTGACTATAAGACAGTGAGTTACCTCATTGAGCTCTCCTTCTGTAGTGACAGGCCTTGTGTGACTATAACATAGTGAGTTACCTCATTGAGCTCTCCTTCTGCAGTGATGGGCCTTGTGTGACTATAAGACAGTGAGTTACCTCATTGAGCTCTCCTTCTGTAGTGATGGGCCTTGTGTGACTATAACATAGTGAGTTACCTCATTGAGCTCTCCTTCTGCAGTGATGGGCCTTGTGTGACTATAAGACAGTGAGTTACCTCATTGAGCTCTCCTTCTGTAGTGATGGGCCTTGTGTGACTATAACATAGTGAGTTACCTCATTGAGCTCTCCTTCTGTAGTGACAGGCCTTGTGTGACTATAACATTGTGAGTTACCTCATTGAGCTCTCCTTCCGTAGTGACACGCCTTGTGTGACTATAACATAGTGAGTTACCTCATTGAGCTCTCCTTCTGCAGTGATGGGCCTTGTGTGACTATAAGACAGTGAGTTACCTCATTGAGCTCTCCTTCTGTAGTGACAGGCCTTGTGTGACTATAACATAGTGAGTTACCTCATTGAGCTCTCCTTCTGCAGTGATGGGCCTTGTGTGACTATAAGACAGTGAGTTACCTCATTGAGCTCTCCTTCTGTAGTGACAGGCCTTGTGTGACTATAACATAGTGAGTTACCTCATTGAGCTCTCCTTCTGCAGTGATGGGCCTTGTGTGACTATAAGACAGTGAGTTACCTCATTGAGCTCTCCTTCTGTAGTGATGGGCCTTGTGTGACTATAACACAGTGAGTTACCTCATTGAGCTCTCCTTCCGTAGTGATGGGCCTTGTGTGACTATAACACAGTGAGTTACCTCATTGAGCTCTCCTTCTGTAGTGATGGGCCTTGTGTGACTATAACACAGTGAGTTACCTCATTGAGCTCTCCTTCTGCAGTGATGGGCCTTGTGTGACTATAAGACAGTGAGTTACCTCATTGAGCTCTCCTTCTGTAGTGATGGGCCTTGTGTGACTATAACACAGTGAGTTACCTCATTGAGCTCTCCTTCTGTAGTGATGGGCCTTGTGTGACTATAACACAGTGAGTTACCTCATTGAGCTCTCCTTCTGTAGTGATGGGCCTTGTGTGACTATAACATAGTGAGTTACCTCATTGAGCTCTCCTTCTGCAGTGATGGGCCTTGTGTGACTATAAGACAGTGAGTTACCTCATTGAGCTCTCCTTCTGTAGTGATGGGCCTTGTGTGACTATAACACAGTGAGTTACCTCATTGAGCTCTCCTTCTGTAGTGACAGGCCTTGTGTGACTATAACACAGTGACTTACCTCATTGAGCTCTCCTTCTGTAGTGATGGGCCACGAGTAAGCCAGCTTGTGCCACTCAGAGTTTCTAGCCTGCGTGTACTTCCACTGTCCCAGGTTGTCAAACTTTTCCTGCTTCAGACCAAACCTGTAAAACAGGGTCAGCTTCAGTACAACAGCCAGGGGAGGGATCATTCGTAGCGATTTGAACCTCGGCCATCAACATCACAAGCCAAGGAACTACCAACTAGGCTCACTCTGACGTAAATTATCCTGAACCAACAGGGAGACAAGGGTGGGTACTGGGGACCTAGTTTATCCTGAACCAACAGAGAGACAAGGGTGAGGTACTCGGGACCTAGTTTACCCTGAACCCACAGAGAGACAAGGGTGAGGTACTGGGGACCTAGTTTATCCTGAACCCACAGAGACAAGGGTGAGGTACTGGGGACGTAGTTTACCCTGAACCCACAGAGAGACAAGGGTGAGGTACTGGGGACCTAGTTTATCCCGGCACCCACTAGGAGACAAGGGTGAGGTACAGGGGACCTAGTTTATCATGAACCCACAGAGAGACAAAGGTGAGGTACTGGGGACCTAGTTTATCCTGAACCCATGGTAACTGCAGAAGCCAAAGATGTCGTTAATCTGTGACACCCACCTCTGACAGGAGCCCTCCTTCCTTGACTTGGGTTCCGACACGATAAGATACACGCGGACTCCGGACTTGCTGCCCTCTGGGGGATTCTCCGTATACGACTCGTCATCTCCAAACTTGTTGCCGAGATAGGTCAGCACTTTGTCGGGACATGCCTATAAACAAAAACATGGATATCTTCAAATGTGTCAATCATGTGACATGAAGAAGTTTATTGATCACACCAGACTGGAGCATCAGAATAAGCTTTCATCAGAACTAACACTCTAACTGAGCTGGGAGGAGTTATGATTTGAGATGTTGATTGATTATGAATGTTTTATTGGTCCCTAACCCGATGTTACGACTGACTGAAACATAATAATTGTTTCAACTATAAACTTGTAGTGTGGTATTGTTGACAGAGAGGTGTCTTGTTGTATTGTTGACAGAGAGGTGTCTTGTAGTGTTGTATTGTTGGCCGAGTTGTCTTGCTGTGTTGTATTATGTTGTGGTAGTGCAGAGAGACGTGTTTGTTTGTTTTCTGTTCACAGGGGGAGACAAGCATTGGTTGCTGAAGGCCAATCTAACCAGGATGTTCACAGGGGCAGACAAGCATGGGTTGCTGAAGGCCAATTCTAACCAGGATGTTCACAGAGGCAGACAAGCATGGGTTGCTGAAGGCCAATTGTAACCCAGATGTTCACAGGGGGAGACAAGCATGGGTTTCTGAAGGCCAATTGTAACCCGGCTGTTCACAGGGAGAGACAAGCATTGGTTTCTGAAGGCCAATTCTAACCCGGCTGTTCACAGGGGGAGACAAGCATGGGTTTCTGAAGGCCAATCTAACCCGGATGTTCACAGGGGGAGACAAGCATTGGTTTCTGAAGGCCAATTCTAACCCGGATGTTCACAGGGGGAGACAAGCATGGGTTGCTGAAGGCCAATTCTAACCCGGCTGTTCACAGGGGGAGACAAGCATGGGTTTCTGAAGGCCAATCTAACCCGGATGTTCACAGGGGGAGACAAGCATTGGTTTCTGAAGGCCAATTCTAACCCGGATGTTCACAGGGGGAGACAAGCATGGGTTTCTGAAGGCCAATTGTAACCCAGATGTTCACAGGGGGAGACAAGCATGGGTTGCTGAAGGCCAATTGTAACCCGGATGTTCACAGGGGGAGACAAGCATGGGTTGCTGAAGGCCAATTGTAACCCAGATGTTCACAGGGGGAGACAAGCATGGGTTGCTGAAGGCCAATTCTAACCCGGATGTTCACAGGGGGAGACAAGCATGGGTTGCTGAAGGCCAATTCTAACCAGGATGTTCACAGGGGGAGACAAGCATGGGTTGCTGAAGGCCAATCTAACCCGGATGTTCACAGGGGAGACAAGCATGGGTTGCTGAAGGCCAATCTAACCCAGATGTTCACAGGGGAGACAAGCATGGGTTGCTGAAGGCCAATCTAACCCGGATGTTCACAGGGGAGACAAGCATGGGTTGCTGAAGGCCAATCTAACCCGGATGTTCATGAGGACAGAGTCATGTGTATCAGTGTTGTAGCATAACAGTCAGTTGTGTCTGGTGGTGTTGTGTTGTCAGAGAGATATTGTATTTTCCTGAGTTCTTCAACAGATGTGCTGTGATGTGTTGTAGTTTGCCTGAGAGGTGTTGTACATGTTATGTCATGTTGTATCATATTGTGTCAGGCTGTGTTATATTACTGTGTTGCGTCATATTGTGTCATTTCATGTCATACTGTGCCATGTTGTGGCATATTGTGTTATGTCATATTGTGTCTTTCTGTTATTTTGTGCCATGTCATGTTGTGTCATATTGTGTCTTGCTGTGTCATCTTGTGTCGTATCATGTCATGTCATATTGTGTCTTTCTGTCATATTGTGTCATGTCATGTTGTGTCATATTGTGTCTTGCTGTGTCATATCATGTCATGTCATGTCATATTGTGCTGTGTCATATTGTGTCATGTCATGTGTCTTGCTGTGTCATCTTGTGTCATATCATGTCATATTGTGTCATGTCATGTCATATTGTGCTGTGTCATATTGTGTCATGTCATTGCATGTGATATTGTGTTGTGTCATATGGTGTCCTTTCATGTCATGTCATATTGTCTCATGTCATGTCATATTGTGTTGTGTCACCGTGATACAGAAGACACTCACCACAGATGCGATGGTGGCATCCGTCGTAAACTTCCACATCTGGTTGGGGTTCTGTGCCATCTTCTTCTGCAGTGTGACGACCTGTCCCTCCATCTCCGCGTCTCGGTCAAAGAAGCGTCCCTTCACTGTCGTGTCGGACACACCCAGACACAGCTGAGGCATGAACTTACATATGATGTAGCCGGACTGTCGGGACAACAATGTAGATATCACAACAATGTACACATGTTAGGTAGGTTCATATGTAAAACTATAAGCAATGAAATATTAAACAATCAAACCAATGTTAACATTAAAACAAAGTAGATATGACACAGCCCCAAATCATGCCCGACTCACTCCTCCCTGTGAGAAAAGGGACTTTTATGTTCAGACAAAGAATTTTCATTTTTTCTGGACTTTAATCCACTTGTTGTTAATGTGAAGACTTATTACATCTGATATTCCAGTGTACAATTTGTGGAACAACGCACCTGGAACCTGCATACAGGCCCCTTACTGTACATTCAACATATCAAAGTAGATCTGTCAGTTCACTTGCCCCTGCTAAGAGAATAACCACACTGTCATGCGGAAATCTCAATTATCTTTCACGAATAAATGAATGGACCAAGCAAACCCTTATAGGTGATAAACATCCAGCCAGACACTGCCGACCTACATCCACTCACCCACCTACCACTGACACTGCCGACCTACATCCACTCACCCACCTACCACTGACACTGCTGACCTACATCCACTCACCCACCTACCACTGACACTGCCGACCTACATCCACTCACCCACCTACCACTGACACTGCTGACCTACATCCACTCACCCACCTACCACTGACACTGCCGACCTACATCCACTCACCCACCTACCACTGACACTGCTGACCTACATCCACTCACCCACCTACCACTGACACTGCTGACCTACATCCACTCACCCACCTACCACTGACCTACATCCACTCACCCACCTACCACTGACACTGCCGACCTACATCCACTCACCCACCTACCACTGACACTGCCGACCTACATCCACTCACCCACCTACCACTGACACTGCCGACCTACATCCACTCACCCACCTACCACTGACACTGCCGACCTACATCCACTCACCCACCTACCACTGACACTGCTGACCTACATCCACTCACCCACCTACCACTGACCTACATCCACTCACCCACCTACCACTGACACTGCCGACCTACATCCACTCACCCACCTACCACTGACACTGCCGACCTACATCCACTCACCCACCTACCACTGACACTGCCGACCTACATCCACTCACCCACCTACCACTGACACTGCCGACCTACATCCACTCACCTACCACTGACACTGCTGACCTACATCCACTCACCCACCTACCACTGACACTGCCGACCTACATCCACTCACCCACCTACCACTGACACTGCCGACCTACATCCACTCACCCACCTACCACTGACACTGCCGACCTACATCCACTCACCCACCTACCACTGACCTACATCCACTCACCTACCTACCACTGACACTGCCGACCTACATCCACTCACCCACCTACCACTGACACTGCTGACCTACATCCACTCACCCACCTACCACTGACACTGCTGACCTACATCCACTCACCCACCTACCACTGACACTGCCGACCTACATCCACT
Source organism: Haliotis rufescens (assembly GCF_023055435.1). NCBI lineage: Eukaryota > Metazoa > Mollusca > Gastropoda > Lepetellida > Haliotidae > Haliotis > Haliotis rufescens. The sequence goes on from NW_025964334.1 coordinate 59,591,709, forward strand.
CACCCACCTACCACTGACACTGCCGACCTACATCCACTCACCCACCTACCACTGACACTGCCGACCTACATCCACTCACCCACCTACCACTGACACTGCTGACCTACATCCACTCACCCACCTACCACTGACACTGCCGACCTACATCCACTCACCCACCTACCACTGACACTGCTGACCTACATCCACTCACCCACCTACCACTGACACTGCCGACCTACATCCACTCACCCACCTACCACTGACCTACATCCACTCACCCACCTACCACTGACACTGCTGACCTACATCCACTCACCCACCTACCACTGACACTGCCGACCTACATCCACTCACCCACCTACCACTGACACTGCTGACCTACATCCACTCACCCACCTACCACTGACACTGCCGACCTACATCCACTCACCCACCTACCACTGACCTACATCCACTCACCCACCTACCACTGACACTGCTGACCTACATCCACTCACCCACCTACCACTGACACTGCCGACCTACATCCACTCACCCACCTACCACTGACACTGCCGACCTACATCCACTCACCCACCTACCACTGACACTGCTGACCTACATCCACTCACCCACCTACCACTGACACTGCCGACCTACATCCACTCACCCACCTACCACTGACACTGCCGACCTACATCCACTCACCCACCTACCACTGACACTGCTGACCTACATCCACTCACCCACCTACCACTGACCTACATCCACTCACCCACCTACCACTGACACTGCCGACCTACATCCACTCACCCACCTACCACTGACACTGCCGACCTACATCCACTCACCCACCTACCACTGACACTGCCGACCTACATCCACTCACCCACCTACCACTGACACTGCCGACCTACATCCACTCACCCACCTACCACTGACACTGCTGACCTACATCCACTCACCCACCTACCACTGACACTGCATGATTGACAGGCCTACAAATGGCGTACATGGAAAGATTTAAAACATAACGTTGAGACTCATTTTGTAGTGTGAGCCCGTTCTGAGCGAGTGGTTGTCAAGGTAACGGACCTGTGTGATGACCCATGTCTGCAGTTCCTTCCTGCGACGGACTTCACTCTCCCCCGGGCGCTTGTCATCGGGACGCAGACGGAACTTCTCATTGACAACAAGCTCTGGGTACAGCGCCAGGTCCTTGCGTTTCTGTAACAGACAGGGCATGATTATCTTGTACAAGTCATTCTGATCTCAGGGCGCAATTCTCAATATGATTCATCTCCCAACAAACTATACTGCCAACCAATAAAAAAAATGGCAGTTTGTCCATCAACTTTTAACCTTTAAAACCATCAGAGCATGATTTTCCTGTACAAAACACATGTTTTAGAGTTAGTTCTCAAAATGTCTCTGAAGTCTTTTTTAAACCCTCAGCCCATCTAACTAAAGGACAAGTTAAGAAATCAATTCCCATCCTACATTGAAGTCAGTGCCATGTCCCATATCTAATGCCAAATGTGAGTGAGTGAGTTGGGTTTAACGCCGCTTTCCGGTTATATCACGGTGTGTCAGCTTAATGTGGGAGGAAAGCCCGAAGTAATCATGCTAAATGTGAAGATTATGTTCAAATCACATAATACTAAAAAGTATCACATATGTTCATCCAAACAATTACCTGTGGCAAAATTGATTTTCTTGAACAACAGCAGAAACCAATATATCACCAGTGTCATGAACAGCATAGAAACAAAAAAAACAGCAGCACCCTGACCTTATGTAGCAGGTAGAAGCCTCGTTCATCGACCTCCGCACACTCCGTCATCCACTTCATCTTGTCCGGGTCCTGCATCATCAGATTAGCCATGGCAGACTCGTACATCACAGGGAAGCCGATGGTCGCATCCCACTGGCCATGTCTGAAGGAGAAACACAGAGTTGTACTATGTTCCATACAACTACAGACGCTATCATGCATCCTACAAGGATTAACTTAGAACAAACTACTTTCATTACAACTACAGATGCTATCATACAACTTACAAGTATTAACTTGGAAAATACTACTTTCATTACAACTATAGACGCTAAAATACAACTTACAAGTATTAACTTAGAACAAACTACTTTCATTACAACTACAGATGCTATTATACAACTTACAAGTATTAACTTGGAAAATACTACTTTCATTACAACTACAGATGCTATTATACAACTTACAAGTATTAACTTAGAACAAACTACTTTCATTACAACTACGGATGCTATTATACAACTTACAAGTATTAACTTGGAAAATACTACTTTCATTACAACAACAGACGCTATCATACAACTTACAAGTATTAACTTGGAAAATACTACTTTCATTACAACAACAGATGCTATTATACAACTTACAAGTATTAACTTAGAACAAACTACTTTCATTACAACTACAGATGCTATCATACAACTTACAAGTATTAACTTAGAACAAACTACTTTCATTACAACTACAGATGCTATTATACAACTTACAAGTATTAACTTAGAACAAACTACTTTCATTACAACTACAGATGCTATCATACAACTTACAAGTATTAACTTGGAAAATACTCCTTTCATTACAACTACAGATGCTATTATACAACTTACAAGTATTAACTTGGAAAATACTACTTTCATTACAACAACAGATGCTATCATACAACTTACAAGTATTAACTTGGAAAATACTACTTTCCTTACAACTACAGATGCTATCATACAACTTACAAGTATTAACTTAGAATTTACTACTTTCCTTATTTTGCCACAAGTTCTACCTTTTGTTTTGTTTGTTGTTTAACGCCACACTCAAAAACAAGCTACATGATGGCAGTCTAAATAATTGAGTCATCACGCAGACAAGCCAACGATTGACATCATGACCGTCATTCTACACATTTGGGATAAAATGACAAGCATCAAACAAGCCAGTGAGCCTGACCGTCCGATTGCGTTAGTCGTCTCTTATGACCGGTTCTAACCCTGATCTTCTCAGGGATGCTCTACGTACTCGTCAGTGGCCTGGGCGTCTTCCTGCATCAATGGTTCACGCACCACATGAGTGGCTCCTTCGATCTCCAGCTTGGTGGCCTTGTCGAAGAAAAGCTCCACGCAGTAGGCTGCAAATATGACGACAACTTGCAATACATGAAAAACAAACATGAAATACCAAAGACAGCGAATTGCGGCGCCTTAGATGACTATAATTTGTCTACTGCTAATCACCATTTGTCTACTGCTAATTACCATTTGTCTACTGCTAATTACCACTTGTCCACTGCTAATTACCACTTGTCCACTGCTAATTACAACTTGTCCACTGCTAATCACCATTTGTCCACTGCTAATTACCATTTTTCCACTAATGGTACAATGTGTGAAGCACAATTTTGGGTGTCTCCTACTGTCATATTGCTGGAATATTGCTAAAAGCGGCATAAAACCATACTCACTCACTCATAATAAAGAAATTGACATCCATACATTCTCTCTCTTATGATTAAACATAATCGCTTCTTATGACAAACAATAGAATGCTTGGGACATATTCTCGGTCAGATTGTGTTTGGGGTTGTAGGTCTTGGTGATATGCCGGTACTCACTGAAGGGGCAGATGAAGGCCTCGCCATACGACACCCACACCTCCTGCTCAGACTCCAGAGCCAATACATTGGTGATCTCGCGACCGTACTTGTCGTACAGCTTTTGAGCGACGGCGTTCAGTTTGGGGTTGACTCCCCCCGACGACCAGTACCCTGTCGACAGCTCATCCAGCAACTGTAGGCATCAGTAGATACATGTAAACATTTATAGTCCTCAAACTGAGATCACTGATTCTATTAGCATCAACTGATCTGCAAAGACATCCATGAGCCTGAACAGCAACTCATTCTCAAAATGTCTTAAACAATTCTACTGTTGTTTGAAATAAAACATTATCAACTGACCTGTAGAGATATTGATAAAACCTGTGGATAGATCATCCAGCTGATGTAGGAAGTAAATGCAGCACTCTTAAAATTTCCCCAGAGATGGTTAGCTGATCCTAAAACTCTGACTACTGACGCAGATGGATGCTAATAAATCACCAGATCCATTCTACTGCCTTTCGGGACAAGCAGCCAGACCACCAGATCCATTCTACCGCCTTTCAGGACAAGCATCCAGGCCACCAGATCCATTCTACCGCCTTTCAGGACAAGCAGCCAGACCACGAGATCCATTCTACCACCTTTCAGGACAAGCAGCCAGACCACCAGATCCATTCTACTGCCTTTCAGGACAAGCAGCCAGACGACCAGATCCAATCTACTGTCTTTCAGGACAAGCAGCCAGACCACCAGATCCATTCTACCGCCTTTCAAGACAAGCATCCAGGCCACCAGATCCATTCTACCGCCTTTCAGGACAAGCAGCCAGGCCACCAGATCCATTCTACCACCTTTCAGGACAAGCAGCCAGACCACGAGATCCATTCTACTGCCTTTCAAGACAAGCATCCAGGCCACCAGATCCATTCTACCGCCTTTCTGGACAAGCAGCCAGACCACCAGATCCATTCTACTGCCTTTCAAGACAAGCATCCAGGCCACCAGATCCATTCTACTGCCTTTCAAGACAAGCATCCAGACCACCAGATCCATTCTACCACCTTTCTGGACAAGCAGCCAGACCACCAGATCCATTCTACTGCCTTTCAGGACAAGCAGCCAGACCACCAGATCCATTCTACCGCCTTTCAGGACAAGCAGCCAGACCACCAGATCCATTCTACTGCCTTTCAGGACAAGCAGCCAGACCACCAGATCCATTCTACTGCCTTTCAGGACAAGCAGCCAGACCACCAGATCCATTCTACCACCTTTGAGGACAAGCAGCCAGACCACCAGATCCATTCTACTGCCTTTCAGGACAAGCAGCCAGGCCACCAGATCCATTCTACTGCCTTTCAAGACAAGCAGCCAGGCCACCAGATCCATTCTACTGCCTTTCTGGACAAGCAGCCAGACCACGAGATCCATTCTACCACCTTTCAGGACAAGCAGCCAGACCACCAGATCCATTCTACTGCCTTTCTGGACAAGCAGCCAGACCACGAGATCCATTCTACCACCTTTCAGGACAAGCAGCCAGACCACCAGATCCATTCTACTGCCTTTCAGGACAAGCAGCCAGACCACGAGATCCATTCTACCACCTTTCAGGACAAGCAGCCAGACCACGAGATCCAATCTACCACCTTTCAGGACAAGCAGCCAGACCACCAGATCCATTCTACTGCCTTTCAGGACAAGCAGCCAGACCACGAGATCCATTCTACTGCCTTTCAAGACAAGCAGCCAGGCCACCAGATCCATTCTACTGCCTTTCAGGACAAGCAGCCAGACCACCAGATCCATTCTACTGCCTTTCAGGACAAGCAGCAAGACCACCAGATTCATTCTACTGCCTTTCAGGACAAGCAGCCAGACCACCAGATCCATTCTACTGCCTTTCAGGACAAGCAGCCAGACCACCAGATTCATTCTACTGCCTTTCAGGACAAGCAGCCAGACCACCAGATCCATTCTACTGCCTTTCAGGACAAACAGCCAGACCACCAGATCCATTCTACTGCCTTTCAGGACAAGCAGCCAGACCACCAGATCCATTCTACTGCCTTTCAGGACAAGCAGCCAGACCACCAGATCCATTCTACTGCCTTTCAGGACAAGCAGCCAGACCACCAGATCCATTCTACCACCTTTCAGGACAAGCAGCCAGGCCACCAGATCCATTCTACCACCTTTCAGGACAAGCAGCCAGACCACCAGATCCATTCAACCATCTTTCAGGACAAGCAGCCAGGCCACCAGATCCATTCTACTGCCTTTCAGGACAAGCAGCCAGACCACCAGATCCATTCTTCTGCCTTTCAGGACAAGCAGCAAGGCCACCAGATCCATTCTACTGCCTTTCAGGACAAGCAGCCAGACCACCAGATCCATTCTACCACCTTTCAGGACAAGCAGCCAGACCACCAGATCCATTCTACCGCCTTTCAGGACAAGAAGCCAGACCACCAGATCCATTCTACTGCCTTTCAGGAAAAACAGCCAGACCACCAGATTCATTCTACTGCCTTTCAGGACAAGCAGCCAGACCACCAGATCCATTCTACCACCTTTCAGGACAAGCAGCCAGGCCACCAGATCCATTCTACTGCCTTTCAAGACAAGCAGCCAGACCACCAGATTCATTCTACTGCCTTTCAGGACAAGCAGCCAGACCACCAGATCCATTCTACCACCTTTCTGGACAAGCAGCCAGACCACCAGATCCATTCTACTGCCTTTCAGGACAAGCAGCCAGACCACCAGATCCATTCTACCACCTTTCAGGACAAGCAGCCAGACCACCAGATCCATTCTACCGCCTTTCTGGACAAGCAGCCAGACCACCAGATCCATTCTACTGCCTTTCAGGACAAGCAGCCAGACCACCAGATCCATTCTACCGCCTTTCTGGACAAGCAGCCAGACCACCAGATCCATTCTACCACCTTTCAGGACAAGCAGCCAGACCACCAGATCCATTCTACCACCTTTCAGGACAAGCAGCCAGGCCACCAGATCCATTCTACTGCCTTTCAGGACAAACAGCCAGACCACCAGATCCATTCTACCACCTTTCAGGACAAGCAGCCAGACCACCAGATCCATTCTACTGCCTTTCAGGACAAGCAGCCAGACCACCAGATCCATTCTACCACCTTTCAGGACAAGCAGCCAGACCACCAGATCCATTCTACCACCTTTCAGGACAAGCAGCCAGGCCACCAGATCCATTCTACTGCCTTTCAGGACAAACAGCCAGACCACCAGATCCATTCTACTGCCTTTCAGGACAAGCAGCCAGACCACCAGATCCATTCTACTGCCTTTCAGGACAAGCAGCCAGACCACCAGATCCATTCTACTGTCTTTCAGGACAAGCAGCCAGACCACCAGATCCATTCTACTGCCTTTGAGGACAAGCAGCCAGACCACCAGATCCATTCTACTGCCTTTCAGGACAAGCAGCCAGACCACCAGATCCAATCTACCACCTTTCTGGACAAGCAGCCAGACCACCAGATCCATTCTACTGCCTTTCAGGACAAGCAGCCAGACCACCAGATTCATTCTACTGCCTTTCAGGACAAGCAGCCAGACCACCAGATCCAATCTACCACCTTTCTGGACAAGCAGCCAGACCACCAGATCCAATCTACCACCTTTCTGGACAAGCAGCCAGACCACCAGATCCATTCTACTGCCTTTCAGGACAAGCAGCCAGACCACCAGATCCAATCTACCACCTTTCTGGACAAGCAGCCAGACCACCAGATTCATTCTACTGCCTTTCAGGACAAGCAGCCAGACCACCAGATTCATTCTACTGCCTTTCAGGACAAGCAGCCAGACCACCAGATCCATTCTACCACCTTTCAGGACAAGCAGCCAGACCACCAGATCCATTCTACCACCTTTCAGGACAAGCAGCCAGACCACCAGATCCATTCTACTGCCTTTCAGGACAAGCAGCCAGGCCACCAGATCCATTCTACTGCCTTTCAGGACAAGCAGCCAGACCACCAGATCCAATCTACCGCCTTTCAGGACAAGCAGCCAGACCACCAGATCCATTCTACCACCTTTCAGGACAAGCAGCCAGGCCACCAGATTCATTCTACTGCCTTTCAGGACAAGCAGCCAGACCACCAGATCCATTCTACCACCTTTCAGGACAAGCAGCCAGACCACCAGATCCATTCTACTGCCTTTCAGGACAAGCAGCCAGGCCACCAGATCCATTCTACTGCCTTTCAGGACAAGCAGCCAGGCCACCAGATCCATTCTACTGCCTTTCAGGACAAGCAGCCAGGCCACCAGATCCATTCTACTGCCTTTCAGGACAAGCAGCCAGACCACCAGATCCAATCTACCGCCTTTCAGGACAAGCAGCCAGACCACCAGATCCATTCTACCACCTTTCAGGACAAGCAGCCAGGCCACCAGATTCATTCTACTGCCTTTCAGGACAAGCAGCCAGACCACGAGATCCATTCTACCACCTTTCAGGACAAGCAGCCAGACCACCAGATCCATTCTACTGTCTTTCAGGACAAGCAGCCAGGCCACCAGATCCATTCTACTGCCTTTCAGGACAAGCAGCCAGACCACCAGATCCATTCTACCACCTTTCAGGACAAGCAGCCAGACCACCAGATCCATTCTACTGCCTTTCAGGACAAGCAGCCAGACCACCAGATCCATTCTACTGCCTTTCAGGACAAGCAGCCAGGCCACCAGATCCATTCTACCACCTTTCTGGACAAGCAGCCAGACCACCAGATCCATTCTACTGCCTTTCAGGACAAGCAGCCAGACCACCAGATTCATTCTACTGCCTTTCAGGACAAGCAGCCAGACCACCAGATCCATTCTACTGCCTTTCAGGACAAGCAGCCAGGCCACCAGATCCATTCTACCGCCTTTCTGGACAAGCAGCCAGACCACCAGATCCATTCTACTGCCTTTCAGGACAAGCAGCCAGACCACCAGATTCATTCTACTGCCTTTCAGGACAAGCAGCCAGACCACCAGATCCATTCTACCACCTTTCAGGACAAGCAGCCAGACCACCAGATCCATTCTACTGCCTTTCAGGACAAGCAGCCAGACCACCAGATCCAATCTACCGCCTTTGAGGACAAGCAGCCAGACCACCAGATCCATTCTACCACCTTTCAGGACAAGCAGCCAGACCACCAGATCCATTCTACTGCCTTTCAGGACAAGCAGCCAGACCACGAGATCCATTCTACTGCCTTTCAGGACAAGCAGCCAGACCACCAGATCCATTCTACCACCTTTCAGGACAAGCAGCCAGACCACCAGATCCATTCTACCGCCTTTCAGGACAAGCAGCCAGACCACCAGATCCATTCTACCACCTTTCAGGACAAGCAGCCAGACCACCAGATCCATTCTACCACCTTTCAGGACAAGCAGCCAGACCACCAGATCCATTCTACTGCCTTTCAGGACAAGCAGCCAGACCACCAGATCCATTCTACTGCCTTTCAGGACAAGCAGCCAGACCACCAGATCCAATCTACCGCCTTTCAGGACAAGCAGCCAGACCACCAGATCCATTCTACTGCCTTTCAGGACAAGCAGCCAGACCACCAGATCCAATCTACTGCCTTTCAGGACAAGCAGCCAGGCCACCAGATTCATTCTACTGCCTTTCAGGACAAGCAGCCAGACCACCAGATCCATTCTACTGCCTTTCAGGACAAGCAGCCAGGCCACCAGATCCATTCTACTGCCTTTCAGGACAAGCAGCCAGACCACCAGATCCATTCTACTGCCTTTCAGGACAAGCAGCAAGGCCACCAGATCCATTCTACTGCCTTTCAAGACAAGCAGCCAGACCACCAGATCCAATCTACCGCCTTTCAGGACAAGCAGCCAGACCACGAGATCCATTCTACTGCCTTTCAGGACAAGCAGCCAGACCACGAGATCCATTCTACTGCCTTTCAGGACAAGCAGCCAGGCCACCAGATCCATTCTACTGCCTTTCAGGACAAGCAGCCAGACCACCAGATCCATTCTACTGCCTTTCAGGACAAGCAGCAAGGCCACCAGATCCATTCTACTGCCTTTCAAGACAAGCAGCCAGACCACCAGATCCAATCTACCGCCTTTCAGGACAAACAGCCAGACCACCAGATCCAATCTACTGCCTTTCAGGACAAGCAGCCAGGCCACCAGATCCATTCTACTGCCTTTCAGGACAAGCAGCCAGACCACCAGATTCATTCTACTGCCTTTCAGGACAAGCAGCCAGACCACCAGATCCATTCTACTGCCTTTCAGGACAAGCAACCAGACCACCAGATCCATTCTACTGCCTTTCAGGACAAGCAGCCAGACCACCAGATCCATTCTACTGCCTTTCAGGACAAGCAGCCAGACCACCAGATCCAATCTACCGCCTTTGAGGACAAGCAGCCAGACCACCAGATCCATTCTACCACCTTTCAGGACAAGCAGCCAGACCACCAGATCCATTCTACTGCCTTTCAGGACAAGCAGCCAGACCACGAGATCCATTCTACTGCCTTTCAGGACAAGCAGCCAGACCACCAGATCCATTCTACCACCTTTCAGGACAAGCAGCCAGACCACCAGATTCAATCTACTGCCTTTCAGGACAAGCAGGCCCATGGAGCCAATACTGTTTATATAACTACTGTTGCAACAGCTCACCTCTGGACCAGTAGACCTTGATTCACTGTAACAGTATGCTTCCATGCTGTCAGGTATGCTGAGTTGAACTTACCCGGGCCATGAGTTTAGGGCGGTCGTGTCCGATCCCCTTCAACGCCCCTCTCAGGTTGAAGAAGAAGTTCTGCACTCCTTCAGACATGCCGTTCTCGTACACCTGTTACCATGGTCACAAGAGATAATGCCAGTGAGAATATGTAACTTGAAAACCGATACAGGAAAACATGTGTACAATCATCCACTGACCGGAGTTTGGCCTGTGTGCATTTTATACTGTGTGAACAATATGGAGGGTGTTGAGTTCTGGTTACTTATTTAATTTAATTTGCTGGTTTGTTTGTAATCATGGTAATAATCGATTCCGGACCAGACAATCCAGTGACACTGACCTTGAGTTTGAGTCCCTTGGTGCCGAGCAGCCTGTCGTCAACATTCAGTTCCTGTATGTGCGCCATTTTGTACATCGCTCCCATGGCCTGAAGCAACATAGGATAGATAAGTGAACAAGCCGGTGCCAACCTTGGATGGATTAGTGAACAACTCTCCCAAATCAACATAGGGTGGATTTGTGAACAACTCTCCCAAATCAACATAGGGTGGATTTGTGAACAACTCCCCCAAATCAACATAGGGTGGATTTGTGAACAACTCCCCCAAATCAACATAGGGTGGATTTGTGAACAACTCCCCCAAATCAACATAGGGTGGATTTGTGAACAACTCTCCCAAATCAACATAGGGTGGATTTGTGAACAACTCTCCCAAATCAACATAGGGTGGATTTGTGAACAACTCTCCCAAATCAACATAGGGTGGATTTGTGAACAACTCTCCCAAATCAACATAGGGTGGATTAGTGAACAACTCCCCCAAATCAACATAGGGTGGATTTGTGAACAACTCTCCCAAATCAACATAGGGTGGATTTGTGAACAACTCTCCCAAATCAACATAGGGTGGATTTGTGAACAACTCTCCCAAACCAACATAGGGTGGATTAGTGAACAACTCTCCCAAATCAACATAGGGTGGATTTGTGAACAACTCTCCCAAATCAACATAGGGTGGATTTGTGAACAACTCTCCCAAATCAACATAGGGTGGATTAGTGAACAACTCCCCCAAATCAACATAGGGTGGATTTGTGAACAACTCTCCCAAATCAACATAGGGTGGATTTGTGAACAACTCTCCCAAATCAACATAGGGTGGATTTGTGAACAACTCTCCCAAATCAACATAGGGTGGATTAGTGAACAACTCCCCCAAATCAACATAGGGTGGATTAGTGAACAACTCCCCCAAATCAACATAGGGTGGATTTGTGAACAACTCTCCCAAACCAACATATGGTGGATTAGTGAACAACTCCCCCAAATCAACATAGGGTGGATTAGTGAACAACTCCCCCAAATCAACATAGGGTGGATTTGTGAACAACTCTCCCAAACCAACATAGGGTGGATTAGCGAACGACTGGTCTGTAATAAAGCTGTGCTATTTTATCACTGTGGATATTCTATACAATCTGTCATTTCTGAGCATCATGGCATCTACACCCAAAAGGGTGTACTGTGGAAGATATACTTGTCTTTACAGACGGTTTTCTTTGAAGATGAACATTTCTGAATCTAGGTGGAGAAATAAAGCTGAATGACATCTGAATGACAGAGAAACTGTATTGTTACACAGTAAACTCTAACTTGATCTGTGGATGTTACGTAGTGTCCAGAGTTACGTAGTGTTCAGAGTTACGTAGTGTTACGTAGTGTTTAGAGTTACATAGTGCCTAGAGTTACGTGGTCTTACATAGTGTTTTGAGTTACATAGTGCCTAGAGTTATGTAGTGTCCAGAGTTACATAGTGCCTAGAGTTACATAGTGCCTAGAGTTATGTAGTGTTCAGAGTTACATAGTGCCTAGAGTTACATAGTGCCTAGAGTTACGTGGTGTTCAGAGTTACGTGGTGTTACATAGTGTCCAGAGTTATGTAGTGTCTAGAGTTACGTGGTGTTAAATAGTGTTTAGAGTTACATAGTGTCCAGAGTTACGTGGTGTCCAGAGTTATGTAGTGTTCAGAGTTACGTAGTGTCCAGAGTTATGTAGTGTTCAGAGGTATATAGTGTTCAGAGTTACGTGTTGTCCAGAGTTATGTAGTGTCTAGAGTTACGTGGTGTTAAATAGTGTTTAGAGTTACATAGTGTCCAGAGTTACGTGGTGTCCAGAGTTATGTAGTGTTCAGAGTTACGTAGTGTCCAGAGTTATGTAGTGTTCAGAGGTATATAGTGTCCAGAGTTACGTGTTGTCCAGAGTTATGTAGTGTCTAGAGTTACGCGGTGTAAAGAGTTACGTGGTGTCCAGAGTTATGTAGTGCCTAGAGTTACGTGGTGTAAAGAGTTACGTGGTGTAAAGAGTAACGTAGTGTCCAGAGTTACGTAGTGTCCAGAGTTACGTGGTGTCCAGGTATGTAGTGTCCAGAGTTACGTGGTGTCCAGAGTTACGTGGTGTCCAGAGTTACGTGGTGTCTAGAGTTACATGGTGTAAAGAGTTAGGTAGTGTCCAGAGTTACGTGGTGTCCAGAGTTACATCGAGTTCCCTACCTCCTCCTTTTCTCGCTCAGCCTCCAGTGCATCCAGCTTCACCTTTAGCCTCGACAGTGTTCTCGTCAGCTTGTCAACATCATCATCAGCCTGAAGAAACAACACAAATATAGCCTTTAGTATTCATATGGAAAAATTTCACAAATTGTGAACATTACCAAAATCTGTTAATCATTTTTTGTTATCACTCAGTATGTCTAAGCTTAGTGTTGATTATAACTCACGTCACTTTCAAGATTGATGCACTTATATAGCGATGGGCATGCACGTGTGTATTTATGTGTCTGCTTGTACTAGTCTGGACAAATGCGGATATAGTGCTGGCCCACTGAGATACCATGATGCAGTTTAACATGAATACCCCACTCAGACACAGTATACTGACTCCGAACCGACCAGTCCTTGTTTTAGCCCCTTAATGCTGAGCGCCAGGCATGGTAACAACAAGTACCATCTTTAAACATCTTTTAGTATGCCGATGCTGGGGCTCAAACTGCTGACCTTCCGCTCTCCAGGAAGACACTCCACCATTTGACCACAGAGGCGGCCACAACAGTCAGGTGACTTTACTACACACAAAGTCTATGGTTAGGATGAGTCATATTGTGTACTCACACTGTCCAAGGCTTCATAGAGTTGGTCCGGTTTGAGAGACAAGACGGCAGCGACCGTCACCTTGTCCTTGTCCTCGTCACTCATGGCGTAATTAATCTGGAATTGCAAGAAACAGAAGGTTACAAATACTGCTTCTTTATCATAAAGGGACATAACTCACATTCCGGACCACCTCTCACATCCCAGACCACGTCTCACAACTTGGACCACGTCTCACATCTCTGCCCAATGCTCACAACTTGGACCACGACTCACAACTTGGCCCAACTCTCACATCTTGGCCCAACTCTCACAACCCTGACCACGTCTCACATCCCGGATCACGTATCACATCTCGGACCATGTCTCGCATCCCAGACCACCTCTCACAACTTGGACCACCTCTCACATCTTGGACCACCTCTCACATCCCGGACCATGTCTTACATCCCGGACCACGTCTCACAACCCGGACCACATCTCACATCCCGGGCCAACTCTCACATCCCGGACCAACTCTCAAATCCCGGACAAACTCTCACATCCCAGACCAACTCTCACATTCCGGACCAACTCTCACATCCCAGCAACATCTCACATCCCGGACCACATCTCACTTCCTGGACCAACTCTCAAATCCTGGACAAACTCTCACATCACGGACTAACTCTCACATCCCGGACCACATCTCACATCCCGGACCACATCTCACATCCCAGCCACATCTCACATCCCGGACCACATCTCACATCCCGGACCACATCTCACATCCTGGACCACATCTCACATCCTGGACCACATCTCACATCCCGGACCACATCTCACATCCCGGACGACATCTCACATCCCGGACCACATCACACATCCCGGACCACATCTCACATCCCGGACCACATCTCACATCCCGGACCACATCTCACATCCCGGACCACATCACACATCCTGGACCACATCTCACATCACGGACCACATCTCACATCCTGGACCACATCTCACATCCTGGACCAACTCTTTACACCCCTGACCACATCTCACATCCCGGACCACATCTCACATCCCGGACCACATCTCACACCCCGGACCACCTCTCACATCCCGGACCACATCTCACACCCCGGACCAACTCTTTACACCCCTGACCACGTCTCACATCCCGGACCACATCTCACATCCCGGACCACATCACACATCCTGGACCACATCTCACATCCTGGACCACATCTCACATCCCGGACCACATCTCACATCCCGGACCACATCTCACACCCCGGACCACATCTCACATTCTGGACCACATCACACATCCCGGACCACATCTCACATCCTGGACCAACTCTTTACACCCCTGACCACGTCTCACATCCCAGAACCACATCTCACATCCCGGACCACATCTCACATCCCGGACCACCTCTCACATCCCGGACCACATCTCACACCCCGGACCAACTCTTTACACCCCTGACCACGTCTCACATCCCGGACCACGTCTCACATCCCGGACCACGTCTCACATTCCGGACCACGTCTCATATCCCGGACCACGTCTCACACTGCCTACCTCTGTCCTGTACTTCTTCACCTCCTTCAGCCGAGACTTGACGATCTGCTTGATGCTGGAGATGAAGTCGGTGGTGCCTGTGGGGCTGAAACCCTCCCCAATGGACACCCACAGCGGCCCCATGACAGGCGTCCCTCCCTGCTGGAGACAGTCGTCCAGAATAGGGGCTGCACAAAACACACACTTCATAAGTACAGGGCTTACTGGACACAGGTCATTGTGTCACACAACACACTCGCAAATTTTGACCGGATGCAAATAATGTGCATTGTGAGACTAGGATGCAAACAAGTTCGGTTGTTTGAATCATGAAAACTGTACATTGCATGTTACCATGGTTACATATAACTGACATTTCTACTCTTGTAAGAACATACCATAAATAGAAATATACCAGTCACAGAGTGTCAAAGGTTGATTTTCTCCCATCTAACATTGAAATCCCAAACCATTAAAGGCTAACGGTTTGTGACCATGTGCAATGATATGGCATCAGTAAGTCTTGGAATGTGGCACATGTTCATTTCTTGGGCCTTCATGTTCATTTCTTGGACCCCCATGTTCATCCCTTGGGCCCCAATGTTCATTTCTTGGACCTTCATGTTCATTTCTTGGACCCCCATGTTCATTTCTTGGATCCCCATGTTCATTTCTTGGACCCCCATGTTCATTTCTTGGATCCCCATGTTCATTTCTTGGACCCCCATGTTCAATTCTTGGACCCTCATGTTCATTTCTTGGGCCCCCATGTTCATTTCTTGGGCCCCCATGTTCATTTCTTGGATCCCCATGTTCAATTCTTGGACCCTCATGTTCAATTCTTGGACCCTCATGTTCATTTCTTGGGGCCCCATGTTCATTTCTTGGGCCCCCATGTTCATTTCTTGGACCCCCATGTTCATTTCTTGGACCCCCATGTTACCGATGGTCATGCCTTTCCGTAGAAGGTAAAACTAAGAGTCTTATGGAATGGAAAGTAGACAACGAGGAAAACATATGACATGTTGCTTAGGACTGATTATAAATTCCTATAAAGTAAACATGCGAAAGGCCCTCAAACTGCCCTGGACCTTGGGGAAGAGAGTGTGGGACTATTTGTCCCCATAGGTGACAGGATGCAAGATATGACAGTGTCAGCGCTAAGATGGATTTGGCTATGGAAGGGCTAACATTGAAGAAATTCAGCATGCCTTGTATTCCATGTAGATGACGTAATTATGACCTACTTGCAGACAGATCGGTGATCTCATTGCCCTCCCAGTCATACAGAGTGCGGGCGTGACATCGGAGGTCCAGCTTGGCCGTGCAGGCAACAAGGAACTGAAATGTTCAACATAGAATCTGCACCATGCAGTGTCTCAAATATTCCTGTCTCTGTGTACACCATGTTTGTTTGTTTGTTTATTTGTTTGTTTATTTGTTACACTCAACAATATTCCAGCTACATGACAGTGGTCTGTAAATAATCGAGACTGGACCAGACAATCCAGTGATTCACATCATGAGCATCGATCCCACTAGTTCTACCCCGGATCTTCACCACATACAGCGTAGCCGACACCACATACAGCATAGCCGACACCACATACAGCATAGCCGACACCACATTCAGCATAGCTGACACCACATACAGCATAGCCAACACCACATACAGCATAGCCAACACCACATACAGCATAGCTGACACCACATACAGCATAGCCGACACCACATACAGCAAAGCCGACACCACATACAGCATAGCCGACACCACATACAGCATAGCTGACACCACATACAGCATAGCCGACACCACATACAGCATAGCCGACACCACATACAGCAAAGTCGACACCACATACAGCAAAGTCGACACCACATACAGCATAGCCGACACCACATACAGCATAGCCGACACCACATACAGCAAAGTCGACACCACATACAGCAAAGTCGACACCACATACAGCATAGCCGACACCACATACAGCATAGCTGACACCACATACAGAGTAGCCTACACCACATACAGCATAGCCGACACCACATACAGCATAGCCGATGCCACATACAGAGTAGCCTACACCACATACAGCATAGCCGACACCACATACAGCATAGCCGACACCACATACAGCATAGCCGACACCACATACAGCAAAGTCGACACCACATACAGCAAAGTCGACACCACATACAGCATAGCCGACACCACATACAGCATAGCCGACACCACATACAGCAAAGTCGACACCACATACAGCAAAGTCGACACCACATACAGCATAGCCGACACCACATACAGCATAGCTGACACCACATACAGAGTAGCCTACACCACATACAGCATAGCCGACACCACATACAGCATAGCCGATGCCACATACAGAGTAGCCTACACCACATACAGCATAGCCGACACCACATACAGCATAGCCGACACCACATACAGCATAGCCGACACCACATACAGCAAAGTCGACACCACATACAGCAAAGTCGACACCACATACAGCATAGCCGACACCACATACAGCATAGCTGACACCACATACAGCATAGCCAACACCACATACAGCAAAGTTGACACCACATACAGCAAAGTCGACACCACATTCAGCATAGCCAACACCACATTCAGCATAGCCAACACCACATACAGCATAGCCGACATCACATACAGCATAGCCGACACCACATACAGCAAAGTCGACACCACATACAGCATAGCCGACACCACATACAGCATAGCTGACACCACATACAGCATAGCCGACACCACATACAGCATAGCCGACACCACATACAGCAAAGTCGACACCACATACAGCAAAGTCGACACCACATACAGCATAGCCGACACCACATACAGCATAGCCGACACCACATACAGCAAAGTCGACACCACATACAGCAAAGTCGACACCACATACAGCATAGCCGACACCACATACAGCATAGCTGACACCACATACAGCAAAGTCGACACCACATACAGCATAGCCGACACCACATACAGCATAGCTGACACCACATACAGCATAGCCTACACCACATACAGCAAAGTTGACACCACATACAGCAAAGTCGACACCACATTCAGCATAGCCAACACCACATTCAGCATAGCCAACACCACATTCAGCATAGCCAACACCACATACAGCATAGCCGACACCACATACAGCATAGCCAACACCACATACAGCATAGCTGACACCACATACACCGTAGCCAACACCACATTCAGCATAGCCGACACCACATACAGCATAGCCGACATCACATACAGCATAGCCGACACCACATACAGCATAGCTGACACCACATACACCGTAGCCGACACCACATACAGCATAGCTGACACCACATACAGCATAGCCAACACCACATACAGCATAGCCGACACCACATACAGCATAGCTCACCTCCTCTGTGTTGGCCAGGTCAGCCACGATCTCCATGGGCTCCTTACTCCGCCCATTCCGGTACACCAGGATTCTCACTCTCTTCTGTTCAATCAGAGTCCTGTAAACAAATTCTTCTCAATGCAGTCACTGAGTATCTGTAGGTAATACCTACTAGACAAACGGGCGAGCATACGTGATCAATGTTTTTGCAAAAATAATCTTAACAAGCAAGAAATGCTCATATCCCCTGCCAATATCGCCATTTTCAATCTAAGTCAAAGTCATTGCCATGGAAACCTGAAAAATATATTTTTTTTAAATCCCAAACTATCTAAAGGCACCAGCTCACCACTAAAGCTATCGATGTGCCAAGTTTGGTTGAGATATCTCTCATGGTTTTCGCAACATGGTTTCCGGAAACAACACGTAAAAGATGGAAGGACAGACGGACAGCACCCTTCCTATATCTCCCTTCCAATTCATGGTGGGGGAAAACAACAAACCCTGTCACATGTCAACATACTTCATCCTCCTGGATAGGCATGACCTCGTCTTCTTCTTTTTGCCTTCCTCTGGGAGCATGATGCCTGACAGTGTCCACACAGCCCCCTCCCTCTGGATCAGGTTCCCTGGGGTGGAGGAACAGAGACACATTGTTAAATGTGATACTTGTAGTTAAATAACACCTCCCTGTTGATCACGATCCTGGGGGTGGGGAAAACAGAGGATGATACTTGTAGTTAAATAACGCCTCCCTGTTGATCACATTCCTTGGGGTGGGGAAAATAGAGGATGATATATGTAGTTAAATAACACCTCCCTGTTGATCACATTCCTTGGCGTGGGGAAAATAGAGGATGATATATGTAGTTAAATAACGCCTCCCTGTTGATCACATTCCTTGGGGTGGGGAAAATAGAGGATGATACTTGTAGTTAAATAACGCTTCCCTGTTGATCACATTCCTTGGGGTGGGGAAAATAGAGGATGATATATGTAGTTAAATAACGCTTCCCTGTTGATCACATTCCTTGGGGTGGGGAAAACAGAGGATGATATATGTAGTTAAATAACGCTTCCCTGTTGATCACATTCCTTGGGGTGGGGAAAATAGAGGATGATACTTGTAGTTAAATAACGCTTCCCTGTTGATCACATTCCTTGGGGTGGGGAAAATAGAGGATGATATATGTAGTTAAATAACGCCTCCCTGTTGATCACATTCCTTGGGGTGGGGAAAATAGAGGATGATGTATGTAGTTAAATAACGCCTCCCTGTTGATCACATTCCTTTGGGTGGGGAAAACCGAGGATGATATATATAGTTAAATAACGCCTCCCTGTTGATCACATTCGTTGGGGTGGGGAAAACCGAGGATGATCATGATGATATATATAGTTAAATAACGCTTCCCTGTTGATCACATTCCTTTGGGTGGGGAAAACAGAGGATGATATGTATAGTTAAATAACGCCTCCCTGTTGATCACAATCCTTGGCGTGGGGAAAACAGAGGATGATATATGTAGTTAAATAACACCTCCCTGTTGATCACATTCCTTGGCGTGGGGAAAATAGAGGATGATATATGTAGTTAAATAACGCCTCCCTGTTGATCACATTCCTTGGGGTGGGGAAAATAGAGGATGATACTTGTAGTTAAATAACGCTTCCCTGTTGATCACATTCCTTGGGGTGGGGAAAATAGAGGATGATATATGTAGTTAAATAACGCTTCCCTGTTGATCACATTCCTTGGGGTGGGGAAAACAGAGGATGATATATGTAGTTAAATAACGCTTCCCTGTTGATCACATTCCTTGGGGTGGGGAAAATAGAGGATGATACTTGTAGTTAAATAACGCTTCCCTGTTGATCACATTCCTTGGGGTGGGGAAAATAGAGGATGATATATGTAGTTAAATAACGCCTCCCTGTTGATCACATTCCTTGGGGTGGGGAAAATAGAGGATGATGTATGTAGTTAAATAACGCCTCCCTGTTGATCACATTCTTTTGGGTGGGGAAAACCGAGGATGATATATATAGTTAAATAACGCCTCCCTGTTGATCACATTCGTTGGGGTGGGGAAAACCGAGGATGATCATGATGATATATATAGTTAAATAACGCTTCCCTGTTGATCACATTCCTTTGGGTGGGGAAAACAGAGGATGATATGTATAGTTAAATAACGCCTCCCTGTTGATCACAATCCTTGGCGTGGGGAAAACAGAGGATGATATATATAGTTAAATAACGCCTCCCTGTTGATTACATTCCTTGGGGTGGGGAAAATAGAGGATGATATATATAGTTAAATAACGCCTCCCTGTTGATCACAATCCTTGGCGTGGGGAAAACAGAGGATGATATATGTAGTTAAATAACACCTCCCTGTTGATCACATTCCTTGGCGTGGGGAAAATAGAGGATGATATATGTAGTTAAATAACGCCTCCCTGTTGATCACATTCCTTGGCGTGGGGAAAGGGGGTAACACTTGTCATACATATTGAAATCAAACTAAATCTACTGAACTATGGGATAAAAAGAGATTTACGTTTCGTGGGAAGATGTGGATCCTTGTAGTTTTCCCCCATGGAGATGTAGACATCACTCTCTGGGAGGATGTCCCTGGCCTCGAACACCTCGATGCCATCCTCCAGGAAGATCCTCCGTGCAGCAAACGGCAGCCCCAGCTTCACCGTGAGGAACTCCAACAGCTGTCAACACAGGCAGGGACACTTGACACACAGTGACACACTCAGCTACATGCTGCTCATAAACTTGTAGAAGGAAAAACAATAAAGGTTGAGTGGGGCTGGGGTGGGTCAGTCAGGTACTCAGGTAGGATGGGTCCTGAGTACGACCTGGACACAGATAGGATTACCCAGACCCGTGGTCAGTTAGGTACTCAGGTAGGGTGGGTCCTGAGAAGGACCCGGATACCGATAGGACTACCCGTGGTCAGTTAGGTACTCAGGTGGGGTGGGTCCTGAGAAGGACCCGGATACCGATAGGACTACCCGTGGTCAGTTAGGTACAGGTAGGGTGGGTCCTGAGTAGGACCTGGATACTGATAGGACTACCCAGACCCGTGGTCAGTCAGGTACTCAGGTAGGGTGGGTCCTAAGAAGGACCTGGATACTGATAGGACTACCCGTGGTCAGTCAGGTACTCAAGTGGGGTGGGTCCTGAGTACGACCTGGACACAGATAGGATTACCCAGACCCGTGGTCAGTTAGGTACTCAGGTAGGGTGGGTCCTAAGAAGGACCTGGATACTGATAGGACTACCCGTGGTCAGTCAGGTACTCAAGTGGGGTGGGTCCTGAGAAGGATCCGGATACTGATAGGACTACCCGTGGTAAGTTAGGTACTCAGGTGGGGTGGGTCCTGAGAAGGACCCGGATACCGATAGGACTACCCGTGGTCAGTTAGGTACAGGTAGGGTGGGTCCTGAGTAGGACCTGGATACTGATAGGACTACCCAGACCCGTGGTCAGTCAGGTACTCAGGTAGGATGGGTCCTGAGTACGACCTGGACACAGATAGGATTACCCAGACCCGTGGTCAGTTAGGTACTCAGGTAGGGTGGGTCCTAAGAAGGACCTGGATACTGATAGGACTACCCGTGGTCAGTCAGGTACTCAAGTGGGGTGGGTCCTGAGAAGGATCCGGATACTGATAGGACTACCCGTGGTAAGTTAGGTACTCAGGTAGGGTGGGTCCTGAGAAGGACCCGGATACCGATAGGACTACCCGTGGTCAGTTAGGTACTCAGGTAGGGTGGGTCCTGAGAAGGATCCGGATAACAATAGGATTACCCGTGGTCAGTTAGGTACAGGTAGGGTGGGTCCTGAGAAGGATCCGGATACCAATAGGACTACCAAGACCCGCGGTCAGTCAGGTACTCAGGTAGGGTGGGTCCTGAGTAGGACCTGAATACTTATAGGACTACCAAGGCCCGTGGTCAGTCAGGTACTCAAGTGGGGTGGGTCCTGTGAAGGACCCGGATACCGACAGGACTACCCGTGGTAAGTCAGGTACTCAGGTAGGGTGGGTCCTGAGTAGGACCTGGATACTGATAGGACTACCAAGGCCCGTGGTCAGTCAGGTGATCTACACTACAAGTCGCTATTGTTTGCATTTCTTTCTGGCTGTGCATACATTCCTACTGACTGATGTTTGAGTAAATTCATGAGCAGATCATTTTTAGCTATCTGAATAGTTTTTCATAGGGATCTGAAAAAACAATGCCCAATTGGGGATTTTGTCTGTTTTGTTTGTTTGTTTGTTGTCTAACGCCACACTCTGAAACATATTTGCTCGCTTACACAACTGAGCAGGAAGGAAGCAAAATTTAAATGCAAAGAAAATAACATATTCATACCAGTTTTTCACACATATCTCTCAGACTAATTAAATGGGGTATGGAAAACAACAGTGTTTTGTTTGTTTTACAACCCGACACCAGCTACCTTCTCCAATCTTTGGACATTGGACTTTATGGACCATAGGATTTGTTTGTTTGTTTATTTGTTGCTTAACGCCACACTCAGCAATATTCCAGCTATATGACTTCGGTCTGTGGATAATCGAGTCTGGACCAGACAATCCAGTGATTGACATCATGAGCATCGATCCACAATTGGGATCAATGACATGCATCAACCAAGTCAGCGAGCCTGACCACCGATCCTCTAAGTGGCCTTTTACGACAAGCACAGTCACCTTTTACGACAAGCACAGTCACCTTTTATGGCAAGTATGGGTTGCTGAAGACCTATTCTACCCCGGGTCTTCACGGGAAGGACATTGTGTACCCAATTCTTGAGGCCTACAGCGGGTATCTGTGTAAGGTTGGATAAAAGGAGATCTGTACCTGGGTAGTAAATTTGGACCCATCCCAGCCCTAGTTTCGTTTTTAGCAATATTCCAGCAATATCACGGCGGGGTACATCAGAAATGGGCTTCACACATTGTACCCGTGTCGGAAATCGAACCCAGGTCTTCGGCGTGACGAGCGAATGCTTTTACCACTAGGCTACCCGACCGCTCCCCTAGTTTAGGGCATACACTTTCTCAGACTAAAGATACCTTAAACCATGAAATTAATGCGTCTCCAAAAGAATGTGACCGCTGGCCCCTAGTCAATAATGTGACTCAATATGAATGCGACACCTCCCTCCCCTCAAGCATCAGTGGATTTATATCTAAAGAAAATGTCCTCTGTCAGGTTTACAGGAGAATCCTCACCCTCATCCAACCTTACATTAATCCAATCACACACCAAATAGCACCGCTCATTAGCACTGATTGAAGTACTTCCGCTAAAACAATACATGCGTGC
The DNA here is from genome assembly GCF_023055435.1 of Haliotis rufescens. Lineage (NCBI taxonomy): Eukaryota > Metazoa > Mollusca > Gastropoda > Lepetellida > Haliotidae > Haliotis > Haliotis rufescens. The sequence goes on from NW_025964334.1 coordinate 59,615,542, forward strand.
TGGCTCGTGTCAGCCTTCGATGCAGTCACAAAGAACAGAGACACTGTGTTGCGTGGGTGGGGTCTGTCTGGTATTACAGGTGTGATTACTGATGACCTAAGTGTGTAGAACTCTTGTCTTGACCCCAGCAGTGACAATTCACAGGATGTAATTAGTGTTTGATTGGCATTGTTTATATACTTATTACAAGTGCTGCTCAATAAACAGTGATGTGGAATACATAGTTGTTTCTTTTCAGCGTATGTCTAAGTTGGTATTTCTGCTATCCAAAATGTCTTATTGTTGATATAAATGCGTTGTTTAGTAATGCGAGCAAAGACCACTCCCATTTCTCGCATTTAATTCAAGATTTACAGTATATTAAGAACCTGTCTGCACGTTTCTGGTGTGTCCTGATTCTTAATTGTAACTGGTGATGTGCTTTTTTCAGTTGGTTGTGAAATACGTCTGGAGGTACTGAATCACTGACTACGACTGTTTCTTACCATCTTTATATTGGGTGCTGTAGCTCTGACAAAACTGTCCCGCGTTCCATTTTTGAAGGCTACAACTCGTATCGTGTGTGGCTGGCGCCGATACAGACCTTTAGGCCGTTTCCCTGGAGACAACAAACACTGCATTGCTGAGAACATGAACACTGAAATTTGACAGTTACAGCAAAACACAATAGACATTACATGCCCCTAAACAATTGTCCCGTTGCAGGGCATGTGCTTATTCATATGATTGTCACAGAGTAACAGGCCGAACAATTACTGCAGGAATACATGTGCTTATTCATATGATTGTCACACAATATCAGGCCAAACAATTAACAAAATTTGACAAAACTGAAAGTTCTACCAAGAAATTTCCATCCAAACCTTTTTATCAATATCCTAGCCCCCACCCCCCACCCCACCACACCCCTCTGGGCTGCAGCACAAGGAGACCTACCGGAGGAGGGTCTGAAGTAGGAGTAGCGAGAAGACACACCGGACACTGGACGGCTGGAACAAATGCAGACAAACATTTACAAGCATGTATACAGGTGGCAAGCCATAGTTTGCTGCTGATGCTGGACAGACGAAGTTAGCCAAATGAACCAATCACAAGCTGCCTTTTCATCTACAGTCAATGAGAGGTCTTTCTTAACTCAGCAGGTCCTACTGATCTCACACAAAGCAGGGGTTGATCAAGGATTCCAAACTAAGTGCCCTTAGTTATTTTGTTCAAAGATCTTATTATTTTTACTGTTTACATTTTCATAAATTCTGAGCGAAGAAGACATTTTTAATTCAAGTTTGGAATTTTTACTGTCATTTGTGCAGTTCGAGGTGAATCCCTGCACAGGTCATCAAAAATGATCACACTGTGACACTTGATATTAGTGAGTGAGTATGGTCTTACGCCGCTTTTAGCAATATTCCAGCAATATCACGGCGGGGGACACCAGAAATGGGCTTCACACATTGTACCCACGTCGGGAATCGAACCCGGGTCTTCGGCACGATGAGCGAACACTTTAACCACTAGGCTACCCGACCGCCCCCACTTGATATTAAATAAAATAGAATATTAATGTCATTTGGCAACAATGGTAGTATTGACATTATACGAATCCTGTCCCATTGACGTTTGTATCATGGTAGGAAATATCTTTCATCATGTGTTCCCCTACCTGACTCTCCTGACAGGTGCACTGGCGGGGCGGCGAGGGTGTTTGCCGTACTTCTCACGGGGGGTTTCCGGATCCCACATGCTGGGATCAGCGATGAACTTTGCATCTATCTTTGGTTTTTCAGATCGTTGTTTGTTGCGCAAATTGACAGCTGAGGCTGGCCGTCTCCGTGGTCGACTGTACGTGGCGGTGGTGGGAGTTGGGGGGAACCGCTGCAGGTACGGAGATGCTGGGAGCCTGTGTAAGAGGGAGGGGACATTATACCGCTCGTTACAAGACATGCAACACATGTACATAGATTCATGGAAGTGCTATCTACTTTGAAAGAAACTTAAAGATAACAATTCCTGCATGTACCATTAGAAACTGCCAAGTCCAAATTTAGTGCGTGCATGTGTGTGTGGCAGTGTGTATGTGTGTGCATGCTTGTGTGGCGGTGTATGTGTGTGTGTGTGTGCATGCTTGTGTGGCGGTGTATGTGTGTGTGTGCATGCTTGTGTGGCGGTGTGTGTGCATGTGTGTGTGGCGGTGTGTGTGTGTGTGTGTGTGCATGCTTGTGTGGGGGTGTATGTGTGCATGCTTGTGTGACAGTGTGTATGTGTGCATGCTTGTGTGGCGGTGTGTGTGCATGCTTGTGTGGCGGTGTGTGTGCATGCTTGTGTGGCAGTGTGTGTGTGTGTGTGCATGCTTGTGTGGCAGTGTGTGTGTGTGTGCATGCTTGTGTGGCGGTGTGTGTGTGTGTGTGTATGCTTGTGTGGTGGTGTGTGTGTGTGTGTGTGCATGCTTGTGTGGCGGTGTGTGTGCATGCTTGTGTGGCGGTGTGTGTGTGTGCATGCTTGTGTGGTGGTGTGTGTGTGTGCATGCTTGTGTGCGTGTGTGCATGCTTGTGTGGTGGTGTGTGTGCATGCTTGTGTGGCTGTGTATGTGTGTGCATGCTTGTGTGGTGGTGTGTGTGTGCATGCTTGTGTGGTGGTGTGTGTGTGTGCATGCATGTGTGGCGGTGTGTGTGTGTGTGTGTGCATGTGTGTGGCGGTGTGTGTGTGTGCATGCTTGTGTGGCGGTGTGTGTGTGTGCATGCTTGTGTGGCGGTGTGTGTGTGTGTGTGTGTGTGCATGTGTGTGTGGCGGTGTGTGCCCAGTACATCTAAATATAACCCACTCTCTGTCTTTCTTGACTTCAGCTCTTGATTTCTTCATTTCCTCCAAGTACTGGGCTATGAGTAAGTCTTCATAGCTGATCATGCCCGAATTGTTAGGGTTATAGTTCATTACATTCTTGTCCCTTGACGACATTCTGTTTACGTCCATGTCCCCACCCTTTGGCATTTCTGAAATACAAATAAAGTCAATTACATAGTTTCAAAACAAGGTGAAAGGTGAAATGGTGCTTAACACAGTGTTCAAGATCATTGCACCTGTATTGGGACGTGCATGCACTGCTTGTACTAGTCCGGACTGATGCCTTTTTATAGTGCTAGCCCACTGAGATACCATGCCACAGTTTAACATGAATACCCCTCTCAGACACAATATACTGACTCTGAGCCGACCAGTCCTTGTTTTACCATATATATATAGCCCCTTAATGCCGAGTGTCGGACAGAGTAACAAAGTTCCATCTTTTAACATCTCTTGGTAATATTACGAGCTATGAGCCACGCCACTGAGGAACAATGTCATGTTATCAACCGTGTCTCCAGGCCTGAGCACCTAATCCATTAATTCACGTGTATGACCAGCATAGGTTGCTGGGGATGTTCTATCCCCGAAATCCTCATGAGGCAAGTGACCTGTGAAGATCCGGGTTAGAATTGGTCTTCAGCCATTCGTCCCCACTCGCTCCTTTCCCTAACCTACAAGAAGACTTGCCCCCTTATCCATGAATGTTGTGTGCGAAAATGTGACAAACCAATCAGAATGCGCGTATGATTTCGAGTTCTTTGTCAAATAATCCCTCAGAAATTTTTTTTGATTTTAATTTGTCTTGCAGCTAAAAATATACCCAAGACACAGTTAAATTTGTTCAATCATACTGTATAATTCCGCATGTCCCGGTGTGCTTTAAATTGCATCTTAAAATATATATAATATATAGGGAAATATATGTGAACCATTTCGCAACGAGTTGACAATTGTTTTAGGTATGCCCGTTTGCGCTAAGACGGAACCCAGTCGCAAAAAAGGCCATGAGAGGGGCACAAGTCGCCATTCGGCTTGTCCGGGATAACACGAGTTGGTCACGAATGGGTCTTAAGCAACCCATGCTTGCCGTAAAAGGCGACTAACAGGATCGGGTGGTCAGGCTCGATTTTTTATACACCGCAGTCATTTAGAAGGAATATTGCTGAGTGCAGTGTTAAACAAACAAACAAACATAAGGCAATATATGTAGGCCAATATAAAAACGATGATCAGTTCCGCTGAGAATTTAGTCCAGGCAGGAATGGTTCTAACGAGTAAATGAGTTCTATAGAAAGAGATACTCTGGTAAAATTGGTTCCAAATTAAAATTACCACAGATAAAGTTCCAGAGGAACTAATTTTCAGGAGGTATATGAACACTCTAATATTACATACATTCACACAATTTCACTTTGAAAAGCATGATGCATAATATTTTAAACACAGTATCAAAGAAATTGAACTTCATCATTCCTCGCACCACAACAAATGTGAAATGACTCTGAAACAAATTTGTACGTAATGAATTTTGTGAAAGGTGTAAGATGTGAGAAAATGAAACTTTGGGTATGCGACACCAGGGTACATATTAAACTTTATCCAACAGTGTACAATACAACAAACTTTTAACATTATGAACAGCTAACATTCAACACAAAAAGACCTACCGTATTCGATGTAATAAGCGCCCAGGGTGCTCTCAAAATTAGAAATAGGGGGCTCTTATTAGAGTATTATTTTGTTGGAAAAAAGAGAGTTGAAAGATAAATTTCGTGGTTTATGCTGACACACTGAAATGTTTATATGCGACAGATACATTTTTCCAAAATTTAATTGCCCATAATTAAGAATGCATATAAAACACGAGTGCGTATTATACGCGAATAAATAAGTCTTGTGTACATTGATCAATCAGAAGGAGTGCTAATTGGGATTGTTCACTAGCCACTATATTAGCAAATATCGTCGTGGGCACTTATTAGAGCGGGGCGTATACAGTATACTTTATTTTTTTCATATTATCAAGTAGGTTAAGGCAATAACATTGGTCTATCTCCATGATCACTATCAGTTGTGTATGTTGGGGCTGGGACAGATACGTATCTCTGTTAGTAACGAGGTTAGTAACGTGATATTTATTTATTTTATCATGATGATGGTCAAACACCACGGTTTCCCAACAAGTCGCTAAATGTTCACATTTCTTTCTCAGAAAGTTTCTGACAAGGCAGTCATTCCTTCTGACTTTTATTTGTTTCAGTAAAAATAAAGCTGTCGACTTCAGAGAATGCAGTATCAGATCGTTTTATGGGTGTATCTATAAGCAGCTTTTGCCAGAACTCCGGTAAAACTTGATACCGAAAGCGGGTACCTGCAAGGGTTGGGTCGGGTACCCGGGTTGTAAATTTCGACTCGTCCCTGCCACAGTGCCATGTTTCTTACATTCATTATGTAATGACAGCAAGAAAGGCAAGCAAATGTTAGATTAAAATAAAACAAATATTCACGGCTGCACACATTCATATATATCAACATCTACATTACGCCATCCTTTCCATTCCTAAGAATGAACTTGATGGAGAACTTCTACTTCTAGAAACGGGCACCTGCTTGTTCACTGTGTAAAATCATTTGCTTCTTCGCTTCAAACAAATTAAACTATTTCACAGTAATTTCAAAGATATGAATTCTTACTTGTCACGTATGTATGTCCACGAGGTTGTATAATAGTGTCACTTGGCCATGCAAAAATTGTTATCTCCAAGAAAGTGTGAAAATCAACATTTTGCGGCCATATTGATATTTGCCGCTATCACCTAGGAGATGACGTCACGACAGGCTGTCGCTCTTACGATTTATTTTTTATTCAGCACATAATGTATCAATGTTTAAGATTAATTTTATTTACTTATTTTTATGACAAGTATTAGGCAATATGGTTTCGCTAGTTTGTATTATTGATGACCTACGGAATAAGCCGGAAAGTACCGAGTGGGAGTACCTGCTCATCTCCGCCTCGATTTCATCTAGCATGCTAATGGCGGCCATTTGTAGCTGATGGTACACCTACAACCTTGGTTATAATTGGACATTTGGTTGCTGTTGCTGATTTTACACTTCAATAGATCTTGCCCGTGGGTAAGTATATTCTTGCTTTATCACATCTGCAAGGAACAGAGGGTGGTAACGTCTAGGTTTCGTTATAAACTGCGCCGGCTTCTTGATGGTCAAAAAAATCTTGTCAAGTCTGAGGTCAGGGGGCGAGGTTTGTCCAAATTATTTCAAATAATTATTCCCTTGTGTAATATATTTACAATTGAAACTCCCTCCTAGATATATGGCGATCATATAGGTACGCGTTCCCTTCAATATGAGCACAAGCAAGCCCAATGTTGATGATAAGGAAGTGACAATCGACGTCCATTTCATTTGGTGCCATCAAAAGTAGGCGTGACCATTGACAGATCTCACAGCAGTGTAAATGACGCACCGATAATCTGGAATCAATGGGAAGAAACATAGATGCCAGAATCTCACGATGTCATAAGAATCTAAACACAACGCATGATCTGTGAATAATTTGCCCTAAAGGTTATGAGATACTCATCTCTTGAGTTAAATAAAATACGCCTTGGTGGTTCTCAACATATTTTACAGCCAACAATTCAGGCTCTAGCCTATTTGGAATTGGATGTCTCATATATCAGGAACAGTTATAGGCCCTATATCATATCCAAATTAGTTAAGCAAATTGGAAGTCTGTAATTATTTTATATTCACCATGTTCACAATGCCTTTGTCATCAGGTCATATATAGACCATGGTGCGTGTCAGTATGTTTCCTCCCACAATCATGCTGATGAAGACAAATTATCACATTTGCAGGCATATTCATGAAATTCTCAGGTTTCTCCATTTCTGTGAGGGCATTTTGCAGACTAGCGCTAAATCAACTGGCATCAGATATATTTTTTCTCATGGTTTTGAAACTTTGTCATATCCATCCTTCTTACATTATTAAGGCTATCAATACCTATTGATTGCCATTCTCTGACTTGGTTGATGCATGTCATCGTATCCCAATTGCGTGGATCTAGCTCATGATGTCAATCACTGTATTGTCTGGTCCAGACTTGATTATTTACATACCGCGGTCATATAGCTGGAATATTGCTGAGTGTGTCGTTAAGCCACCAATTAACAAACAAACAAATCCTATGGTCCATAAAGTCCAATGTCCAAAGATTGGAGAAGGTAGCTGGTGTCGGTTTGTAAAACAAACAAAACATTGTTGTTTTCTATACCCCATTGAATTAGTCTGAGAGATATGTGTGAAAAACTGGTATGAATATGTTGTTTTCTTTGCATTTAAATTTTGCTTCATTCCTGCTCATTTGTGTTAGCGAGCAAATATGTTTCTGAGTTTGTCGGCACTCTCAGCGATAGAAACTAAGTTTTCGTCCACTTGTCCTGATCATAATGATTACATCTAGTAAAACCCTTCTCTTCCCTTTACTATTGGTCAATTTGGCAAGGACTACAATTTCTAATGCTGATTCGTCCCATGCTCTGGGTTTCACTAAGGTATTAAATCTGCATCACTTCAAGCTTTCCACCCATATGACATCCACCATGTCCACTGCTGACGTAATGTTAATGAAATATTGTTGAAAGCAGCGTTAAGCCCAACTTAACCTTATAATGTAGCATGGTTACAATTGTACGAGGGGAGTGATATTCAACCAGTGTTGGCTGCCTCACAATACTCTTTCCTCATCCTGACTCCAAATTTTGTTCAGAATGATAAAACTATATAAATCCAAGGGTAGCATGAAAAATGGAATGAACAAAACACATGAAATACAATTTGCTTGTGTTATGTACTCGATATGATCCAAAAGAATCTGGAGTTCTTTAACTGATTTTTGAAAAGTATACAAATGGTTTCAATCCACTGTTTTGTGTATTGACTTGCATCTATTGAACATGTTTGAGTTGGGCTACGACACATCACAGAGGGCCACCTCCATGGTGTAGTGGTAGAGAGTCCACCCTGAGAGCTGAAGGTCCCCGTCCGCGTCATACCAATGGACGTTAAATGAGGGCACTTAAGGCCCTAAAACACGCATGCACGCATGCATGTCGCTATATAAGCGCAGTAATCTTGGACACAATGTTAAATCTAACCTCACCTCACTCTATAATGATCTTTCTAATGGCCAATGTGACATCATCTTTTGCTGGTTACCAAGTTATGTTGGCATAACAGGTAACTCAAAAGCCGATACTGCAACTAAAGCACTTCTTTACAAACCGTTATCTCCACTACTGATCCCGTACAGTGATTTCAAAACAACTATCAAATCTTATACTCGGGATCTCATGCAAAAGAGGTGGGCCACCCAAGTAGGAAGCAATAAACTACACGAATTGAAACCAACAATCGGTCATACCTACTTGGGTTGTCAGTCAAGACATGACGAGGTCGTTTTACGACGGTGTCGTATTGGCCACAGTCGGTTTACCCACGAATATCTGCTTAAGACAGATGAGGACAAACCTCCTAAGTGTATCCCTTGTGATGAAAGGTTCACCTATAAGCATATATTGCTTGACTGTGTGGACTTTGCAATTGCAAGGGATTCACATTATCAAAGTGTAAATCTAAAAGATCTCTTTTCCCGTGTCAGCGGGCATCTCATCATAAATTACTTGAAAGAAATTGGTCTGTATAATACATTTTAAATATGTATGTGAATAATTAAATGCTTGTTTTTAAATTTGGTGTGATGCTATTAGCAACTGACATTATTAAAGGCTCTGTCCAGGAGGTTAACGTAGTGTAAAAATATTGTCCCCCTGTGTGACACATAATCCTATAGTAATCCATGTAACTATCATCAACCAGTGTTTTAAGCCAACTCACTGATGAGTATTTTTTAGTATTAGCTAGCATTGTGCACAACCACCAGTGGCTAAAGTGATGACGTAAATCCTGCTGGGGTATCATGCAGGAAGCAGGAGTACTGTCAGTCCCCATCATCCCCAATCGAGGTGGCCTATAGCTCATGTTTTAAACTGTATTAATGATATTGTTATGCTCCAATATGTTTCATCAATTGTTTTTAAATATAGTATGCTCCAATATGTTTCATAATTTTAAAATATGACATTGCATAAATAACTAAATTGTGGATATATTAGCTTGGTCTCGTCGCTATATAGCTAAAATATAGGGTGCGACGTTAAATTTTAACTCACTCACTCACACGTCACAGAATATATACCACAGCCATAGGCAATCTGTGACATGAAACACAAGATGTTTTACTCTTCCAAAGAACTTTTTATTATTTTGTGCAGATGTATTTCTTCAGGGAAGTCATGATTTCTGTTGACTGTTTACAGGTAGATGCTCCAATATGCCAGCTGTGAAAGGGGATGGTATGAGAGGACTTGCAGTCTTCATTTCGGACATCAGAAACTGTGAGTCTAAACCGAACATATCCATCGTACCAAGATGCCTACATTTGTCTATATGTCCCACTGTTGTGTTTTATCCCGTTACCATAGTTTCTACCCCGTACTTCAATTTGAGTTTGTGTGTGATGCCTGTGACAGATACAGTGCTGATTCTAGACTCTGAAAACTGGATCATTGTGACCTAGGGGATAATTCTAGGGTGGGGCCTTATGCTTTTAGACCCTACATTTGAAAAAAGGCCCACATTTTCTAATACAATGGGGCATTTTAACATTGTGCTGTATGGGCAAGTGTGGGTGTACCTCTCGAACATTTGAAATTCACGTAATGGGCCCACGTCATTAAATTCCCAGAGTGAACCCTGACTTGTCAACTGTGTAAAAGTAACAAATTAGGGGCTCAGTCAACGAGCCTGGGACCCTCTTGGCTTCAACTGCAACAAAAGTCGGTGCCATTAGTTCTTTTCTTGTTGAAGTAAGTGGAACTTATGACCGCTAGGGCTGCCTAAAAAGGTCAATAATCAGAATTATCTTTAATGGAAGAAATATCAATGATTGTGTCATCGATTATATCTTACATGAATTGTTATGAAATTAAGTTTAGATTTACCAAAACAGACTTGTTATTGTCAATCATGTCATTTGCTGAAGTTAGAAAGTAACTGTTCGTGTTATATCTTAAGTGTCCACAAAGTAATCCCTGCATATATGTGCCACCACTCACCAGTGGGCTAAAATGTGTTGTTTTCTTTCGATCCTTTTTTGGTGTGTTTGCTCAAAGTTACTTCTCCGATATTTGTTAATAACTGATCAAAATTTAGTTACTGGTTATCGATCTCTATGATCTGTAACAATAGCCAGCCCTAACTTTGTCACGTAAAACTGTACTTTGGCCATACTATTCCTACCTTATGACCGCCTACACATAATGAATGCGATTCATGGAACCTGTTGTTCAGCATGTTGGGTTCAGAGGTTCCATAATTTACAGTTGTGTCCTTTCAATTTCAATCCGTAATATGATCAAAACATGAGATGTCAGCAGTAGCACACAATCTCTGGGTATGTTTCATGGTTAAAGTCTACAATATGATGATCAAAGTTCATGTCTGCCATAAGATGATCAAAGTTCATGTCTGCCATAAGATGATCAAAGTTCATGTCTGCCATAAGATGATCAAAGTTCATGTCTACCATAAGGTGATCAAAGTTTATGTCTGCCATAAGGTGATCAAAGTTTATGTCTGCCATAAGGTGATCAAAGTTCATGTCTACCATAAGGTGATCAAAGTTTGTCTGCCATAAGGTGATCAAAGTTCATGTCTACCATAAGGTGATCAAAGTTCATGTAGACCGCCTCCGTGGTCCTGTGGTAGAGCGTCAGCCCGGAGAGCGGAAGGTCCAGGGTTCGATCCCGGGCAGCGTCATACAAAAAGACGTTAAAAGATTGTACTTGTTGTTACCCTGTCTGGCGCTCGGCATTAAGGGGCTAAAACAAGGACTGGTCGGCTCGGAGTCAGTATACTGTGTCTGAGTCGGGTATTCATGTTAAACTGCGGCATGGTATCTCAGTGAGCTAGCACTATAAATCGGCATCAGTCCGGACTAGTACAAGCAGCCACACATACACGTGCATGCAGGTCGCTATATAAGTGCAATAATCTTGGACGCGACGTTAAACCCCATTTCACCTCACCTCACCTCAAAGTTCATGTCTACGATAAGGTGATCAAAGTTCATGTCTACCATATGATGATCAAAGTTTATGTCTGCCATAAGATGATCAAAGTTCATGTCTACCATAAGGTGATCAAAGTTTATGTCTGCCATAAGATGATCAAAGTTCATGTCTACCATAGGGTGATCAAAGTTTATGTCTGCCATAAGATGATCAAAGTTCATGTCTACCATAAGGTGATCAAAGTTCATGTAGACCGCCTCCGTGGTCCTGTGGTAGAGCGTCAGCCCGGAGAGCGGAAGGTCCAGGGTTCGATCCCGGGCCGCGTCATACAAAAAGACGTTAAAAGATTGTACTTGTTGTTACCCTGTCTGGCGCTCGGCATTAAGGGGCTAAAACAAGGACTGGTCGGCTCGGAGTCAGTATACTGTGTCTGAGTCGGGTATTCATGTTAAACTGCGGCATGGTATCTCAGTGAGCTAGCACTATAAATCGGCATCAGTCCGGACTAGTACAAGCAGCCACACACACACATACACGTGCATGCACGTCGCTATATAAGTGCAATAATCTTGGACGCGACGTTAAACCCCATTTCACCTCACCTCACCTCAAAGTTCATGTCTACCATAAGGTGATCAAAGTTCATGTCTACCATATGATGATCAAAGTTTATGTCTGCCATAAGATGATCAAAGTTCATGTCTACCATAAGGTGATCAAAGTTTATGTCTGCCATAAGATGATCAAAGTTCATGTCTTCCATAAGGGGATCAAAGTTCATGTCTACCATATGATGATCAAAGTTCATGTCTACCATAAGATGATCAAAGTTCATGTCTACCATAAGGTGATCAAAGTTCATGTCTACCATAAGATTATCAAAGTTCATGTCTACCATAAGATGATCAAAGTTCATGTCTACCATAAGATGATCAAAGTTCATGTCTACCATAAGGTGATCAAAGTTCATGTCTACCATAAGGTGATCAAAGTTCATGTCTACCATAAGATGATCAAAGTTCATGTCTACCATAAGGTGATCAAAGTTCATGTCTACCATAAGATGATCAAAGTTCATGTCTACCATAAGATGATCAAAGTTCATGTCTACCATATGATGATCAAAGTTCATGTCTACCATAAGATGATCAAAGTTCATGTCTACCATAAGATGATCAAAGTTCATGTCTACCATATGATGATCAAAGTTCATGTCTACCATAAGGTGATAAGTTCAAACCCCCATCCAGGATGCTTGCCAAGGGAGATAACTTGTAACCTTGAGCCACCTGAACAAGCTATCTGAAAGTGGATTATTGCAAGGTAATTTTTCCCTGTCTGCCCCCTCTCTTGCATCATCAGTAAACATGCGACGGAGCCAACTGCCCAAGGGACTACTTTGGCCGCTGACATTCTATTATTGTTATACTTCAGGTGTTAGGCTGGAAATATGTTAAAAGCGGGCAGTGTTTGTCATGAAATTTGAACAAGTGTGGACGGGGGCTTTTTCAGCATAAACATATGGGGTCATTTTCAAAACTTGTGAAGTCACACTCTGAGAGATAATATGAAACTTAAAACCCGATTCGTAGGCTATTAAGGTGCTCCACTATTAGTTGTAGCAGTATCATGAGGGATACTTGTAGTTTTGTTCATCCAGGAAGGCACGGGTGGCCCAGTCGTCTAAGGCCCCACGGTTCGCTGTGCAGAGTTGGGTCCCCAGCAGTGGAAACTAACAGTTTTCATCCACTAGTCATTATAATGATAACATATAGCAAAACCCTTAAAAGGGGCCAATTTCTATTAGTCCTTATGATACCTTAACTATTGGGCAGTTTGGCAAGGACTATAGGACTAGTACCAATTTCTAACGCTGATCCCTTGGTCACACCAGGAACCTATGATTGTGTGTTCGAATACCGGTTCGCCCCAATTATGTTTCTAGGTTTGTCAGCACCATACCCGTGCTCGTGGGTTTACTTCAGGTTTTTCTCCCACATTAAGCTGACACGCTTACACTCACTTATTCATCCAGCATCAGAATTTATACGAGCAGGAGGCGAGTGGCATAAAACCTAACTAGGGTGGCCTAAGACCATGCACCCCTCGTGATACTGCTACAACAGTGACAGAAATTGGCACTTGTCCTGTAGCCTTTGCCAAACTGCTCAATAGTTAAGGTGTCATAAGGACCAGTAGAAATTTGCCATTTTTAAGGGGTTTGCTATATGTTATCATTATAAGGACGAGTGGACTAAAATGTTAGTTTCTACTGCTGTACAAAAAATTTGTCTTACCAATATATTTTGATATGAAGTTATAGAATTAAAACATTCAAAATTGATAGAAAACAGCTGATGGTTGAGCTGAGGTTAACTTTGTGCTATGGCCCCTGGACTTTCATTGACTTGGAAAAAGCGTGCAGCATTTTGCTTCGAGGCAGGGTGTAAGGGATTTATTCTCCCACTCAGACAGGCGGGATTCATAGTTGTTTATCAAGATCACGTTGACCAATCAGATCTCATCATACTGACATGGTGATGTGATAAAAGGTTTTACATGGCTTCTTCCTCAATGTTTAGATTGCAGCACCAATTTTGTATGTTTGTCTCCTCAGCATGTGCACTGGACTCATTCTAAAATTAGAATTTAGCCCTTGTCATTGTATTACATTTCCCATGATTTATACAAGTATTTGTTTCTGAAGTAGATGCAACCATTTGTTGTCACAAAGTCAGGTTCCTTGAAATTTTCATCCTTTCTTGGTCTTCCCTCCCAAGTGTAACGCATTTTGGGTATACTATCACTAAAGATACTTCTGGTCGGCAGTTCTGCATCAGGGTCAATTGAAAGCAGAAACATTGTTGGTATATCAGAAGATAGTTGTTTTAAAATTGATCTATCTCTGAACTCTCTTCAGCTGTCTGATCCTGGATATTCCTGTGGGGCCATGGATTATTAGTTGTAGTGAAGAACCTATGAACTTCGTCCATATTTCTACTATATTTGCAAAAATGTGTAAGCTCAATTCTGATTGGACCATTTGTGACTATGAAAGCTCTGATAGTAAAGTGACTGTGCTCATGGGTCTAACTGTCTTAAGCCTGGTATCCCTTTTAGACATTTTAGGACATTCAGATCATGTCCATGACAAAACATGTTAAATCAATATCATGCTGATCAGCCTCTTTTTGTTTGGAAATTTTAAGATTCCTTGAAACATGTTGGAGAATTGGTGTGTGGCTTATTGGCCACTGATGGCCTTGTATTTTGGAAACATCTGCACAACATGGCACAAGGCGTTATGAGCAGCCTGCAACTTTAGCCACTAGTCCAAAGCCCGAGTCCAGTAAACTTCTGTTTGGTCAACTTTGTTCATCTGATAATCTCTATTGATAAGACTGACAATTATGATGCAGTCAGTTTGACTAATGGTATAGGGATAAGGAAGGAAAGTATAATCCATGCTCCTATACCCAGCCCTTCATGGCCTAATCCATGCTGCTATACCCAGCCCCTCATGGCCTAATCCATGCTGCTATACCCAGCCCCTCATGGCCTAATCCATGCTGCTATACCCAGCCCCTCATGGCCTAATCCATGCTGCTATACCCAGCCCCTCATGGCCTAATCCATGCTGCTATACCAGCCCCTTGTGGTCTAATCCATGCTGCTATACCAGCCACTCGTCTAATCCATGCTGCTATAGCAGCCCCTCGCGGTCTAATCCATGCTGCTATAGCAGCCCCTCGCGGTCTAATCCATGCTGCTATACCAGCCCCTTGTGGTCTAATCCATGCTGCTATACCAGCCCCTCATGGTCTAATCCATGCTGCTATACCCCACCCCTCATGGTCTAATCCATGCTGCTATACCAGCCCCTCATGGCCTTAGCCATGCTGCTATACTGGCCCCTCATGGTCTAATCCATGCTGCTATACCCCACCCCTCATGGTCTAATCCATGCTGCTATACCAGCCCCTCATGGTCTAATCCACGCTGCTATACCAGCCCCTCATGGTCTAATCCATGCTGCTATACCCCACCCCTCATGGCCTAATCCATGCTGCTATACCAGCCCCTCATGGCCTTAGCCATGCTGCTATACTGGCCCCTCATGGTCTAATCAATGCTGCTATACCAGCCCCTCATGGCCTTAGCAACGCTCCTATGCCAGCCCCATCATGGCCTAATCCATACTGCTATACCAGCCACTCATGGTCTAATCCATGCTGCTATACCAGCCCCTCATGGCCTTAGCCATGCTGCTATACTGGCCCTCATGGTCTAATCCATGCTGCTATACCAGCCCCTCATGGCCTTAGCAACGCTCCTATACTGGCCCTCATGGTCTAATCCATGCTGCTATACTGGCCCTCATGGTCTGATCCATGCTGCTATACCAGCCCCTCATGGCCTTAGCAACGCTCCTATGCCAGCCTCTCATGGCCTAATCCATGTTGCTATACCAGCCCCTCATGGCCTAATCCATGCTGCTATACCTAGCCCCTCATGGCCTAATCCATGCTGCTATACCAGCCCCTCATGGCCTTAGCCATGCTCCTTTACCAGCCCTCATGGTCTAATCCATGCTGCTATACCAGCCCCTCATGGCCTTAGCCATGCTCCTTTACCAGCCCCTCATGGTCTAATCCATGCTGCTATACCAGCCCCTCATGGCCTTAGCCATGCTGCTATACTGGCCCTCATGGTCTAATACATGATGCTATACCAGCCCCTCATGGCCTTAGCAACGCTCCTATGCCAGCCTCTCATGGCCTAATCCATGTTGCTATACCAGCCCCTCATGGTCTAATCCATGCTGCTATACCAGCCCCATCATGGCCTAATCCAGCCCCATCATGGCCTAATCCAGCCCCATCATGGCCTAATCCATACTGCTATACCAGCCCCACATGGTCTAATCCATGCTGCTATACCAGCCCCTCATGGCCTTAGCCATGCTCCTATACCAGCTCCTCATGGTCTAATCCATGCTGCTGTACCAGCCCCTCATGGCCTAATCCATACTGCTATACCAGCCCCACATGGTCTAATCCATGCTGCTATACCAGCCCCTCATGGCCTTAGCCATGCTCCTATACCAGCTCCTCATGGTCTAATCCATGCTGCTGTACCAGCCCCTCATGGCCTAATCCATGCTGCTATACCCCATCCCTCATGGCCTAATCCATGCTGCTATACCCCGTCCCTCATGGCCTAATCCATGCTGCTATACCCCGTCCCTCATGGCCTAATCCATGCTGCTATACCCCGTCCCTCATGGTCTAATCCATACTGCTATACCCAGCCCCTCATGGTCTAATCCATACTGCTATACCCAGCCCCTCATGGTCTAATCCATGCTGCTATACCCCGTCCCTCATGGTCTAATCCATGCTGCTATACCCCGTCCCTCATGGTCTAATCCATGCTGCTATACCCCGTCCCTCATGGTCTAATCCATGCTCCTATACCAGCCTCTCATGGCCTAATCCATGTTGCTATACCAGCCCCTCATGGTCTAATCCATGCTCCTATACCCAGCCACTCACCATAATCACTGCCCTAATTCATGTTGTTAGACTTGAGGTGCCCCAAGACCCTCATGGACCCAACCTGTGCTGACTGCCTCCGTGGTCTAGTGGCTGAGCATCCGCCCGGAGAGCAGAAGGTCCGGGGTTCGATCCCTGGCCGCATCATACCAAAAGACGTTAAAAGATGGTACTTGTTGTTACCCTGTATGGCGCTCGGCATTAAGGGGCTCAAACAAGGACTGGTCGGCTCGGAGTCAGTATACTGTGTCTTAGTGGGGTATTCATGTTAAACTGCGACATGGTATCTCACTGGGCTAGCACTATAAATCGGCATCAGTCCGGAC
Organism: Haliotis rufescens; assembly: GCF_023055435.1. Lineage (NCBI taxonomy): Eukaryota > Metazoa > Mollusca > Gastropoda > Lepetellida > Haliotidae > Haliotis > Haliotis rufescens. The sequence continues at coordinate 59,632,427 of NW_025964334.1, forward strand.
TAGTACAAGCAGCCACACACACACACACGTGCATGCACGTCGCTATATAAGTGCAATAATCTTGGACGCGATGTTAAACCCAATTTCACCTCACCTCACCAACCTGTGCTGCAGCATGTGAATGACTTTTATTGCCAAGGTGCCCCCATCGCTACTTTACGCCCCTTGTATTGCTATCCATCACCTTGCTTTGGGCTCCACTGGAGTCACCGGTAACCAATGATGGTGTGTATGTATTTGTAATACGAGTGTTGTCACCTGGGAAATACAGCCTTGTTAATCTGTGCCTTTGATATGTGTGTATGATGGCATGAACGAGCAAACACTTACTCCTGTTGTTCAGGTTGAGTTTGAATTGTTGAACACCTTATAATACTGAGGTCGTTAAACACCTTATTCTACTGAGGTCGTTGAACACCTTATAATACTGAGGTCGTTAAACACCTTATAATACTGAGGTCGTTAAACACCTTATAATACTGAGGTCGTTAAACACCTTATAATACTGAAGTTGTTAAACACCTTATTATACTGAGGTCGTTTAACACCCTATAATACTGAGGTTGTTAAACACCTTATAAAACTGAGGTTGTTAAACACCTTATAATGATGAGGTCGTTAAACACCTTGGAATTACGTTGTAGTTCAATGCAGATTAAGGCTGGGAAAACTTTGGACTTAAGGAAATAATACAGGCCACTCACTCACTCACTCACTCACTCACTCACTCACTCACTCACTTTGGACTTAAGAAAATAATACAGGCCACTCACTCACTCACTCACTCACTCTCAAGCCTACACTACTATATGTCCATATTGTCGCTCACAACACCAGCAGATCCGATACCAGCGCTGCTATTGCAGACAGGTAAGATGCATTCAGAACCTGTTCCAGGGACCTCTCAGCTCCTTTTGAACATTTTCTCAAGGTTATGGTCAAGGTGACACCAAGGTCAAGTCTTTTGCCAGCATGTTCATGAGGAACCAGAAGTAAACTGGTGACATATTCCTGACATATTGCCATATTCACACCAGCCTTGTGACGTGTCAGAATTTCAATAATCTTGTTATGGCTCATTACCCAGTTGTCACTGGTTGTTATGATCAATAACAAGCGTCATGTGGCCTGATTCCAGGCACCTGCCCAGTGACAACACTTTCATATTACGCTGATTAAAAGCTGGCTACATACAAGTCAGTGCAGGATTCAGGAGAAAAGTCAAGTTAGGTGGTGATGATCACAGAGACCGATGTCTCCGCGTGGTCCTTCCCCTCATCTTGGTGCCTCTCACTGAGGGCCATACACATGTGATTAGGCGTCCTCAGCCTCCTTTAATTGGATATAAAGTGAGTGGGAGACAAGCAAGCCAGCAGGCTCTGTCACTGTGACATAACTACCAAGTATTGATTCCTCGGCGTCCTCTCAGCCTTGAGGTTCAGTAGGCTCCCACTCCACAACTATCTCTACCTCCACCGTGTAGAATGAATGGTTTGTTTTGTCAGTATGCCACTGACTTACCAGGAGATTGACCAAATCAAATAATTCTTTACCCCTTAGCTTAAATAGTGTTTTAACTTCATTGACTAAGAATATGGAACTCTTATGTTTGTGTTGTAATGTGAATCAAGTCGCACACAGTCACTTCTCTGTGTTGTAATGTGAATCAAGTCACACACACAGTCACTTGTCTGTGTTGTAATGTGAATCAAGTCTCACAATACACAGTCACTTGTCTGTGTTGTAATGTGAATCAAGTCTCACAATACACAGTCACTTCTCCATGTTCTCTGTGTTGTAATGTGAATCAAGTCTCAAATACCAGTGTTGGCTGAAGAGCGCGTTTTTGCGTCTTGGACGCACAAAAATGAGTTTGAACGCACCTGCGTAACATGTGTGGGTCTCGTGGACGCAGTGGCTGGGGCGTTATTAATTTCATATCGAATTGACACTGTTATCGTAAATCAAAGACGTACGTCTTTGCGTAAAGGTATTTGTTGCCAAACAAGACCGGGAAGCATGTTGATTAACACTTCCGTTTGCTAAACCAAACCAGTTTCATTATTCTCTCCCTGTTTATGACAAATACCCAAACCGGTTTCTTGACCTATATCTATTTTCGGTTTTGCATGTATTAATGTTTGGTATGGTCCGTAGCTTTGCTTCAGCCAATCAGGTGCCGCATATTAAGCAGGTCGGGTATAGTCGTAATTCATTTAGCTTGATTGGTCGAAAATTTCCCGACCTTGTGTCAAACTAAAAATAGCCCGGCACATGAAGGGTATTCTTCAGAACGTGTTAACAGTGACCCGCGAAATCGAGCGACCGTGTAGGATGGTACGCTATGTTATCGCAGTAGATTGAAATGGGGCACGCTTATAACCTTATTAAATATGTGATTCAAATATTTTTTGTTCATTGGATTGATCGATGCTGATTTTCTTTACCGAGTTTGGTAAACAAAGTTCCTGTGTGGGTTATATGGTTTACATCACGTCCTGTTTTGTATTTTACATACGACCGAGGTTTGATCAAGGGACTTCGTTTAAACAAATGGGTTCTTTTTCGTATCAATTTCGAATGGAGGTAGGGGTAATTCCACTTCAAAAACATCCCAGAAACTATCATAAAGAAGTTAACGTGTGTACAAGTAGCCGTGACATACCGCAACGAGTCCTGTATTCAATCATGCAATGAAATATATCGTGCTTAGATTTGCATAAGTAAACAGTCGACAGTTTGTGTGGATTTCGAGATTTATCGATACCGCCATACTGTATATGATAAAGAATAAATGCGGACACTTGAATGTAAGCATTGTTTTTATTTAGCGGACTCTGAATATTTAGTTATTCTACAACAGACTTATCAAGCTGATTATAATTCAATCTCTTGTGGGTTATATTAAGAATTGCAAAACACATTTTGACAGAACCGTTATTAGTGTAAATGACATGTTTTAACATTTATAGCACCTGAAACATGTTCATTGTTGACTAGATTTATGAAGGAAATGCTGGATCCTGAACATACTCTTACTTAAAAAAACTGTTTGATATCCCAATTATGTTATGACTCATTGATCATTGTCACAGTTACGACATGAACTCACTACTCAGTACAGTAGCATCAGAACAGCCATTGAACTTGACTGAATCCATAAACTTCAAATCATTGGAAGATCTAGATATAAACATTAACAAATGTCTGCCCCTATGACCCCTTACCAATGGCTGATCACCCGTGTACTGCCTTTTCATTTACAAAGTTAGATATTAACATGGATAGTTTTGTGTTAAAATATTCATTAGTATCAAATTTCCATTTTAAGAAATTGTTTGTCCCTTAATGTAAACCTCTTGGTCATGAGAGCAGGATGTGTCCTGATGTGAACCTTTCTCTCACTTTGCCTGTTTGTTGATATTTTGCAGTTGCGAAAAGATGTCTGATTTTTCACAACCACTGTATTCTGTTGTTTATGTTATATTATGATGCTACAAATTGGACCCCTCCATTTTTGTTTGGGACCCCTAATTTTATGCTGAAGGGGTCCAACTGACCCCAAGAAACTTTAAGCCAGAGCAGACACTGTAATACACAGTCACTTCTCTGTGTTGTAATGTGAATCAAGTCTCACAATACACAGTCACTTGTCTGTGTTGTAATGTGAATCAAGTCTCACAATACACAGTCACATCTCTGTGTTGTAATGTGAATCAAGTCTCACAATACACAGTCACTTGTCTGTGTTGTAATGTGAATCATGTCTCTGTGTTGTATTGTGAATCATGTCTCACAATACACAGTCACTTCTCTGTGTTGTAATGTGAATCAAGTCTCACAATACTTAGTCACTTGTCTGTGTTGTAATGTGAATCATGTCTCACAATACTCAGTCACTTGTCTGTGTTGTAATGTGAATCAAGTCTCACAATACTCAGTCACTTGGCTCTGTATACATGGAGGGGACATTGGTGGCCCTGTCATCTTAGGCACTGCAATTTGCTGTGCAGAGTTGCGTCTAGAACCCCAGAACCCCTATGATTGTGTGTTTGAATCCCGGTTGGCCCTGATGATGTTTCTAGGTTTGTTGGCACCATGCCCTTGCTCATGGGTTTCACCAAAGTGGTCAACATCTGAGACCTGCATCATTCGGGCTTTCCTCCCACATCAAGCTAACATACTGTGATATAACTGGAATACTGTTCAAAGTGGCGTTATACCCAACTCACTCACTCACTCACTCTGTGTGTGTGGTGTTGTGATGTGAATCAAGTGTCATGTTCCTTCATTGTATGAATGAACTGTCTTGTTATTATGGTACAAGTTGTGAATATCATTTTTTAAGTCGTTCCGTGAAGATTCAGGTCAGCAGCCAGTCGTAAGAGGCGACTAACGGGATCGGTGGTCAGCAGGGTTAGAAACTAACAGTTTTTGTCCACTAGTCCTTACAATGATAACATATAGCAAAACCCTTAAAATCGGCCAATTTCTACTAGTCCTTAGGATACCTTTAACTATTTGGCAGTTTGGTAAGGACTACAGGACCAGTGCCAATTTCAAACGCTGGGTCAGGCTCCTTTACTTGGTTGATGCATGTCATCGTATCACAATTGAGTACATTGATGCTCATGATATCAATCACTTGATTGTCTTGTCCAGATTTTATTATTTACAGACCGCCGTCATATAGCTGGAATATTGCTGTCTGTGGCATTAAACATGTTAAACAACAAAGAAGCAAAAACAAACCATTGTTCCACGTGCCTCTGTCAAAATATTTCTGAAATGTGTCCTACAGAAGAGTAAAACCGATCTGCATGAATATTGGCATATTTTCTCCATGAGACCAGTCACTGAATGAATACATGCCCGGTCTCTGGCATAAGCCTGCTTGATTAATATATCATACTTGTCACTGATTGACAGGTCCTCACAACTGAGGCTGATGTCAATATTTAGAGCAAAGCCAATTGATTCAGCTGTTGTTATGTTAGCCACTGTCGGTGTTGAACACCGCAAGGCTGGATGCAGAGATTTGTGGTAGAACCAGACAACAAATATAAATAAATAAATAAATAAATAAATAAATAAATAAATAAATAAATAAATAAATAAATAAATAAATAAATAAATAAATAAATAAATAAATATTCAGGTCTAACGACAAAAGGTTTTATATGTTTTAGCTAACTTTAAATAAATAAATAAATAAATAAATAAATATTCATGTCTCACGACAAAAGGTTTTATATGTTTTAGCTAACTTTAAATAAATAAATAAATAAATAAATAAATATTCAGGTCTCACGACAAAAGGTTTTATATGTTTTAGCTAACTTTAAATAAATAAATAAATAAATAAATAAATAAATAAATAAATAAATATTAAGGTCTCACGACAAAAGGTTTTATATGTTTTAGCTAACTTTAAATAAATAAATAAATAAATACAGTTTATTAGTGTATCAAGTAATTTAATTTTCATAGTGTTTGCAAGTAGTTATGACTATCAATGGATAAATCAGATAAATTGTAAGAACTGAATATTTTGGGGTGCTGTTTAGACACTAAAGCCCAGTGCCCCCAAGCTACCTGCCCCCAAGCTACCTGGCCCCCTTTTAGTTTTACAGGTATATCCAACTGGGAATGTTTATTGAAAAATTGTATATTGCAAGTGACTCGTTACAAGACTGTGAACTCAGCTATCAAGCAGTTTGATAGGCGAATTGAAATGTTTGTTTAAAATTATGTTTGATTATTTTTATTCTTATTTTCTTAAATTCAGAGGTACTTTATCATCGTATTTTGAGATTGCATTCAATGCAATAATAAGCATTAAAACCTCTTCCTCTGTATTGGTCCTGTTACCAGTCAGATATAGGTTACCTCCTGTAGCCCTCAAACTTGTTACTGCATGAATTGGAAACCTAAGACATCCTGGTTTTGAATAGGTCTTCAGTAACCAACCCATGCTTGTCATAAGAGGCGACTTTGCTTGTATTAATAGGCGACTAACAGGTTCGGGTGGTCAGGCTCGCTGAATTGGTTGATGCATGTCATCGTATCCCAATTATGTAGATTGATGCTCATGATATCAATCACTGGATTAACTGGTCCTGACGCGATTACTTACAGACCGTCATCATATAGCTGGAATATTGCTGAGTGCGGCGTTAAACAGTAAACAAACAAACAAACTGAACATAGATTTGGAAAATTGATAATAACAATTTTGTGAATTTTGACTGCAGACTTGGAAACGGATTATATATCCATTGAACTCCCCACACGGCAAAATAAAGGATATTTTGTTTCCAAAGGAATAGGATTGGGTGTAACTTAGAACTTTGAGGAGTGTTGAGTATCCACTTCCACCATGTCCAGGCAGACATCTCGTGGCCTACAGAAAGTGACTTGGTGGGTGTTCAAGTAATTGTCTCATCGAGGCCTCTAGTTGATTAGTTGATTGGTAAACACTGTTAGACATGAAACATAACACGGGCCAATGCTGTAGCTAAAGATTAGTTTGCAGGGAAGTATTCTCATGTGACCAATGGCTGACCAGAAAACTTTGTACAGCCACGGACTTAAATAATATTTGGATTTGTGGTACATGTACAACCAAGAGTACAGACAAAGTAAACTACGGTTATGACGAACTGAAAGGGGCCACTAATTTTAGTTTGTTATAGCTGTAGTTCGTTCCAAGCATGTATACAGCATGTATACAGCCAGGACCAAAACAAATGTTTGTGATGTCCATGTTTGTCGTAAGTGTGTTTGTTATAGATGTAGTTTACTGTATCCAGCTGATAGTCCGAGAAGATGCTCGTGTGTGATATTGTCTTCAACAGACAAGTGACAGACAAACTTCATCTTTCAAACGGGGCGGTCGGGTAGCCTAGTGATTAAAGCGTTTGCTCGTCACGCCGAAGACCCGGGCTCGATTCCCGACATGGGTACAGTGTGTGAAGCCCATTTCTGGTGTCCCCCGCCGCGATATTCCTGGAATATTGCTGGAATATTGCTAAAAGCGGCGTAAAACCATACTCATTCACTCATCTTTCAAACTGGAAAATGTGGGGAAATTTCCCTTTCTGAAGAATGTTAATATTTTGTGGAACAAAAGTAAATCTGTTTAATAATTCACTCAATGATTTGTATTGTGTATTTTATTGTAACCATGGTAACATCTCATTTTGTCTCCAAAGCTGTTTGCTTTCAAAGCTGCAACTGTCTTTTGCCAAGTTGTGGCATCATGTTCTGCAGGTATGTGTGTTCTCACTCGTGTTCACTTGGCTTGATCATGTTCATGTATAATTTATGATAATTATCTTGGATGCAAATTGGGTGTTGTTTACATGGATGTGAGTTGAGGCTTTTCATTAAGCCAAGTTGGATTTAGGCTTGAGATTGTTGTGTAGTGACAATGTAATGAAGGTATCCAGGTACTAGTATCTGCTCAAATGCGGTTATATTTGTTCCCCAACCAGTGGATCCGTTTGCATCCAAATTATCATTCTCAACTCCCTGGGGAGTATACAACCCAAGCTGCCTGTGGGCACTAGAAGTGTTTCACATCCACCTCACATGTCGGGTACCCATTCCCTGCTGGGGAAACAGAGGCATTTGATCTGTCACTTGCCCAGGGTGACACCACAAGTTTTGACACTTCACTGTGTTTACTTCAGATTTCCAGAGGTCGGTCAAAGTGAAAATACAAATGAAGTTATTATGTCAATCATATATTTATTATTTATTTACACAAAAGTCATTCTGCCGTGAACTTAAAACTGCAGCTGGTTTCTTGAATCACTGATGGTGATGTAGACATGGATGTATATCTATGTTACATTTTTTATTGTATAAGGGGGCCTTTATTACTGGCATAATAGAAATAAATATTTTTATGTTTAATTTATTACTTAGACCAGCTGCTTTCAGTAGGGACGGCAGCCCTTGAAAATAAAAAATAAATGTGTGCCCTGAAGGTTCTATGACTCTGGTATTGATTAAACTGAAACTTTCTCACAGCACTTCCTTCCCCTAAATCCCCTCACCCACTAAGTGCCCCACTCACTGGGATATCAGGTAGATGATCTGAACAAGCTCCGTCTCCTACATAACTTGTGTGTTCAACCATCGCTTACGTGGTCAACAGTCACTTTCCGCTCAATCAAAATCTCATTACACTACAGCTTGCATGAAATCAAATTGGTCCAGGTTTTGTAACATCTATGTATGTTTTTCCAGTAATTGCCAGTCCTCGGCTGTTTCTGCTTTGATATTGATTTATCTGTCATTCTCCTTCCGCGCCCAATCAAGCAGCAACTCAATATGGGAGCCATTTTCTTTACCGCCTAACTCAACCCTCTGCCTAACCCAACCCTCTGCCCAACTCAACCCTCTGCCCAACTCAACCCTCTGCCCAACTCAACCCTCTGCCCAACCCAACTGTGCCCAACCCAACCCTCTGCCCAACTCAACCCTCTGACCAACTCAGCCCTCTGCCCAACTCAACCCTCTGCCCAACTCAACCCTCTGCCCAACTCAACCCTCTGCCCAACTCAACCCTCTGACCAACTCAACTGTGCCCAACCCAACCCTCTGCCCAACTCAACCCTCTGCCCAACTCAACCCTCTGCCCAACTCAACCCTCTGCCCAACTCAACTGTGCCCAACTCAACCCTCTGCCCAACTCAACCCTCTGCCCAACTCAACCCTCTGCCCAACTCAACCCTCTGCCCAACCCAACCCTCTGCCAAACTCAACCATCTGCCAAACTCATCCCTCTGCCCAACTCAACCATCTGCCAAACTCATCCCTCTGCCAAACTCAACCCTCTGCCCAACTCAACCCTCTGCCCAACTCAACCCTCTGCCCAACTCAACCCTCTGACCAACTCAACTGTGCCCAACCCAACCCTCTGCCCAACTCAACCCTCTGCCCAACTCAACCCTCTGCCCAACTCAACCCTCTGACCAACTCAACTGTGCCCAACTCAACCCTCTGCCAAACTCAACCCTCTGCCCAACTCAACTCTCTGCCCAACCCAACCCTCTGCCCAACCCAACCTTCTGCCCAACTCAACCCTCTGCCCAACTCAACTCTGTGCCCAACTCAACCCTCTGCCCAACTCAACCCTTTGCCCAACTCAACCCTCTGCCCAGTTGGTGTGCATGGATGGTATATTGACTGACCAGCTGAGGTATGTAGAGCGTATATCTAGTGACCATCTGATGTATATTGATTGTATTTGAGGACCAGCATGTGTACCAGATTTTCTTGAGTTGTTCACACTTTGTTTTGGAAAGCACAGCTGTGTGGAGGTGTGTGTGTAATACATGCCATGATAATGAGTAGTGAGGATTTTCACCATGCAAAGACATTAATTACCATGAGCATGTACCACTGGAAGTACCATGTCAACACATCCGTACTGAAGTACGCAATTACTCATGTAATTGTACACTATCTGGTTATAAAAAATGACTGAAGGGATTAGGGCTGGTTATCGATATGGATTACTCAGATCGATTATCGGTAGTCACATATCGATCAATAATCGATAAATATCAAAGAATTCTATTTTGGTAAAATGACATTACAGAAAAATGGCAATTCACTTCTCCGGAGTGTTTCAACAATACGCACGTTACATCGCATTTTTAGCGATGAACAATCTGAGTTTAAGATTCATGTCGTCAAAGACAATTATTAATTGTATAAAGTGAGATTACCGTATTTTCTTGAGTATTCCTTTTAATATTGTTTTTATTAATTTCGGCGAAATCGTGTGTGAAGCGATCGGAAGATCGCACAACTCACCGTTATTAACAGCAACCACGGTCAGAATACCGCTATTGACGTCTTGAAACGAAATTTAGTTGACAGAGAATGGATACACATATCATAAATGACATACTTTGACTCGTTAAAAGTCATTTGTTTTTGTTTGACGATTCTATGTCAACATGAAATTCTCGCGATCACGCGATCACGTGCGCGTGAGCCTTGACGGTGACTGGTCAGACTGGGTCCATGTAAAAAATAATACCCGGGAACAGCGATCAGCTGCTTCGCTTAGGGTTATTAACTATTTTAAATATGTTTAGTAAAGGCTGCATATAATTAAGAAAATAATGGAATATATTATTCTTGATAAAAAAATAGTTTCATATACAATTTTTGCCGATCCTTGCATTAAAAATCCTATTAAGTTATATCATTGGGTGTGTCTTGACCGAATCACCGGTCGATTCCAAGAAAACGTGTGTACAGCTGATTGCTGTGTCCGGCTTAGTTTACGAGAAATGCACAAGGTAATCTTATCCCTGGATATAAAACAATGCCTAGCAGAACAATAAATACTATTTAAACGGTAAATAAACATGTCTGGTGATTTTTTATCTCAAATTTCGAATTTGTACTGACGAAGTTTCTCATCACCCGTTCGTGTGCCGGACTTCGCTGAAAGGGTACGGTGTAATTTTTTTCTGCGCATAATATTCAAATTTCTTTTTTTCCAAAATATTGAACCCGCTAGAGGGGGGTGCGCATTATACATGGGTGCGCACTGTACTCAAGAAAATATGGTAATTGCGAAATTAAATGTTATTTCACCTGATATAGTCGTTTGTCATTTATGTACATTATTCACGAAACTATTCAGATAAAAAATCATCAAATATTCCGCCATTGTGAATATCAGGTGTGTACAGGTGTGTGCTACGTAGTAGGTTGTACTAGGTTCACAGGTGTGATACGTAATAGATTGGGTGGCAGACTGATATTAAACAAACATCGTGCGTTTATAACGGGGAAATTAGGAACTTTTGCTGCCATATCGTAAAAATGTCAAACCCCACGTGGACCTCACGTGGGCTGTGAGTTGAGAATACCGGGAAAAACGAAAACTATGATCATTGAAAAAATCGAAACAGACTGGAATACGTAGTTACCAAATAGACATAAAATTTGAAATTTTATGAAATAGAATGGGAAGAATTCTTTTTAAGAGTTAAAGTATTATGAAACTTATTTTAATCATGATACTTCATACTATTTCGAAAATATACATATTTTCTAAAATCCTGACTCCGCATTTAGATGCCAGTGACTACATTTGTAATTACCCACTAACAACACGTAATGGCGTCGCCGTTCGATTCAAAGCAGAACTTTTTACTTTTTGAAACATTTGATTATTATTTGCGACTAAACAGAAAGCGAAGGGGAGAAAACTGTATCTTAGAGTGAATCTGTTTATATCTAGCGATAATTACAAGGACAGCAAAACAAATAAGTCAAATGTGTTGCAGTAAAAACTTTTAGTTGTCGAAAAAATACATGTCATTATCAATAGCATTATATTCATATCGATAATCGTCCCAACCTTCTTCCATCGATGATAATTACGATTATCGATCTAAATCACCAGCCCTAGAAGGGATACAATGTAGTTATTGACTGTGCTGACAATACTCAAATAATCTTTTTTTTCAAATGATGTTTGGGTGGGCACTATATGAAGTACTGAGTGTTCACTGACCAGCTGGTGTATATGGAGTGTCTATTGACTTACCAGCTGGTGTATATGGAGTGTATATCTACTGACCAGCTGGTCAATATGGAGAGTATATCTACTGACAAGCTCGTGTATATTAAGTGTCTATTTACTGACCAGCTGGTGTATATGGAATGAATATCTACTGACCAGCTGGTGTATATGGAGTGTCTGTTGACTGACCAGCTGGTGTATACAGCGTTAGAAATTGGCACCAGTCCTATAGTCCTTGCTAAACTACCCAATAGTTAAGGTATCACAAGGACTAGTAGAAATTTGCCATTTTTAAGGGGTTTGCTTTATGTTATCATTATCAGGACTAGTGGCCTGAAACTGTTAGTTTCTACCCCTGGTATATGGAGTGTATATCTACTGACCAGCTGGTGTATATGGAGGGTTTATCTCCTGATCAGCTGGTCTATATGGATTATCTATCTACTGACCAGCTGGTGTATATGGAGTTTCTGTTGACTGACCAGCTGGTGTATATGGAGTATCTATCTACTGACCAGCTGGTGTATATGAAGTATATATATCTTCTTGTTTAATATGGGATACATCTAACTACGTGTTTCTCAGTTCTCTGCCAAACTTCCCCACAACCCCACAACCCCACAACCCCACTTCCCTGACCACCCAACTTCCCCCATCACCCCACTTTCGCCGTACCCTGTTAGGTGTCAGCAACATTCCTACGACTGGAAGCAAAGTTCCAGACTCTTCTCCATTTCTTCTCAGACATTGACTTTGTCGCAGTCATAACGGAAGACCTGGGAAGATCTGCGTGATGAGCATGATGAGTGGGCCCATTGGGTTCAACTGTTTGTTCATCCTGATAAGATTCTCCTTACTTGATTGTCATCATCAAAGGTCACCAGCACAAAAAATGTGCTGATGGGCAATATGTATTCAGTCACTAATGAAGCATCTGATTAGCTCCATAAAACATATCTCCTCTGCAGCTTTCTTCATCTCTTGGTGAACTGGTTACTTTATCTCTTGATGAAGGGGTTAAGCCAGAATTCTCACACAGTGTGCGCAGGGAAAGAGATGTGTCATCCATTTTAAGTTTGATTTGAAGACTGATCCTGTGCTGAACCTAGTGAGTTCATGTGTTTGAAGTCATGATGAGAGGCTCCTGGAATACGAAAAGTCTGTGGTTGCATAGTTATGAACTAGCTGTGTAAATAAACCTGTACGATTCCTCACATTGGTTCAACGCTGTATGAAGTGGGACACTCACCCAGTCACTCTACATCACATAAAAAAAAGGAAATGAGGCACCCTGTATGAGGTGTAAAACTCAGTCTAAGTCACATAAATAGTCCCTAAAGCCCTTAAAAACAGCAAATTTCTACTAGTCTTTATGGTACCTTAACCATTGGGCAGTTTGGCAAGGACTATAAGACTAAAGTACTCATGGAAATGAAAAAACCCTGTTTTGCTGGAATTAATAATCGACACAAAGCATTACGTAGATGTAAATACGAAATAACAAAACAACTGGAAAAGTACTAGTCTTGACATGGCAAAAACAGGCTATAGGCATTATGCATTATCAAAACAACAATAAAAATAACAACTATGTTTATGTACATAATAATAATGACATATAAGTTGTTGTTTGAGAAGGGAATATGTTACTTTTACGTTCTGATATTTTGACGATGATTCACTGTCCCACAATCATGACAATGCCACTCACAAATCACTAACCACTGACAAATCACATGCAGGTGGGTTTCAAGCACCTGTTTTCACCTGTCGTCAAGGTGTCATAGGTCATGGACATTCACCTTGATTTACTAACATCTGGTTATGCTCAGTTTCACAATAGTCTGTTTTGTTCATATTTTTACATACTTTTACGTGTAAAAAGACATAAAAACCTTTGATACGCTGTATTTGTGCCAAGGCCCCATTTGTACTAATTGAGTTGTTTGAATATTTATATATTTTGTATATTAACTGCATTTATTTAAAATCTGAGATCGAAAAAAGTTTTTTTTTCATTTCAGTGAGTACTTTAGTGCCAGTGTTTACTGCCATTGATATACACTCAAACACAAAGCCATCAGCCATCACAAGATAATTTGTGTCATGTCAGTGTTGTAGAATAGATAAGAAATACCACGTATTGGAATGATTCAATCTGTTCAACTCGTTCAAACCTAAACTGTGTACTTTGAAATACTGTCCCTGCCATAATCAATGTTGGAATCTAGTGTTGTTCTGCTTCATTGTTGAAGTACCCAACTCCTGTACCCAGAGCTTATAGCATATTTACATAATCCATGATCCACGAGCATGAAGTGGAGTTTTGATGACTACAGTAATCTCATCATTATTTGCTTTTCCTTCATGTTTCTCCATGTTCCCCATTAAAGAACACAAGATGTTTATGAAATGAATTCACCGCATAAGCTCCCTGATATTTAAGTAAAGAGAAAGCTAAAGAAGTAACGCGTCGTGACCGCGAGTCAGTTTGTTAATAACATACATCAGCATGATCAGCGAACGTATAATTCCAGTTTTACGATGTCATGCAGCAGACCCTAGTTAGGCTGGAAGTGATGCTTGGTGAATACACTGTATTGATTTCACTACAGCCCGATATAATATTGACCGGTGTTGTGTTTCGTTGCCGTCAGTTCTGTAAATCGCAGCGTGCGCTGCGGCCGCGAGGGCCACAGGGATGGGGGAATAATGGCCGCAATTGGATTGTGATTGTATCTGACTGCCGGGGCAACTTCAGTCGGTGCTAATTACATTCATGTTGATTGGGGGCCTGTTATGACGAGCCGTATAACATTGGATGCGTTTATGTTGAGCTGGTTGGGCCATCAGATGTGTAAACATATTACTGAGCTGACAACACAGTTTGTGATGGAGCTGCTGGTTGGTTGGTTTGTTGTTTAATGCCGCACTCAGCAATATTCCAGCTATATGACGGTGGTCTGTAAATAATAAAGTCTGGACCAAACAATCCAGTGATTGACATCATGAGCATCGGTCCACACATTTGGGATACAATGACATGCATCAACCAAGTCAGCGAGTCTGACCACCCGGTCCCTAAAGTCGCCTCTTACGACAAGCATGGGTTGCTGAAGACCTGTTCTGACCCGGATCTTCACGGGTCGAGCTGTTGGTATCGGATCCTGTACCTACAATGTTGAGTAGGGCGAAGTGGTTGAAAACAATTCAGCTGAATGACACCTTAATTTATGAATTGCTTCCCTTGAATGTGCCAGGATCCACAGGTTGAGTCAAATTCAACCAGATTGTTCTCTGCTTTTTGGAGACCACCTCTGTAGATAGAGCATCAGCCCTCAAAACATGTATACGATTCCCCTACAGCCTGAATGGTGATAACATATACAACTCCCCTAAAGCCTGAAGAGTAATAACATATACAACTCCCCTAAAGCCTGAAGAGTAATAACATATACAACTCCCCTAAAGCCTGAATAGTGATAACATATACAACTCCCCTAAAGCCTGAATAGTGATAACATATACAACTCCCCTAAAGCCTGAATAGTGATAACATATACACCTTTCCTTGAGCCTGAATAGTGATAACATTTACACCTTTCCTTGAGCCTGAATAGTGATAACATATACACCTTTCCTTGAGCCTGAATAGTGATAACATTTACACCTTTCCTTGAGCCTGAATAGTGATAACATATACACCTTTCCTTGAGCCTGAATCATTGTGAATAGTGATAACATTAACAACTCCCCTAAAGCCTGAATAGTGATAACATATACACCTTTCCTTGAGCCTGAATAGTGATAACATATACAACTCTCCTTGAGCCTGAATAGTGATAACATTTACACCTTTCCTTGAGCCTGAATAGTGATAACATATACACCTTTCCTTGAGCCTGAATAGTGATAACATATACGACTCTCCTTGAGCCTGAATAGTGATAACATTTACACCTTTCCTTGAGCCTGAATAGTGATAACATATACACCTTTCCTTGAGCCTGAATCATTGTGAATAGTGATAACATTAACAACTCCCCTAAAGCCTGAATAGTGATAACATATACGACTCTCCTTGAGCCTGATGTTATAAGTCCCCTATTGATACCCATTAACATCAGACAAACACAATCCAGCAAGTTGCATGTCTGGATGAGTAGCCAAGTCCCCCTTTGGCTGGTAACCCCCCAAGGAAGTGTGTGGTGTGACATCAAGAGACTTATGTCATAAAACGGAAGGTCCAGGGTTCGATCCTTGGCCGCGTCATACAAAAAGACGTTAAAAGATTGTACTTGTTGTTACCCTGTCTGGCGCTCGGCATTAAGGGGCTAAAACAAGGACTGGTCGGCTCGGAGTCAGTATACTGTGTCTGAGTGGGGTATTCATGTTAAACTGCGGCATGGTATCTCAGTGAGCTAGCACTATAAATCGGCATCAGTCCGGACTAGCACAAGCAGCCACACACACACATACACGTGCATGCACGTCGCTATATAAGTGCAATAATCTTGGACGCGACGTTAAACCCAATTTCACCTCACCTATGTCATAAAACCCACGATGTCCTGCTTCAGAGTGAAAACACATCAGCCTTTGCGGCATGTGAATCTTAATTACTCTGCATTTTCATGTTATGTGTTTGTTCAATTTCTATTCCCCTGTCTTCTTTGCCTGCAATATATGGAAGCACCTGCTGCATCCATTGCGAGCTTCAGCCATCATCTGCCTGTAAAACCTTATCTCCCTCAATGCCAGACAATCAATATTTCTTGTAATTATTGTCCAAGTGTTTAAATGAAGGATGTTTTCATGACTTGAAAATGTTTCTCTCCAGCTTGCAAGGAGTTCTCTCTTGAAGACCAGAGAAATATTTTGTGTGGCTTTTGCCCTTGTGAAACTGATTCAGGAAGTATTCTTGTTTGTTTGTAGCCCCTCTCAGCAACATACCAGTCATTGCAAGACAGGATCGGGTGGTCAGGCTTGCTGACTTGGTTGATGCATGTCATCGCATCCCAATTGCGTGGATCAATGCTCATATCAGTCATTGGATTGTCTGATCCAGACACAATTATTTACAGACCACCGTCATATAGCTGGAGTATTGCTGATTGTGGCGTTAAACAACAAACAAACAAGCATTGTTCATATTGTTTCTGTTACTATGGTTTCAGTGCTGTATTGAGCTTCGTTGCTGGTAGATAATCACAACAGTGTATAATTTTTGCTTTACAGGCAAGAGTAAAGAAGCTGAAATTAAAAGAATCAACAAAGAATTGGCCAACATCAGAAACAAGTTTAAGGGTAAGTAGATAGCCCCTTAACATCATGCTTCCAATCAATCAGCTGTCTGGCATGTCCTGGGTTTGATGCCCCGAGTCGCCCAGTATCCTTGGTTACCATACACAAGCTCTACCGTATGCATTGCTTCAGGCTCTCCTCCCACATCAGCAGGGATAATGCTAGGTTAGGGCCTTGTACTTTTTGCCCCTAAATTTGAAAAATGGCCCACATTTTTAAATACAATGGGGCATTTTAACATTGTGCTGTATGGGCAAGTGTTGGTGTACCCCTGGAATATATGAAATTTTCACATAAAAGGCCCACGTCAAAACAATTCCTGGGGTGAACCCTGCATTACTATGAGAACCTGTAATAAAAATGTACCAATATGTATCAACTTAGAGTCACACTCACTCACTCACCCACCCACTCATTCACTTGCTGTGATATTGCTTGAATATTGGTGTCACATGAACCCCAGCTCACTGAATATCAAATCTGGCATGTCAGCAGCTTTGGTGTTGGAATGTTCTCTGAGTGCAGTGGAAATCACAAGTGTTGTGAAATATGAAGTCCCCGAGTTTTGTCACTATGCTACAGGAAGTCAGGTAGAACATGTGTTTTAGGCCTGAATCAAAATGGACTCAATGGAAAGCAAGCTGTGTGGACCTGTAGAGAACTGAATATTCTGTTACCTTTCTTGTATTTGCTAGTGGTTGTTTTGGCATCACAGTAACATCCTATGTGGAGGATAGATATCGGTGGCAGTAACCTTGCTGCACACTCACTCCTCCAGCCTGACCTCCCTTGTATGTGTCAAAGACTAGCCTACAGACAGCCTGACACACCTCCCTTGTATGTGTCACACTCACAGAGACTAGCCTACAGACAGCCTGACACACCTCCCTTGTATGTGTCAGAGAGACTAGCCTACAGACAGCCTGACACACCTCCCTTGTATGTGTCACACTCACAGAGACTAGCCTACAGACAGCCTGACACACCTCCCTCGTATATGTCACAGAAACTAGCCTACAGACAGCCTGACACACCTCCCTTGTATGTGTCAAAGACTAGCCTACAGACAGCCTGACACACCTATCTTGTGTATGTCACAGAGACTAGCCTACAGACAGCTTGACACACCTCCCTTGTATATGTCAGAGAGACTAGCCTACAGACAGCCTGACACACTTCCCTTGTATGTGTCAGAGAGACTAGCCTACAGACAGCCTGACACACCTCCCTTGTATATGTCACAGAGACTAGCCTACAGACAGCCTGACACACTTCCCTTGTATATGTACAGAGACTAGCCTACAGACAGACTGACACACCTATCTTTTATATGTCAGAGAGACTAGCCTACAGACAGCCTGACACACCTCCCTCGTATATGTCAGAGAGACTAGCCTACAGACAGCCTGACACACCTCCCTTGTATATGTACAGAGACTAGCCTACAGACAGCCTGACACACCTATCTTGTATATGTCACAGAGACTAGCCTACAGACAGCCTGACACACCTATCTTGTATATGTCACAGAGACTAGCCTACAGACAGCCTGACACACCTATCTTGTATATGTCAGAGAGACTAGCCTACAGACAGCCTGACACACCTCCCTTGTATATGTTACAGAGACTAGCCTACAGACAGCCTGACACACCTCCTGACACACCTCCCTTGTATATGTTACAGAGACTAGCCTACAGACAGCCTGACACACCTCCCTTGTATATGTCACAGAGACTAGCCTACAGACAGCCTGACATACTTCCCTCGTATATGTCAGAGAGACTAGCCTACAGACAGCCTGACACACCTCCCTTGTATATGTACAGAGACTAGCCTACAGACAGCCTGACACACCTATCTTGTATATGTCAGAGAGACTAGCCTACAGACAGCCTGACACACTTCCCTTGTATATGTACAGAGACTAGCCTACAGACAGCCTGACACACCTATCTTGTATATGTCAGAGAGACTAGCCTACAGACAGCCTGACACACCTATCTTGTATATGTCAGAGAGACTAGCCTACAGACAGCCTGACACACCTCCCTTGTATATGTACAGAGACTAGCCTACAGACAGCCTGACACACCTCCCTTGTATGTGTCAAAGACTAGCCTACAGACAGCCTGACACACCTATCTTGTATATGTCAGAGAGACTAGCCTACAGACAGCCTGACACACCTCCCTTGTATGTGTCACAGAGACTAGCCTACAGACAGCCTGACACACCTATCTTGTATATGTCACAGAGACTAGCCTACAGACAGCCTGACACACCTCCCTCGTATATGTCACAGAGACTAGCCTACAGACAGCCTGACACACCTCCCTTGTATAGGTCACAGAAACTAGCCTACAGACAGCCTGACACACCTCCCTTGTATGTGTCAAAGACTAGCCTACAGACAGCCTGACACACCTATCTTGTATATGTCACAGAGACTAGCCTACAGACAGCCTGACACACCTCCCTTGTATATGTCACAGAGACTAGCCTACAGACAGCCTGACACACCTATCTTGTATATGTCACAGAGACTAGCCTACAGACAGCCTGACATACTTCCCTTGTATATGTCAGAGAGACTAGCCTACCTACAGCCGACTAGAAAGAGGATTGGCAAATTGTTTGTCAAGAATTGTAGCTCATGCTATCAACCACTGGTTTGCCAGATTTGATTATTTACAGGCTGCTTTGATATAACTGGAGTATTAGTGACCATTGCATAAGAAATAAAACAGTAAGGAAACTGTCATTGTATTCTGGAAAATATGCAACTATTAGTTGCAAAAACCTATTAAAAATACTGAAAACCACGCCTATTCACACACCTCCAGGCCTCATTGTGCAGGGTTTCCATTTATTGGATATGAAAAGAAAACATTCACACCCTCAAGGATTCGTTAAGTTTTCCTTTCACAAGAAGAAGTAATGGGGTTACAATGTAGGCAACATGTCCTCCAGTGGCCAGGGTGTGGACTAGGGGGCGATGCTCCATGTGTTTTGTAATGTTGGGTAAATGTCAGCCAGATGGCGGGGGCACTGCCTGCTGTAGGCATGTACACCAGTCTGCAACATACACACACACATATATACAGCTATGTGTGTCACTGTCTGCTTCGTGTAGCACACTTGCTGGCTCAGCTTCTCCATGCCACCTTAGAAATTGGCACTCGTCCTGTATACATGTGTATAGGGCTGCAACGAATACACTATGAGGCGAATACGATTTGTATCATGAATATAGGGTAACGAATACGAATATTTATTCACGAATACAATAACAAGTCAGAAGCTGATGTATTATTTGTTATATTCAGTGAAGCAATAACAACATACATTATTTAACATGGTTTGTTAATGATTAATATATTATACATTTATATAATGCACTTACACAGGTTCTCGTATCTGCTCAAATGTGACAATGACTAGTGACCACAATACTGTCAAATTAAATAGTATAAGTGTGTTGTCTTTTGAAGAAATTTATGCATATAATATTTTCTTATGGATATTTTTATGTAAATGCACATGCTTGCATATACATAAATATTTGATTCTAGTGACCACAAATACAGAATTCAATTCATGAATGGATACGATTTGATTCACCGAACACAAGAGTGAATCGTAACAGCCCTAGTCCTGTAGTCCTTGTCAAATTATATAAAATATATAATAGTTAAGGTATCATAAGGACCAGTAAAGATTTGTCATTTTTATGGGTTTTGCTCTCTGTTATCATTATAAGGACTAATGGACTAAAACTGTTAGTTTCTCCCACTGCCATGTCTCTGGTGTCATGAGGTTTTGCCGCTATACTGTTTGCATCTAGAGCCCCTAAATCTTTGTCTTCCAGTTGCAGCATCAAGGTTATATCATGGACACCTTGACTTCCATGCTTAATGGTGACCACGTTTTACCATTGTACAGCACAGGCCTCAATTTATCTGTATAATACATGCACAGGTGCAACCTGTTATTGAAAAGGGGAACCTCGGCGGTAGAAGCTAACATCTTTAGTCCACTGGTTCTTATAATGATAACATATAACAAAACCCTTAACAATTTCTACTAGTCCTTATGATACCATAACTATTGGGCAGATTGGCAAGGACTATGGGACTAGTGTCAATTTCTAACACTGAACCTAATATTTGTCACATCATGGATCTTTGAACACATTACCTCTCAGCTTTATTTACTATACTACATCACTAATCCCTGTGTTTTGTGAATTTTCATGCTTTCTTTGGCTTGACATCACAAAATGGTGGACACTTCAAGATTATGTGCACGTTCCTGAAACTTTCTGCAGCAATATGCCATTAATTTGTGTGACACGAGCAGCAGACCTACCTGTGTTTCAACTTTGATAAATTTATGGGATCACCGTGTTTTGTCTGGTGCAACTAGGTTTTCATGTCAACATGCACCTGGTGCAAGTTAATCAAGTCCTGCAGTTGGATGTCACAGGGTCTTGTCACTGCTGCTAACAGGTTAAGTTTTGTGGGCCAATAGCTTTAGTACAACAGCCGGACACAACAAGGTCCTTGGGACCCCTCTTGTTCAACATCGTCTTCCCCAAAATCAACAGATGAATCCTCTTTAAGATTGCAATACAAAAATATTTTGATCACTTCATAAACATGATGTTACCTTAACTGCTGTGGGTTCCAGATTCTCCAAGAGAGTTCATTAATGTTTGGGGGTAAATTCCAAAATAATTATCTTCCTTGTCCTACTTCGGGGTTGTTGTTTTTCATTTTATCAATTGTGTGTACTATTGTCCTGAAAACTGCTAACAGTCTTCCATGACAGGTGCAGTTTTCAGGACAAAAGTACAGGACTGCTAACAGTCTTCCAAAACAGGTGGGGGCGGTCGGGTAGCCTAGTGGTTAAAGCGTTCGCTCGTCACGCCGAAGACCCTGGTTCGATTCCCGACATGGGTACAATGTGTGAAGCCCATTTCTGGTGTCCCCCGCCGTGATATTGCTGGAATATTGCTAAAAGCGGCGTAAAACCATACTCACTCCATGACAGGTGACACTCATGTGTTAATCTAATTGATTTGACCATGTTGGGACTCAGTGTGTACACACACATGGTGGAGATTGCATGGCAAGGAGAGACTGATTATCAGGGTAATGAAGACGGCAGTTGGATTTGTTTGGTTTGATGCTAACAAGTTTCAATTTGATTTCAGCATGAATTAATGTCAGTGTGCAACTGAAGTGTTAGACTGAGCGTGTATGATCTGGTGAGAATGATGTGTAATGTTGTTTATTAACTCAGAACTGTAATTTATCATCAGTGATAGACTTGGACTCATGCAGGCTGTGACTTAATCCACTTGTCTGAAGCCCTTGTCATGTAAAGTTGTGTTTGGTCTTGTAGGCTTAGCTAAAAGTAGTACACATTGTAACACTCGACTTGAAAAAGATGCTCAGAGCCAAGAGCCAAAATAAACACCTACATGCGTTGGATGTTTTTGATGTGTTAAACTAAAGACAGTACCGTAAACACCAACACCAGAAGTACCATGCCAACAAATTTGTACTGAAGTACCCATTTTATCCTGTTATTACAGTGATCTGATAAATCTGTTTACAAAATGTGTTCATTGTGCATCTGGACTTAGGGTAATAATCTATTTTATTGTTATTTTATTAAAATTTTATTCAATATTGTTCACATGAATTTTTACGAAATAGTGTGTATCGTGAACCAACTCACGGTTATTTTCAGCAACCACTGTCAGATAATCACTATTGGCGCCCTGAAACGAACCTCCAGCAACAGAGAGTGGATAGATGTATGATATGTTCCTGACGTTGACTTGCTGAAAGTCATTTCTTGTAGTTTGACTATTATGTGTCAACATAAAGTTTTCGTGTTCAGAATGGCTAGATCGCGGGAAGTTTCCACTGTGACTGGTCAAACGGTTCCATTTGTAAAATATAATCAGCTGTACCAAAGTAAAATATGCCTCAGGAGGATGTGTTTAGGTACACAGCCTACTGTCTGGGTGTGACGTGATCACTATGTGATATGGCTGTTATATCATGTTGATAGCACAGAGAACATGTCAATAGAGATATGATAACACGATAACACATACATGTGAGCTTTGCTGGTAATGTCTCTGAGACACTCTGTGTTATCACCAAACTGTAAATACAATCATTACACAGCGTTAGTTTATTGACAGATCTTTTCCTAATTGTCCTGAAATAAATTGGAAACTTGTCAGGGATAAGTAATGTCAAGACAACCCCAAGCATTCTGTGTTTCGGTTAAAAGATTTGGGGAACATGTATACTCTA
Organism: Haliotis rufescens; assembly: GCF_023055435.1. NCBI lineage: Eukaryota > Metazoa > Mollusca > Gastropoda > Lepetellida > Haliotidae > Haliotis > Haliotis rufescens. Next base: position 59,655,632 of record NW_025964334.1, read on the forward strand.
AACATTTTAAAGGTCGATCGGGTAGCCAAGTGGTTAAAGCGTTCGCTCGTCACACCGAAGACATGGGTACAAATCCTGACATGGGTTCAATGTGTGAAGTCCATTTCTGGTGTCGCCCACCGTGATATTGCTGGAATATTGCTAAAAGCGGCGTAAAACCATACTGACTCACTCACTATAACAATTTACTGTTGATTTATAATGAAATTAACAATCTTTCACAAATACAATCCAAACATGTTTCGCAAGTCAATGACTGATGAACAAAACAACACATTGCAACACTTGCTGGTACACAACCTTCCAGGTATGTGAACTACTCAAAAGAAGTTAAGGATCACCCGATTCTTTCATATTGGTAAACATGGTAAAGGTAATCTGTCATGGCATGAGAGATTAACTATTGTAATATGAAAGAATCAGGTGATCCTTAACTTCTTTTGAGTAGTATATAACAGAACTCCACACAGCCAACATGGTGTATGGTAGCAGGCAGATTAAGTAAAGCCCATGTTATAAATCAGTTACACTTCAGTTTGTTGCTTCATGGTGCAACCAGGGCTTGAGGGATTATGTTCCATTCAGCCTAAGACCACCTATAAACCTCGATCCCGCTGCCGTCGTAATCCTGGGAAAGTCTGTGCTGACATTGAAGGGTGCTTGTGGTTGTCATTAATGTTTCATGGTCGTTTTGCAGTCAAGGTGAAGTCATTACTGTTTCACAGAATTGAATTTCAAGGATGGGTGGTGTTTTCTCTACAGGGTCAGGTTTCCTTCTTCTCCATGAACTATGTTTTGTTGAAGACACTCATTGCTTGTATGCTGTGGAGGATGGCATCAGAGATGGACCCCGTCTCTTCGTTTGCCTCCTCCTCACCAAGGCACAAATCTATAGTCACTGCTCTGTAACTCACCAACTCACCCTCAAGTATTCACTCACCGACTTGCCCGTTCAGTCACTGACTCAACCAATCATACATTCACTCACCATCTCACCCATTCACTTACCATGCTTACCGACTCGCTTGTTCACTTGATGTCTCGCTACGTCACCATGCTGTACTAACCTTTTACTTAGTCACTATGCTCCATCTCGCCCTACCTTACCCCACCCTGCACCCTGCCCTATCTTGTTCTTCGTTGTGCCAACTTAGCCTACCTTACCCACCTTACCCCACCCTTTCCCACCTTACCAAACCTTCCCCCACCTTACCCCACACTCCTCATCTTACCCCACATTGCCACACCTTACCCCACCCTCCCCCACCTTGCCCCACCCTTCCCCACCTTACCCCACCCTTTCCATCTTACCCCACATTGCCACACCTTACCCCACCTTGCCCTACCCTCCTACCTTACACCACCTTGCCCCACCCAACCATGTTCCCCCACATTGCCCCACCCAACCATCTTCCCCCACATTCCCCCACCTTACCTAATATTGCCCCACCCTCCTCCACCTTACCCCACCTTGCCCAAACCTTCCCCACCTTACCCCATCCTCTCCCATCCTCTCCACCTTGCCCCACCTTTTAGTCAAGGCAGCACCTCCTCAGGGCTCTCCTGACCATGAGTCTTGTTTTGTTGAGCTATTGATTACTGTAGGAAGCACTGTGGATGTTAGTGGACATGAGGCCTTTGATGCCTGCCACTCTAGGGATGTACTTCCCAGTGCTAGACTGCAATCTGCCATTTACACCAGGACTTGCACTGATAGACCACATCTCCTCAGGGACAAGTTTCCCCAGCCGATCATATTGCTTATTTACGTGTTCATCAAGCTGTTGAATACGAGGAAGATTCTGTGTGCGGTACCACATTTACTCTCTTCAGTTGAGATTGGTTTTCATGTTATGTTACAATTTGGATTTGATTTACATTGAGATGAATCATCAGCTATTATATATATGCAAGATACGTACAATAGTCCAGTTGACAAATGAGGCTTTGCATAATTCAAGGTTCTATTTGTTTATATCATCATATATGATCATGACAAGAGCTTTTAAGTTACAGGGAGATGTCAGTGAACAAGTGTGTGTGTGTGTGTCTCTGTGTGTCTCTGTGTCTGTGTATGTGTGTGAGTGTGTGTGCGTGCGTGCATGCGTGTCTCTGTGTGTGTGTGTGCGTGCGTGTGTCTGAGTGTGTGTGCGTGTGTGCGCGTGTGTGTGCGCGTGCGTGCGTGCGTGTGTGCGTGTGTGTGTGTGTGTGTGAACATTTTTGTATTTCCTTCGTCGTTTTAAAAGTGACTATCATCATGTCAATATTTTGCAAAACAGTTATTTTAAGTATTCAGACTTTGAACGTCGCAAGCTGGTTCAGAAATTTGTCTGTTAGCAACAAAAACAAATTTTTCAAAACCTGTAACATGGTGAATAAAGTCATTGGCATCTCTTTCTAGGATATCAGCGGTATTTTGAACAGCAAATAGTTGATAATGCAGAAACAAATATTAAGGGATAACGAGCATGTTTTACATTGGGAGTATCAACTCCTTCCTACTGGCTGCCGTCTATGATTGCCGATATGGAGAACAAATGTTCATACGAGACTTTAAATTTATAATAAGTTAAGTGATAATAATTATGGTTTGTTCATTCGCTAGTGCCAAATTTAATGTCAATTACAATTGTGTTTATTATTGTTCAAAGCAGTTTTAAGCCAAACGCACACACTCAGCAGCAAAAACTGCTGTAGTGGCTCGTATGTTGACACTCCCATACTGTTTGTCACTTGATGGAAGGAAAGGGTCCAGAGAACTACTAACAACAGAGTTGAAGATTAAGAATGACAGATGTCCTTTTCATAAAACTGATGTCATGAATCAAGTTTGGGGGTTGGTTTCCAGTGCAGAAAGACAGGAGTGACCTCTTAATTTAAGATTGGAAGAGTTGGGTAGCCTAGTGGTTACGGTGTTGATTAATTGACTGGCAGACCTGTGTTCGAATCCCCACATGGGTACAATATGTGAAGCCCCACCCTGATATGATTTGAATATAGTTTAAGGTGGCTTAAGACCCTATTCACTCCTCACACTGACTGTTTGTTGTTTATTGTCGCACTCAGCAGTATTCCAGGTTTATGACGGTGGCCTTTACTGACGGCACTGGAGAGGCCGTTCATGCTTAAAGGTGGTGCCTGTCGTAATGGATGACTATCTGTTGCAGGAGACAAGACCCTCGATGGCTACCAGAAGAAGAAATATGTCTGCAAGCTGCTGTTCATCTTCCTGCTCGGACACGACATTGATTTCGGTCACATGGAGGCAGTCAATCTTCTCAGCTCCAACAAATATACAGAAAAACAGATTGTGAGTATCAGGATTTCCCAATACCAAAAAATCAACAATCCCATTACCAGATAAATCCCCCCAAGGGCAGTACGTGTTTTTTGACTGAATAGTGATTACCTTTCTTCACTTGTTTATTCAAATGTTCAAAGAATGTTGTTCTTTGAACTGCTTATGTTGAAAGTCTGCCAACAACATAGTATTCCCTGTTGCTGTTTCCGTCACACAAAGAAATTGAAAACTACAAGCGGCGCAGTAGCGAGAAATACATTTGCTGATATGATTTAAATAGAGTTTTATGTACAGGTTTTTGAAGGAGGCTTTCAGATTTACTCATTTGTGAGGATGTTCTGAAAATTTGTTTAATAATTATGTTCATAAAATCACGATGGTGGGTCATTGGGTTAATTACCTGTCTTGTCTTGCTGGGCTCGATTCCCTACACCACCGTAGACATCTGGGAAAGAATAGGTCTTCATGCATGCCAGAAGAGGTGATTGTGCTTGTCGTAAGAGGTGATTGTGCTTGTCGTAAGAGGTGATTGTGCTTGTCGTAAGAGGTGATTGTGCTTGTCGTAAGAGGTGACTTATCCTTGTTGTAAGAGGCGACTAATGGGATCAGGTGGTCAGACTCGCTAACTTGGTTGAAGCATGTTATTGTCAATGCAATGCTCATTATATCAATCACTGGATTGTCTGGCCCAGACTTGATTATTGACAGACCACCATCATATAGCTGGAATTATTTTAGTAACCACAAATTTGTTAAAATCTGATGGCTTCCCCCATAAACATCTCCAAATTTTGGACCACTCTCCATTGCAAAGAAGTTTCAGCTGAAAAGGAAAATATCCATTTTCATCCCTGAACCACTAACTCACTCACTCACTCACTCACTCACTCACTCACTCACTCACTCACTCACTCACTCACTCTGTCTGCAGGGCTACCTGTTCATCTCCGTGCTCATCAGTGCTAGCAGTGATCTCATGAAGCTGGTCATACAGTCAATCAAGAATGACCTCGGCAGTCGCAACCCCATCCACGTCAACCTGGCACTGCAGTGCGTCGCCAACATCGGCAGCCGTGAGATGGCCGACACTCTCAGCTCCGACATTCCTAGGCTGCTGGTCTCGGGGTAAGACACAAAACAAGTTTTGTAACCAATGGAATTTAAACTAAAGCACAGGTGGGGGCACCTGTTACCCAGTTAGCTGAGGTGCTGCAAGGATTTGTATCCCACAGAGATGCCACAATCCTATGATCCTGTGTTCAAATCCCTGATTTGTCCAAATAAAGGTTTGCGATGTTACTGCATCATACGACAGGTAATCTGTGCATGTCGGTTTTTCCAAAGTGGTAAACAGCCATCACTGCAAAACTGCAAACCTTTCATAGACTGAAATACTGTCCTAAGCATAGTACCTATGCTCATTTCTTTGTTTCATTGTATGGTAGAAAGTTGTTACTGAAATAAAAAAGATAGTGATTCAATTTGCCTCCCAGCATCACATCGTTGAGATCTCAGTTCCATCCCTCCCAGTTCCCCAATATTTCTTACATCTAGTTGATGAAGGTTATTGGAAACAAGTGATGTTTTCCCGCCTTGCGCATGCACAGATGCAGTGTGACAAAGTATAGGCTCTACCTCAAAACTATTGGGATAAATTGGCAGCGTAGAGGACGTCTGTTGAAAAAAAATAAAGATTTTATAGTGTGATTATTGTAAAAACGGAATTTATGGCTATGAGGTAGTATTCTCAGAATTATACACAGTGATAGCTATTGTTTGATTACTGAAATAAAAAAGATAGTGATTCAGTTTGCCTCCCATGTCACATCATTGAGATCTCAGTTGCATCCCTAGAGATGAGGGTTTGTTGTGTTGAGATTCTCCTGGAATAGAAACCTAACTGATGATATGAAACAAGATCCCCCTGATGACCCCGCAGGATCAGTGATGCTAAAAATGTGAAAAATAAGTCATAAGAATAAATTTCATGCAAGTCTGTTCCAGTGATATGATCCACTTTGTGTTGAGAAAAGAGTTGTTAACAATGATACGGATCACTCTCAGTATTCCTCAGAGACCTGTGTGTTATCTCCAGTATATATTATCATTGATATTTTAGACCCATTCCATACTGTAACTTCGATTTGAGTTTCATTTGAATGACTGTGCTAAATTCTGAGAGTGACATTCTGCGGATTCTACTTATTGACTGTTACAAGCTATGGTAGCGAATGGATCTAGGCTATTTATCACAATATATAAGATAGCTATGCGATAAATCGCAAAGAACAATGAAGAATGAAACCTGGTTTATTTCCTGATAAAACCTTGTTTTATCATGACGCCATTTGTAGGGATTTGAATATGCACTCGCAACTTGATCATGTTGATGGCGTCATATATTGGACGACGTTACTTTTGAGGGGGAAGTGTCCAGTAAGTTGTTCCCCACAGATGTAGCTGGGCTATGCGGATCCTAAGCGTGAGAGATATGACAGTCAGTATTAGGAGAAAAGGTACAGATGATCAAAGTGAGGATTGTGAGAATGTGCGGAAAATACCAAACTTAACCCACCTGTTCGTGAAATGGACTTGTCCGACACTTTTCCTAAGGTCGAATTCGATTCATGGAGTCATCATTTGTAAGATTTGGGTAAATGTTTTTAAAACTTGTACTATTTATCAACATACTTTAGGAGGCTGTACATAATGTTGATATCTCATATAAGAAATAAAAGACAAGTGGGAGTTGTTTATTGTACAATAATACACTGCAGGGAGAAAAAAACACACTGCATTATCAAGGATGTTTTTTTCCTCTGGATACAAAGTAATCCATGAAGATTTCCATTGATGGCAATCCAGGTTCTCACTGCATGCATAATTGCCCTTCCAGCGACACGATAGACTCCGTGAAGCAGAGCGCCGCCCTGACCCTCCTGAAGCTGCTCCGGTCCTCCCACGACCTGATCCCCATGGGGGAGTGGACGTCCCGGATTGTCCACCTGCTCAACGATCAACACATGGTGAGAGACATGCACACTCTGCACACACCTGAATCTAGGGTTCTGACTCTTGGGTTCTGACTCTAGGGTTCTGACTCTAGGATTCTGACTCTAGGGTTCTGACTCTAGGGTTCTGACTCTAGGGTTCTGTCTCTAGGATTCTGACTCTAGGGTTCTGACGCTGTGAAAAACTTTTGTCAATAAAAAATTTAAAATTTCAGATTAAACATCACTAGACATGATGATTTACCATTTTGATTGTATATCTTGTTATGCTAGGCATTGTTTTATGCAGGGATTAAAATCACCATAAATTAAGCCGGAATTAGCAATCGGCTGTACACACGTGATTTCCCAATCTACTGGTGATAACGTGAAAACATACAGAGTAATAGAACGGAAAAGAATTGAGGATGCAATAAGGATTGCATCAACAAGATTAGCTTTGTTAATTCACTACGGATTTGTTCTGGCTTATGTGCCACACATAACATTTTGCTACAGATTTCGAGGACCAAGTTAATACCTTGGCTTAATTGAATTATCTACAGTCATATACGGTACAAGCCACTGAATGTTGCCCCTACAGAAAAACTGTTATCATGTTTAGAGTTCTCAAGCATTATGATAAATATTGAGATGTTTGATAAAGTTTTGTGAGAAATGAACGTTGACCAGCCTCGTTGTTTTTCAGGGCGTTGTGACGTCTGCAGCCAGTCTGATTGAGGCCCTGGTCAAGAAGAACCCAGAAGAATACAAAGGATGTGTCTCATTGGCTGTGTCCAGGCTCAGCAGGGTAAGTCACACCAGCAACAGGGGTGTGATGCAGGTCAGCAGGGGTGTGATGCAGGTCAGCAGGGGTGTGATGCAGGTCAGCAGGGGTGTGATGCAGGTCAGCAGGGGTGTGATGCAGGTCAGCAGGGGTGTGATGCAGGTCAGCAGGGGTACGATGCAGGTCAACAGGGGTGTGATGCAGGTCAGCAGGGGTGTGATGCAGGTCAACAGGGGTGTGATGCAGGTCAGCAGGGATACGATGCAGGTCAACAGGGGTGTGATGCAGGTCAGCAGGGGTGTGATGCAGGTCAGCAGGGATACGATGCAGGTCAACAGGGGTGTGATGCAGGTCAGCAGGGATACGATGCAGGTCAACAGGGGTGTGATGCAGGTCAGCAGGGATACGATGCAGGTCAACAGGGGTGTGATGCAGGTCAGCAGGGATACGATGCAGGTCAGCAGGGATACGATGCAGGTCAGCAGGGATACGATGCAGGTCAGCAGGGATACGATGCAGGTCAACGGGTACGATGAAGGTCAACAGGGGTGTGATGCAGGTCAACAGGGGTGTGATGCAGGTCAGCAGGGATACGATGCAGGTCAGCAAGGATACAATGCAGGTCAGCAGGGATACGATGCAGGTCAGCAGGGATACGATGCAGGTCAGCAGGGATACGATGCAGGTCAACAGGGATACGATGCAGGTCACCAGGGATACGATGCAGGTCAGCAGGGGCACGATGCAGGTCAGCAGGGATACGATGCAGGTCAACAGGGATACGATGCAGGTCAACAGTGATAGGTGGGGTACATATCAAGAGGGGTGCGATGCAGGTCAGCAGGGGTGCGATGCAGGTCAACAGGGTTAGGATGCAGGTCAAGAGGGGTGCGATGCAGGTCAACAGTGATAGGTGGGGTACATATCAAGAGGGGTACGTTTCAGGTCAACAGGGTTACGATGCAGGTCAACAGGGATACGATGCAGGTCAACAGTGATAGGTGGGGTACATATCAAGAGGGGTGCGATGCAGGTCAGCAGGGGTGCGATGCAGGTCAACAGTGATAGATGGGGTACATATCAAGAGGGGTGCGATGCAGGTCAGCAGGGGTGCGATGCAGGTCAACAGGGTTAGGATGCAGGTCAAGAGGGGTGCGATGCAGGTCAACAGTGATAGGTGGGGTACATATCAAGAGGGGTACGATGCAGGTCAACAGGGTTACGATGCAGGTCAACGGATGTGACGGATGATGTGATGAATGGATGATAGAAAAAGAAACATGCCAGCACGCTTGTTGTTTCAGATTGTGACGTCCTCCTACACAGATCTCCAGGATTACACATACTACTTCGTGCCAGCGCCATGGCTCTCCGTCAAACTCCTGCGACTCCTGCAGAACTACCCCCCTCCAGGTGAGACATGCTGCTGTGTTAGGAAACAAGGAAATGGCTCTTTACCTCACTCACTCATGAAATACAGGAGCTATCATCATGTGGCTAGGACTGCCCAGTATACCAGAAAACTGCAATGTGCTTTTCAAACTGTAAATATATTGCTGTGTTCCCCTATGCTGGGTTTAACAAATATAACAAGTTTTGTTATTATTTGTATTGTTTAACCAAATACAATATGAGATGAGAGAATCAAACCAATTCCGGTTTGCCAAACAATGTTAGGGACCCTGGCGCTATGTGGAAGGGCGGCTAGCGAGGGAACACTATACATGTTATGAAAGTGACTCTTGAGTTTATTCTTTTTATTCATGTATGAACATCCAGGACCTCAGATATGAGGTGGGCGTGACCAAAATGCAAATATCCGATTGGCCAAAAAATATTTCCGTATCCCTGGTTAGGGGATACATATTAATTGTGACGTGAGATTGGGTTGGATGGCTCGGGGATGGTCAAGGGCACTGCAGTTATCTGTGCAGAATTGCATCCCTTGGGCGCGCCATAAACTTGTGATCGTGTCTTGGATCCAGTGCACTCCGATTGTGTTTCTTGGTTTGTCAGCACCGTACCCATGGGTTTCACCAAAGTGGTCAACGTCAGAGGCCTCGATCTCTTTGGCTTTTCTCCCACATTGAGCTAACACACCGTGATATAACTGGAATCGTGTTTAAAGCATGTTAAACTGTAAAACCAACTTTCTCACTCTTGTTAGGGCAGTTATGTCTCTCTGCACACAATCTGATGTGTCCTTTTCTTCCACAGAGGACCCAAGTGTGCGGACCAGACTTACCGAGTGTCTGGAGACAATCCTCAACAAGGCCCAAGAACCTCCAAAGTCCAAGAAAGTCCAGCACTCCAACGCCAAAAACGCTGTCCTGTTCGAGGCCATCAACCTCATCATCCACATGGACAGCGATCCCAACCTTCTTGTCCGAGCATGTAACCAGTTGGGACAGTTCCTCCAACACAAGGAAACAAACCTCAGGTGCAGTTGTCTCCTCTTGTTTACCAGTCACCCAGCCACAACAAGGAAATGATTAGATTTTCAACCATGCCGGCCTCACTCCATTTCTCCTTGCATCTTTTTATAATTCCTGCAGAGGGAGAAAACAAATTTCCTTGCTTCATCAACACGGATGCTTTGTTCAGTTTGTTAAGAAATGTCAATCAGGTCTTGTTTTTTTATAAGAAATTGATAAAAGTCTAATCAGTTTTTTGTGGCTGGGTGAAAAGGTAGCTAAGTGGGAAGGATGTTTGGTGGGAATGTCAGAGACCAGATTTGTTTTCCAATTAAATGTAAAGCCCATTCTTGGTGTTCCGAGAGATACAAAATAGCACTAGTCCTATAGTCCTTGCCAAACTGCCCATAGTTGAGGTATCATAAGGACCAGTAGAAATGTTCCAATTTTAAGTGTTTGGCTACGTGTTACTTTAAAGGACTAGTATGTTTTTTCTATCCCTATGTTCCCCACCCTGATGTTCTGAAACACTGAGTCCTGATAGTGATGTCCAATCCATTTCCTGACATTCAACAGTCATCATTGGTCACACAGTCGCCATGTGGCTGGTGGTTAACACCTGGGAGGGAGCCAGTGAGCTTTTTTACCTCTTTAGTGACAAGTTATTTCTGGGTTTATTTTTGTTTTTGGCACAGGCTTTTAGGAAAAGTAAGTATTGCTAAACAAAATCTGATATGTTTGTATCAACGTAGGTGAAAATCATAATGACATGTGTTGATGAAATATGTTGTGAATGTTGCGTGATGTTGATCCTGCAATGTGTCCATGTTGTGTGGTGTTCATGCTGCGATGTGTTTGTGTTGTGTGGTGCAATGCGTTCATGCTGTGATGTGTTCATGCTGCGATGTGTTCATCTTGTGTGATGTTCATGTTGTGTGATGTTCATGTTGTGTGATGTTCATGTTGTGATGTGTTCATGTTGTGTGATGTTCATGTTGTGATGTGTTCATGTTGTGTGATTTTCATGTTGTGTGATGTTCATGTTGTGTGATGTTCATGTTGTGATGTGTTCATGTTGTGTGATGTTCATGTTGTGTGATGTTCATGTTGTGTGATGTTCATGTTGTGTGATGTTCATGTTGTGTGATGTTCATGTTGTGATGTGTTCATGTTGTGTGATGTTCATGTTGTGATGTGTTCATGTTGTGTGATTTTCATGTTGTGTGATGTTCATGTTGTGATGTGTTCATGTTGTGTGATGTTCATGTTGTGTGATGTTCATGTTGTGTGATGTTCATGTTGTGTGATGTTCATGTTGTGATGTTTTCATGTTGTGTGATGTTCATGTTGTGTGATGTTCATGCTGCGATGTGTTTGTGTTGTGTGGTGCAATGCGTTCATGCTGCGATGTGTTCATCTTGTGTGATGTTCATGTTGTGAGGTGTTCATGTTGTGAGGTGTTCATGCTGCGATGTGTTCATGTCACATGATGTTCATGCAGCTCGCTGTTCATGTTGCAGGTACCTTGCGCTGGAGAGCATGTGTCTGTTGGCCACGTCCGAGTTCTCTCACGAGGCAGTCAAGAAGCACCAGGACACGGTCATCACTGCCCTCAAGGTCAGTCTACAGCAGGCCATGTGTAGAAAGGGGGCCTAGATTCAAGTACCACTGCAGCACACTCCAGTGTACCATGTGCCTCACATAGCAGTGTGTTCATGGCACAGTGCATACGTGTGTGGTCTGGTGAAGGAATATCGTCCTGCATGTTTGCAGAGATCACTATCAGAACGCAGACTTGTTATTCAGAATTCAAAACTGAAAACGTTTTGATGTACACTTGTTGATGTAGCAGCTGATACTGGGAATGCCTTACCTGTTGATCTCAAATCTGCCTCTTCTGACTGACATCACTGTCTACACATCACATTGCGTCAACCTCATCGTCACTTCCATTGTATTACTTCCTCTTGTCTTGTCACGCATGATCATACACTGAGAGGTGTTTACCGCCATACCATAGATGGAACATTATTCTTTTCTTCCTCTTTTTTTATACTACTATTATTATGATTATGATTATTATTATCATTTTTTATCATTTTTATCATTTTTATTATTATTAATTGTATCATCTTGATCTGGCCAACACAATGTTTTCTTGTGGTACAGATCTCCTTGGAATAATGGAATTAAGATATTTTGTCAGTGGTGGTTTGATGTTAACGTCCCCTTCTATGGTGTGCATGTAAAACTGCTCCGTGTTCTGTGCAGACCGAGCGGGACGTGAGTGTGCGGCAACGGGCGGTGGACCTGCTGTACGCCATGTGTGACCGCACCAACGCGGAGGAGATCGTGGGAGAGATGCTAGAGTACCTGGAGACGGCCGACTACTCAATCCGGGAGGAGATGGTTAGTACCGTGTCATGGATGCGATATAGCCAGGTGCTGGAGCAGCTGTCAGTCAGCAAGGCCCCAAGGCAGATATTAAGTAAGAATGTCGTGAGAGGCGACACTCCCGGGTGGTCAAGGGACTTTGTGTGTGTCATTATATCTAGATGGGTGGGATGTTTCAATTACTGTTTTATCTGGTAGGAAAAGATTATCACGTAGGTTTGTTTGTAGATGGTAAATACCCTGTATTAGGAATATGAACATTTTATTTTAGCAAGCCAAATACAAAGTGTTTCTTCCTAATACATCACATTTACCTTCTCCACATACAATCATGATAGCCTATTTATCACATGATGTCATTCTTCAATTCTGCACTCAAAAACCCTCTTCCCATGTCTCCCAAACATTAACTAAACATTGCAAGTTTTCCTAGAATGTGCACATTGATATATCTTACGTCAGAAGCTCAGTGACGTGTCAGTCGGACAGTAACAGTCAGTATAGTTCCAACTGAAACCTGCTAGACACTTGATTTTCAGTTTTGTAGTATTCAATTCATAATGATGGCAATAAGTCCAGTAGTTTCTCCAGATTCCCAATGGTTAATTCTGACTCGATCACCGAATGACAAGTGTGACGCCATGTTTGTTTGGAAACACTAAAGGTTGTCCCACCTGACCTTTGATATTTGCATCTCTATCTGCATATGTGGATAAGGTTTTTATCCGTTGGCTTTATCCTGCCGAGAAACCCACCCATTACATGATAAAGACTTGTTCACATGCATCCTTCAGTTGAAGTATTGATGACTGTGGCCTTGATTAACAAACAAGTGGTGACCATGACAACTGTAGTTGTGGTATCTATGGCATAATACTCAACTCAAATTTTAAGTGAAACTGAACTATCGGTTGGTCATAAGATTTAAACAAAGGTATACGTGACCGGAAAGTAGTGCCCATTGTGTTTTGTATACATGACCGGAAAGCAGTGTCCATTGTGTGTTGTGTACGTGACCCGAAAGCAGTGTCCATTGTGTGTTGTGTACGTGACCGGAAAGCAGTGTCCATTGTGTGTTGTATACGTGACCAGAAAGCAGTGCCCATTGTGTGTTGTATACGTGACCAGAAAGTAGTGCCCATTGTGTGTTGTATACGTGACCAGAAAGTAGTGTCCATTGTGTGTTGTATACGTGACCGGAAAGCAGTGCCCATTGTGTGTTGTATACGTGACCGGAAAGCAGTGCCCATTGTGTGTTGTGTACGTGACCAGAAAGCAGTGTCCATTGTGTGTTGTGTACGTGACCAGAAAGCAGTGTCCATTGTGTGTTGTATACGTGACCAGAAAGCAGTGCCAATTGTGTGTTGAATATGTGACCGGAAAGTAGTGCCCATTGTGTTTTGTATACGTGACCAGAAAGCAGTGTCCATTGTGTGTGGTATACGTGACCAGAAAGCAGTGCCCATTGTGTGTTGAATACGTGACCGGAAAGCAGTGCCCATTGTGTTTTGTATACGTGACCAGAAAGCAGTGTCCATTGTGTGTTGTATACGTGACCAGAAAGCAGTGCCCATTGTGTGTTATGTACGTGACCGGAAAGTAGTGCCCATTGTGTGTTGTGTACATGACCAGAAAGCAGTGTCCATTGTGTGTTGTATACGTGACCGGAAAGCAGTGCCCATTGTGTGTTGTATACGTGACCAGAAAGCAGTGCCCATTGTGTGTTGTGTACGTGACCGGAAAGCAGTGCCATTGTGTGTTGTATACGTGACCAGAAAGCAGTGTCCATTGTGTGTTGTATACGTGACCAGAAAGCAGTGCCCATTGTGTGTTGAATACGTGACCGGAAAGCAGTGACCAGAAAGCAGTGTCCATTGTGTGTTGTATACGTGACCAGAAAGCAGTGTCCATTGTGTTTTGTATACGTGACCAGAAAGCAGTGTCCATTGTGTGTTGTATACGTGACCAGAAAGCAGTGTCCATTGTGTGTTGTATACGTGACCAGAAAGCAGTGCCATTGTGTGTTGTATACGTGACCAGAAAGCAGTGCCATTGTGTGTTGTATACGTGACCAGAAAGCAGTGCCCATTGTGTGTTGTGTACGTGACCAGAAAGCAGTGCCATTGTGTGTTGTATACGTGACCAGAAAGCAGTGCCCATTGTGTGTTGTATACGTGACCAGAAAGCAGTGTCCATTGTGTGTTGTATACGTGACCAGAAAGCAGTGCCCATTGTGTGTTGTGTACGTGACCGGAAAGCAGTGCCATTGTTTGTTGTGTACGTGACCAGAAAGCAGTGCCATTGTTTGTTGTATACGTGACCAGAAAGCAGTGCCCATTGTGTTTTGTATACATGACCAGAAAGCAGTGCCCATTGTGTGTTGTGTACGTGACTAGAAAGCAGTGCCATTGTTTGTTGTATACGTGACCAGAAAGCAGTGCCATTGTGTGTTGTTTACGTGACCAGAAAGCAGTGCCCATTGTGTGTTGTATACGTGACCAGAAAGCAGTGTCCATTGTGTGTTGTATACGTGACCAGAAAGCAGTGCCCATTGTGTGTTGTATACGTGACCAGAAAGCAGTGCCCATTGTGTGTTGTATACGTGACCAGAAAGCAGTGCCATTGTTTGTTGTGTACATGACCAGAAAGCAGTGCCAATTGTGTGTTGTATACGTGACCAGAAAGCAGTGTCCATTGTGTGTTGTGTACATGACCAGAAAGCAGTGCCAATTGTGTGTTGTATACGTGACCAGAAAGCAGTGCCCATTGTGTGTTGTATACGTGACCAGAAAGCAGTGCCATTGTTTGTTGTATACGTGACCAGAAAGCAGTGCCCATTGTGTGTTGTATACGTGACCAGAAAGCAGTGCCATTGTGTGTTGTGTACGTGACCGGAAAGCAGTGCCATTGTGTGTTGTAAACGTGACCAAAAACAGTGCCCATTGTGTGTTGTGTACGTGACCAGAAAGCAGTGTCCATTGTGTGTTGTGTATGTGACCAGAAAGCAGTGCCATTGTGTGTTGTATACGTGACCGGAAAGCAGTGCCATTATGTGTTGTAAACGTGACCAGAAAGCAGTGCCCATTGTGTGTTGTGTACGTGACCAGAAAGCAGTGTCCATTGTGTGTTGTGTATGTGACCAGAAAGCAGTGCCATTGTTTGTTGTATACGTGACCAGAAAGCAGTGCCCATTGTGTGTTGTATACATGACCAGAAAGCAGTGCCCATTGTGAGTTGAATACGTGACCAGAAAGCAGTGCCCATTGTGAGTTGTGTACTGTCCAGAAAGCAGTGCCCATTGTGAGTTGTGTACGTGACCAGAAAGCAGTGCCATTGTGTGTTGTGTACGTGACCAGAAAGCAGTGCCCATTGTGTGCTGTGTACGTGACCAGAAAGCAGTGCCCATTGTGTGTTGTATACGTGACCAGAAAGCTGTGCCCATTGTGTGTTGAATACGTGACCAGAAAGCAGTGCCCATTGTGTGTTGTATACGTGACCAGAAAGCAGTGCCCATTGTGTGCTGTGTACGTGACCGGAAAGCAGTGTCCATTGTGTGTTGTATACGTGACCAGAAAGCAGTGCCCATTGTGTGTTGTGTACATGACCAGAAAGCAGTGCCCATTGTGTGTTGTATACGTGACCAGAAAGCAGTGTCCATTGTGTGTTGTATACGTGACCAGAAAGCAGTGCCCATTGTGTGTTGTATACGTGACCAGAAAGCTGTGCCCATTGTGTGTTGTATACGTGACCAGAAAGCAGTGTCCATTGTGTGTTGTATACGTGACCAGAAAGCAGTGCCCATTGTGAGTTGTATACGTGACCAGAAAGCAGTGCCCATTGTGAGTTGTCTTTCCAGGTTCTCAAGGTAGCAATCTTGGCTGAGAAATATGCAGTAGACTACACTTGGTACGTTGACGTCATCCTCAACCTCATCAGGATCGCTGGAGACTACGTCAGTGAGGAGGTCAGTGGTTCTTTATTGGAATGAGACTTACCAAGGGCGATCCCTTTTTTAGCTTCCTTGTTGAATTCAAACAGTTTTGTTGTATAAAGTCCATACCCAATACAAACTTTTTTAACTTCATTCAGTATGTACACCGTCAGTGTGGTGGTGTTAGCTACACATCAAAGTTGATGTGGGGTTCCGAGTGTTTATGAGAGCTGAGTATGTGAAGTAATCTGTCACGTCAAAAGGTCAAATTTCCCTTTGAAAAAAACAACAAATTTCTGTTGAGAGGTATGTAGTATTGACCACTCCCCCTGTGTAAGTACACAATTAGTATTGACCACTTCCCCTGTGTAAGTACACATGTAGTATTGACCACTCCCCTGTGTAAGTACACATGTAGTATTGACCACTCCCCTGTGTAAGTACACATGTAGTATTGACCACTCCCCCTGTGTAAGTACACATGTAGTATTGACCACTCCCCCTGTGTAAGTACACATGTAGTATTGACCACTCCCCTGTGTAAGTACACATGTAGTATTGACCACTCCCCCTGTGTAAGTACACAATTAGTATTGACCACTCCCCCTGTGTAAGTACACATGTAGTATTGACCACTCCTGCTGTGAAGGTACACATGTAGTATTGACCACTCCCCCTTTGTAGGTACACATGTAGTATTGACCACTCCTGCTGTGAAGGTACACATGTAGTATTGACCACTCCCGCTGTGTAAGTACACATGTAGTATTGACCACTCCCCCTGTGTAAGTACACATGTAGTATTGACCACTCCTGCTGTGAAGGTACACATGTAGTATTGACCACTCCCCCTGTGTAAGTACACATGTAGTATTGACCACTCCCCCTGTGTAGGTACACATGTAGTATTGACCACTCCCCCTGTGTAAGTACACATGTAGTATTGACCACTCCCCCTGTGTAAGTACACCTGTAGTATTGACCACTCCCGCTGTGTAAGTACACATGTAGTATTGACCACTCCCGCTGTGTAAGTACACATGTAGTATTGACCACTCCCCCTGTGTAAGTACACATGTAGTATTGACCACTCCCCCTGTGAAGGTACACATGTAGTATTGACCACTCCCCCTGTGTAAGTACACATGTAGTATTGACCACTCCCCCTGTGTAAGTACACATGTAGTATTGACCACTCCCCCTGTGTAAGTACACATGTAGTAATGACCACACCCCCTGTGGAGGTACACATGTAGTATTGACCACTGCTGCTGTGTAAGTACACATGTAGTATTGACCACTCCCCCTGTGTAAGTACACATGTAGTAATGACCACTCCCCCTGTGGAGGTACACATGTAGTATTGACCACTCCCCCTGTGTAAGTACACATGTAGTAATGACCACTCCCCCTGTGAAGGTACACATGTAGTATTGACCACACCCCCTGTGGAGGTACACATGTAGTATTGACCACTCCCGCTGTGTAAGTACACATGTAGTATTGACCACTCCCCCTGTGTAAGTACACATGTAGTATTGACCACTCCCCCTGTGTAAGTACACATGTAGTATTTACCACTCCCGCTGTGTAAGTACACATGTAGTATTGACCACTCCCGCTGTGTAAGTACACATGTAGTATTGACACTCCCGCTGTGTAAGTACACATGTAGTATTGACCACTCCCCCTGTGTAAGTACACATGTAATATTGACCACTCCCCCTGTGTAAGTACACATGTAGTATTGACCACTCCCCCTGTGTAAGTACACATGTAGTATTGACCACTCCCGCTGTGTAAGAACACATGTAGTATTGACCACTCCCCCTGTGTAAGTACACATGTAGTATTGACCACTCCCTCTGTGTAAGTACACATGTAGTATTGACCACTCCCCCTGTGTAAGTACACATGTAGTATTGACCACTCCTGCTGTGAAGGTACACATGTAGTATTGACCACTCCCCCTTTGTAGGTACACATGTAGTATTGACCACTCCCGCTGTGTAAGTACACATGTAGTATTGACCACTCCCCCAGTGTAAGTACACATGTAGTATTGACCACTCCCGCTGTGTAAGTACACATGTAGTATTGACCACTCCCGCTGTGTAAGTACACATGTAGTATTGACCACTCCCGCTGTGTAAGTACACATGTAGTATTGACCACTGCTGCTGTGTAAGTACACATGTAGTATTGACCACTCCCCCTGTGTAAGTACACATGTAGTATTGACCACTCCCCCTGGATAAGTACACATGTAGTATTGACCACTCCCCCTGTGTAAGTACACATGTAGTATTGACCACTCCCCCTGTGTAAGTACACATGTAGTATTGACCACTCCCCTGTGCTTCTCTCCTCAGGTGTGGTACAGGGTCATACAGATTGTCATCAACCGGGACGATGTGCAGGGCTACGCTGCAAAGACAGTATTTGAGGTGAGTCAAGGGAGACAACTCTTGTCACTCGGCAGGTATGACCCGACCTGGAAGTGCAATTGTAGAGAGTAAAGTGGCATATGTCACCACAGGTAAATTTCCAATGAAATTGATGTTTATTAATTACATAATGATAGCCATCCTCGATTATCCCGAGCATTCTGTATCCATACTATTTTATAAATGCACTGGACCCATTCAACACCACAGCTTTATTTGGACCCGTGAAGATCTGGGGTAGAATAGGACTTCAGCAACCCATGCTTGCCATAAAAGGTGACTATGCTTGTCGTAAGAGGCGACTAATGGGATCGGGTGGTCAGGCTCGCTGACTTGGTTGATGCATGTCATCGATTTCAATTGCATTGATCGATGCTGATGATGTCAATCACTGGATTGTCTGGTCCAGACTCGATTATTTACAGATCTCCGTCATATAGCTGGAATATTGCTGAGTGTGCCGTTAAACAACAAACAAACAAAAACAATGTACAATGGACTATACCTGTGACACCAAGGTCGTGAGAAAGACTTGTAACGCCATGTTGACGGTGCTTCTGTTGCCAGGCCCTGCAAGCACCTGCCTGCCACGAGAACATGGTGAAAGTCGGGGGATACATCCTGGGAGAGTTTGGTAACCTCATCGCTGGCGACCCAAGGTCAAGGTAACTAGCCTTCAGTTGCATGGCTCCGTCTATAACTTAAGCCACTAGTACAAGGCTTGAGTCGGAGGATATTACATTTTTCTTTGTACACTGCAAGGATTGCATCTCCATGCTTGCGATGCTGACTGAGATGAGGAATCTGGTCAGCCTCTGTGGCTGATTGTGTGTCACTGTACCAGATGGTGTTTGTTGTGCATGCTTGCAGTCACTGGATTGCCTGGCCCAAATATGATTGTTTAAATGCCACGGTATACATCTGGACTATTGCTGACTCTCGCTCACTTACTTTCTCTTAACTGAATCAGCTGATGGTAGGACTTTCATTCCAGTGAAGATGCCAACTTTGTGCCAAAATATAAGTTATTGGTAGTTAACTTCAACGACTTTGGTGTGAACTGGTGGTTAACATGGTTAAGTTAAAAAATATATTATTTTGCTCTCAAAGTATATATTGTTTTAAAGTTCTTACTTTCTTAAATTCCAGTTATGTTTGATACATCCAGTCCAGTGATGTTTGATACATCCAGTCCAGTGATGTTTGATACATCCAGTCCAGTGATGTTTGCTACATCCAGTCCAGTGATGTTTGCTACATCCAGTCCAGTGATGTTTGATACATCCAGTCCAGTGATGTTTGATACATCCAGTCCAGTGATGTTTGATACATCCAGTCCAGTGATGTTTGATACATCCAGTCCAGTGATGTTTGATACATCCAGTCCAGTGATGTTTGATACATCCAGTCCAGAGACGTTTGATACATCCAGTCCAGTGATGTTTAACAAGCTCTTCAGATTGCTATTTTCCAAGCTGATGTAAAAACCTGAAATGGGAAACCTGTATTCATCTTTGAGAGTCATGAACATTTGCCTAAGAGCAAAGTAGACACATGGCTTAGAGACATCCATCCATCCATCCATACCTCAGAGCCAAGAGCATATATATATATATGTACACATACATACATACACATAAATATTTGCCGGAGAGTTGAGTATATTTCCCTTAGACTTGGAGCCATTTTGTGCATGTGTTACCATGGTTACTGTTGCAGCCCGGTGGTGCAGTTCCAGTTGCTCCACTCCAAGTTCCACCTGTGCGGCCCGGCGACCCGCGGCCTGCTCCTGTCCACGTACATCAAGTTCATCAACCTCTTCCCAGAGATCAAACCCCAGATTCAAGATGTGAGCACACGTTCCTCAAGTGTAGCAGTGTACATGTGTTCCATTGTTAATGTGTATCAGTGTTGTCCCAGTCCAGTAGTCCCTGTGATACCCAGTGATACCACTGAAATACAGGTGTCTGTGTCAGTTGAGGTGAGACGAAATGGGGTTTAACGTCACGTCCAAGATCATTGCACTTCTATTGTGCATGCTCGCGTGCGTGAGTGCGTCCAGACTAATGCCAACTTTATTGTGCTAGCCCACTGAGATACCATGCCACAGGTTGACTTATACACGGTATACGGACTCTGTGCCGAACAGTCCTTGTTTTAGCCCCTTAAAGCCGAGCACCAGGCAGAGTAACAACAAGTACCATCTTTAACCTCTTTTGGTATGGCATGTCCGGGAATCAAACCCCTGGCCTTCAGCTCCCTGGGCGGACACTCTACATTTTACTATATGCAGAGTAAACATGTGTCTGTGTCAGGTGCTGAAGTGCTATGCGAACTATATACAAATTAAACATGTCTATATCAGGTGCTGAAGAGCTATACAAACTATATACAAAGTAAACGTCTCTATATCAGGTGCTGAAGAGCTATATGAACTATATACAAAGTAAACGTCTCTATATCAGGTGCTGAAGAGCTATAAGAACTATATACAAAGAAAACGTCTCTATATCAGGTGCTGAAGAGCTATACAAACTATATACAAAGTAAACGTCTCCATATCAGGTGCTGAAGAGCTATATGAACTTTATACAAAGTAAACGTCTCTATATCAGGTGCTGAAGAGCTATACAAACTATATACAAAGTAAACGTCTCTATATCAGGTGCTGAAGAGCTATACAAACTATAGACAAAGTAAACGTCTCTATATCAGGTGCTGAGGAGCTGTACAAACTATATACAAAGTAAACGTCTCTATATCAGGTGCTGAGGAGCTGTACAAACTATATACAAACTCAACGTCTCTATATCAGGTGCTGAAGAGCTATACGAACTATATACAAAGTAAACGTCTCTATATCAGGTGCTGAAGAGCTATACATACTATATACAAAGTAAACATCTCTATATCAGGTGCTGAAGAGCGACAACAACATGAGAAATCCGGACGTAGAGCTACAGCAGCGTGCAATAGAATATCTCCAGCTGAGTTCAGTTGCCTCTCAAGATGTCCTGGTAAGTTCACTGATACCCAGTTGATACAAATCAGGGAACCAGATTCCTGTGTAGCTAACCAGGCTCAGCCCACTGAAATCATCTTGTAATGAATCTTAGGCAATACTAGGCAACTGATTGTACTGCTGGGAATTATAAGAGAATACTAGGCAACTGATTGTACTGCTGGGAATTATACGAGAATACTAGGCAACTGTTAGTACTGCTGGGAATTATAAGAGAATACTAGGTAACTGTTAGTACTGCTGGGAATTATATGAGAATACAAGGTAACTGTTAGTACTGCTGGGAATTATACGAGAATACTAGGTAACTGATAGTACTGCGGGGAATTATATGAGAATACTAGGCAACTGATAGTACTGCTGGGAATTATACGAGAATACTAGGCAACTGTTAGTACTGCTGGGAATTATACGAGAATACAAGGCAACTGATTGTACTGCTGGGAATTATATGAGAATACTAGGCAACTGTTAGTACTGCGGGGAATTATATGAGAATACTAGGCAACTGTTAGTACTGCGGGGAATTATACAAGAATACTAGGCAACTGTAAGTAATGCGGGGAATTATAAGAGAATACTAGGCAACTGTTAGTACTGCGGGGAATTATACGAGAATACTAGGCAACTGATTGTACTGCTGGGATTTATACGAGAATACTAGGCAACTGATTGTGCTGCGGGGAATTATACGAGAATACTAGGCAACTGTTGGTACTGCGGGGAATTATACGAGAATACTAGGCAACTGATTGTACTGCTGGGATTTATACGACAATACTAGGCAACTGATTGTGCTGCGGGGAATTATACGAGAATACTAGGCAACTGTTAGTACTGCTGGGATTTATACGACAATACTAGGCAACTGATTGTACTCCGGGGAATTATAAGAGAATACTAGGCATCTAAAAGTTCTGCTAGGAATTATATGAGAATACTAGGCAACTGTTAGTACTGCTGGGAATTATACGAGAATACTAGGCAACTATTAGTACTGCTGGGAATTATACGAGAATACTAGGCAACTGTTAGTACTGCGGGGAATTATACGAGAATACTAGGCAACTGTTAGTACTGCTGGGAAATATAAGAGAATACTAAGCAACTGTTAGTACTGCTGGGAATCATACGAGAATACTAGGCAACTGTTAGTACTGCTGGGAATTATACGAGAATACTAGGCAACTGTTAGTACTGCGGGGAATTATATGAGAATACTAGGTAACTGTTAGTACTGCGGGGAATTATACGAGAATACTATTTTGATTTGAAATTTAAATATTCTTATTGCATCACAAAAATACTTGATTGGTTAAATATTGATGTTTTTGTGTGTAATTATTTGCAGCTATGGTTTAGCGTCCGGAATAATGTTCATGAAAACATCACTAATTGATGGGAAACAGAGCAAAGGCTGCCATGCACTACTTAAACCTACTGTCAGATTATGTCATGTCAGAAACACTAAAATAAACCGCATTAAACATGTTTAATGTTGCTTGTTGTGTGACAAGTAATAATAAAAAAAGGATATATATATAGCACATATTTCCACACCACTTAGGGGCATGCTCAAAGCGCTGTTATTACCCCGGTTCCTGGATCAGTGTACATTCAAGAATCATTCTCTGCTCCCTGGGGATTATACAACCCAAGCTGCCTGTAAGGTTCTAGAAGGTTAACAGACACATTGCCATCTCATCCTACCGGGTACCCATTCACTGCTGAATGAACAGAGGCACATGTTTCATACCTTGGATATGGTATGACATTTATCATACCTTGAAACATACCTTGAAACATTATCTTGAAACATCTCATGTTGTGTTGTCAGGCTACAGTATTAGAGGAGATGCCCCCATTCCCAGAGCGGGAATCCTCCATCCTGGCCAAGTTGAAGAAGAAGAAGCCGTCAAGTGTCCCGGAGCAGACTGAGGCCAAGGAGCAACACCGACTTCCTGCCGCCCAGATGAACATCAACGCTGCAGACTCCCAGCCTCCCCCCGTCAGTGTGAGTAACCACCCCTCATACCACCACCCTCCCCTGTCAGTGTGAGTACCCACCCCTCATACATCCACCCTCCCCTGTCAGTGTGAGTACCCACCCCTCATACATCCACCCTCCCCTGTCAGTGTGAGTACCCACCCCTCATACATCCACCCTCCCCTGTCAGTGTGAGTACCCATCTCTCATGCCACCACCCTCCCCTGTCAGTGTGAGTACCCACCCCTCATACATCCACCCTCCCCTGTCAGTGTGAGTACCCACCCCTCATACAACCACCCTCCCCTGTCAGTGTGAGTACCCACCCCTCATACATCCACCCTCCCCTGTCAGTGTGAGTACCCATCTCTCATGCCACCACCCTCCCCCGTCAGTGTGAGTACCCATCCCTCATACAACCACCCTCCCCCGTCAGTATGAGTACCCATCTCTCATACAACCACCCTCCCCCGTCAGTGTGAGTACCCATCCCTCATACAACCACCCTCCCCCGTCAGTATGAGTACCCATCCCTCATACAACCACCCTCCCCCGTCAGTGTGAGTACCCATCTCTCATACAACCACCCTCCCCCGTCAGTATGAGTACCCATCCCTCATACAACCACCCTCCCCCGTCAGTATGAGTACCCATCCCTCATACCACCACCCTCCCCTGTCAGTATGAGTACCCATCTCTCATACAACCACCCTCCCCCGTCAGTGTGAGTACCCATCTCTCATACAACCACCCTCCCCTGTCAGTGTGAGTACCCACCCCTCATACCACCACCCTCCCCTGACAGTGTGAGTACCCATCTCTCATACATCCACCCTCCCCTGTCAGTGTGAGTACCCATCCCTCATACAACCACCCTCCCCTGTCAGTGTGAGTACCCATCTCTCATACAACCACCCTCCCCCGTCAGTATGAGTACCCATCCCTCATACAACCACCCTCCCCTGTCAGTGTGAGTACCCATCCCTCATACAACCACCCTCCCCTGTCAGTGTGAGTACCCATCTCTCATACAACCACCCTCCCCCGTCAGTATGAGTACCCATCCCTCATACAACCACCCTCCCCCGTCAGTATGAGTACCCATCCCTCATACCACCACCCTCCCCTGTCAGTATGAGTACCCATCTCTCATACAACCACCCTCCCCCGTCAGTGTGAGTACCCATCTCTCATACAACCACCCTCCCCTGTCAGTGTGAGTACCCACCCCTCATACCACCACCCTCCCCTGACAGTGTGAGTACCCATCTCTCATACATCCACCCTCCCCTGTCAGTGTGAGTACCCATCCCTCATACAACCACCCTCCCCTGTCAGTGTGAGTACCCATCTCTCATACAACCACCCTCCCCCGTCAGTATGAGTACCCATCCCTCATACAACCACCCTCCCCTGTCAGTGTGAGTACCCACCCCTCATACAACCACCCTCCCCTGTCAGTGTGAGTACCCATCCCTCATACAACCACCCTCCCCCGTCAGTGTGAGTACCCATCTCTCATACAACCACCCTCCCCCGTCAGTGTGAATACCCATCCCTCATACAACCACCCTCCCCCGTCAGTATGAGTACCCATCCCTCATACCACCACCCTCCCCTGTCAGTATGAGTACCCATCTCTCATACAACCACCCTCCCCCGTCAGTGTGAGTACCCATCTCTCATACATCCACCCTCCCCTGTCAGTGTGAGTACCCATCCCTCATACAACCACCCTCCCCTGTCAGTGTGAGTACCCATCTCTCATACAACCACCCTCCCCCGTCAGTATGAGTACCCATCCCTCATACAACCACCCTCCCCTGTCAGTGTGAGTACCCACCCCTCATACAACCACCCTCCCCTGTCAGTGTGAGTACCCATCCCTCATACAACCACCCTCCCCCGTCAGTGTGAGTACCCATCTCTCATACAACCACCCTCCCCCGTCAGTGTGAATACCCATCCCTCATACCACCACCCTCCCCTGTCAGTATGAGTACCCATCTCTCATACAACCACCCTCCCCTGTCATTGTGAGTACCCATCTCTCATACAACCACCCTCCCCTGTCATTGTGAGTACCCACCCCTCATACAACCACCCTCCCCTGTCATTGTGAGTACCCACCCCTCATACAACCACCCTCCCCTGTCATTGTGAGTACCCACCCCTCATACATCCACCCTCCCCTGTCATTGTGAGTACCCACCCCTCATACAACCACCCTCCCCTGTCATTGTGAGTACCCACCCCTCATACAACCACCCTCCCCTGTCATTGTGAGTACCCACCCCTCATACATCCACCCTCCCCTGTCATTGTGAGTACCCATCCCTCATACATCCACCCTCCCCTGTCATTGTGAGTACCCACCCCTCATACAACCACCCTCCCCTGTCATTGTGAGTACCCACCCCTCATACATCCACCCTCCTCAGTCAGTGTGAGTACCCATCCCTCATACAACCACCCTCCCCCGTCAGTATGAGTACCCATCTCTCATGCCACCACTCTCCCCTGTCAGTGTGAGTACCCACCCCTCATACCACCACCCTCCCCTGTCAGTGTGAGTACCCATCCCTCATACAACCACCCACCCCTGTCAGTGTGAGTACCCATCCCTCATACAACCACCCACCCCTGTCAGTGTGAGTACCCATCCCTCATACAACCACCCACCCCTGTCAGTGTGAGTACCCACCCCTCATACAACCACCCTCCCCTGTCAGTGTGAGTACCCATCCCTCATACAACCACCCTCCCCCGTCAGTGTGAGTACCCATCCCTCATACCACCACACTCCCCTGTCAGTATGAGTACCCATCCCTCATACAACCACCCTCCCCTGTCAGTGTGAGTACCCATCCCTCATACAACCATCCTCCCCTGTCAGTGTGAGTACCCATCCCTCATACAACCACCCTCCCCTGTCATTGTGAGTACCCATCCCTCATACAACCACCCTCCCCTGTCAGTGTGAGTACCCATCCCTCATACCACCACCCTCCCCTGTCAGTGTGAGTACCCATCCCTCATACCACCACCCTCCCCTGACAGTGTGAGTACTCATCCCTCATACCACCACCCTCCCCTGTCAGTGTGAGTACCCATCTCTCATACATCCACCCTCCCCTGTCAGTGTGAGTACCCATCTCTCATACAACCACCCTCCCCTGTCAGTGTGAGTACCCATCTCTCATGCCACCACCCTCCCCTGTCAGTGTGAGTACCCACCTCTCATGCCACCCTTCTCTCATGCCACCCACCTCTCATGCCACCCACCTCTCATGCCACCCACCTCTCATGCCACCCACCCCTCATACCACCACCCTCCCCTGTCAGGGTGAGTACGCATCTCTCATACAACCACCCTCCCCTGTCAGTGTGAGTACCCACCTCTCATGCCACCCTTCTCTCATGCCACCCACCTCTCATGCCACCCACCTCTCATGCCACCCACCTCTCATGCCACCCATCTCTCATGCCACCCATCCCTCATGCTACCCACCTCTCATGCTACCCACCTCTCATGCTACCCACCTCTCATGCTACCCATCTCTCATGCCACCCACCTCTCATGCCACCCACCTCTCATGCCACCCATCCCTCATGCCACCCACCTCTCATGCCACCCACCTCTCAAGCACCCACCTCTCATGCCACCCACCTCTCATGCCACCCACCTCTCATGCCACCCATCCCTCATGCCACCCACCTCTCATGCCACCCACCTCTCAAGCACCCACCTCTCATGCCACCCATCCCTCATGCCACCCACCTCTCATGCCACCCATCTCTCATGCCACCCACCTCTCAAGCACCCACCTCTCAAGCACCCACCTCTCATGCCACCCACCTCTCAAGCACCCACCTCTCAAGCACCCACCTCTCATGCCACCCACCTCTCATGCCACCACCCTCTCATGCCACCCATCCCTCATGCCACCCACCTCTCATGCCACCCACCTCTCATGCCATCCATCTCTCATGCCACCCACCTCTCATGCCACCCACCTCTCATGCCACCCATCTCTCATGCCACCCATCCCTCATGCTACCCACCTCTCATGCTACCCACCTCTCATGCCACCCACCTCTCATGCCACCCATCCCTCATGCTACCCACCTCTCATGCCACCCATCTCTCATGCCACCCACCTCTCATGCCACCCACCTCTCATGCCACCCACCTCTCATGCTACCCACCTCTCATGCCACCCACCTCTCATGCCACCCATCCCTCATGCTACCCACCTCTCATGCCACCCATCCCTCATGCCACCCACCTCTCATGCCACCACCCTCTCATGCCACCCACCTCTCATGCCACCCACCTCTCATGCCACCACCCTCTCATGCCACCCACCTCTCATGCCACCCACCTCTCATGCCACCCATCCCTCATGCCACCCATCCCTCATGCCACCCACCTCTCATGCCACCCACCTCTCATGCCACCCATCTCTCATGCCACCCATCCCTCATGCTACCCACCTCTCATGCTACCCACCTCTCATGCTACCCACCTCTCATGCCACCCATCCCTCATGCTACCCACCTCTCATGCCACCCATCTCTCATGCCACCCATCCCTCATGCCACCCATCCCTCATGCTACCCACCTCTCATGCCACCCACCTCTCATGCCACCCATCCCTCATGCCACCCATCCCTCATGCTACCCACCTCTCAAGCACCCACCTCTCAAGCACCCACCTCTCATGCCACCCACCTCTCAAGCACCCACCTCTCATGCCACCCACCTCTCAAGCACCCACCTCTCAAGCACCCACCTCTCATGCCACCCACCTCTCAAGCACCCACCTCTCATGCCACCCACCTCTCATGCCACCACCCTCTCATGCCACCCATCCCTCATGCCACCCACCTCTCATGCCACCCACCTCTCATGCCATCCATCTCTCATGCCACCCACCTCTCATGCCACCACCCTCTCATGCCACCCACCTCTCAAGCACCCACCTCTCATGCCACCCACCTCTCATGCCACCCACCTCTCAAGCACCCACCTCTCATGCCATCCATCTCTCATGCCACCCACCTCTCATGCCACCCTTCTCTCATGCCACCCATCTCTCATGCCACCCATCTCTCATGCCACCCATCTCTCATGCCACCCATCTCTCAAGCACCCACCTCTCATGCCACCCACCTCTCATGCCACCCACCTCTCAAGCACCCACCTCTCATGCCATCCATCTCTCATGCCACCCACCTCTCATGCCATCCATCTCTCATGCCACCCACCTCTCATGCCACCCATCTCTCATGCCACCCATCCCTCATGCCACCCACCTCTCATGCCACCCACCTCTCATGCCACCCATCCCTCATGCTACCCACCTCTCATGCCACCCACCTCTCATGCCACCCACCTCTCATGCCACCCATCTCTCATGCCACCCATCCCTCATGCCACCCACCTCTCATGCCACCCACCTCTCATGCCACCCATCCCTCATGCTACCCACCTCTCATGCCACCCACCTCTCATGCCACCCACCTCTCATGCCACCCACCTCTCATGCCACCCATCCCTCATGCCACCCACCTCTCATGCCACCCACCTCTCATGCCACCCACCTCTCAAGCACCCACCTCTCATGCCACCCACCTCTCAAGCACCCACCTCTCAAGCACCCACCTCTCATGCCACCCACCTCTCAAGCACCCACCTCTCATGCCACCCACCTCTCATGCCACCCACCTCTCATGCCACCCATCTCTCATGCCACCCACCTCTCATGCCACCCATCCCTCATGCCACCCACCTCTCATGCCACCCACCTCTCATGCCACCCATCTCTCATGCCACCCACCTCTCATACCACCACCCTCTCATGCCACCCACCTCTCATGCCATCCATCTCTCATGCCACCCACCTCTCATGCCACCACCCTCTCATGCCACCCACCTCTCAAGCACCCACCTCTCATGCCACCCACCTCTCAAGCACCCACCTCTCATGCCATCCATCTCTCATGCCACCCACCTCTCATGCCACCCTTCTCTCATGCCACCCATCTCTCATGCCACCCATCTCTCATGCCACCCATCCCTCATGCCACCCATCTCTCATGCCACCCATCTCTCATGCCACCCACCTCTCATGCCACCCACCTCTCATGCCACCCATCCCTCATGCCACCCACCTCTCATGCCACCCACCTCTCAAGCACCCACCTCTCAAGCACCCACCTCTCATGCCACCCACCTCTCAAGCACCCACCTCTCAAGCACCCACCTCTCATGCCACCCACCTCTCAAGCACCCACCTCTCATGCCACCCACCTCTCATGCCACCACCCTCTCATGCCACCCATCCCTCATGCCACCCACCTCTCATGCCACCCACCTCTCATGCCATCCATCTCTCATGCCACCCACCTCTCAAGCACCCACCTCTCATGCCACCACCCTCTCATGCCACCCACCTCTCAAGCACCCACCTCTCATGCCACCCACCTCTCATGCCACCCATCTCTCATGCCACCCACCTCTCATGCCACCACCCTCTCATGCCACCCACCTCTCAAGCACCCACCTCTCATGCCACCCACCTCTCATGCCACCCACCTCTCAAGCACCCACCTCTCATGCCATCCATCTCTCATGCCACCCACCTCTCATGCCACCAACCTCTCATGCCACCCATCTCTCATGCCACCCACCTCTCATGCCACCCACCTCTCATGCCATCCATCTCTCATGCCACCCACCTCTCATGCCACCACCCTCTCATGCCACCCACCTCTCATGCCACCAGTCTCCCCTAAATGTCTGACTCATTACCTCTCTGTGCAGGTTTCATCACCAACAAGTTCCGGGTCTGCAATACTCCTTGAGCTGGACTCAGCGGCACCGACATCAGCTCCGGCACCCTCGACTGGATCAGCAGGGTACCTGGTGGATGTCTTCGACTCGCTGGGAGGTGGGGGAGGGGTAGTCGGGACGTCTAATGGCCTGGAGTCCAATGGCACGGCAGCGGGAGACGAGGGCCTCAGAAAGTAGGTAGAAGTGTGTCAGGAAGTGATGCAGCATTTCAGTGGCTGTACTCTGAGATTTGGTGTTAAGATCCCAAGCTGTAGCCACTGAATGTTGCTGTTATGATGATTCAATCACTGGTTTATCTGGTTCAGAGCTCATGTTTTTTTCCAGCTCGATAGCTGGAACGTTGCTGACTGTTGGTTAAACAGCATGTACTCACCAGGGATTTATATAGACACTCAAGGTCCCACATTGGAATTATAACGTTCCCAATTTCATGTAAATATAGTTTTTTAATGTGATGCATTTTTTACCAATAAAGAGGAGGCGCCTTTAAGGCTTACTTTTACATTATTGAAGGCAATGATAATATACAGTGTTAAAAAACCTTAAGAAAAAAACCTTAGAAAAAATGGTAACTTACAAATGATTTCACAGTTTTGAACAAAATAACGCTTTGTTTTCCTATATGCATGTCAAGGGTTCATATTTTGGAATCCTGTATAAATTGCTGACTCGCTATTCCAGGTTCATCTTGAAGCACAACGGGGTGTTGTACGAGAATGACCTGCTACAGATCGGCATCAAGTCGGAGTTCAGACAGAACCTGGCCCGGATCGGTGTCTTCTATGGGAATAAAACATCATTCCAGTTTACTAACTTCAAAGCTGACCTCAACACAACAGGGCCACTTGCTTCAGATATCCTTTACACACATGTGGTAGTAGTGGCAACAGCTTAGTAGCTCCATGCTTGCATGTTTTATGCTTTACAAATAGCAGGAAATCCTCTCCGACAGACACACTCATCACCTTACATCTCCTGGTTGCTGTTCACTTAATTGATCATCCTCCTTGTTACAGCATTCACGATTGTCTGTTTTTATACCACCGTTTACGAAGTAAATCGGGGGTATATAGCGTTCCGTTCGTCCGTCCGTCCGTCCTTCTGTCCATCCTTCCGTCCGAGCTTTTGTACGGCCCATAACTTTTTAACCATGCACCCTAGCTTCAACAAACTTGCTACACACATTTACCACAATGAGTACTTGTGCCTTTTGCTAGTTTGAAGATTCTGAATTTTTTAATTTTTGCCGTTTCCATGGAATCATGGTGAAACATAAATTTTGGGTAGAGTTTTTGTACGATCCATGTTTACAATATTATGTATCCTAGCTTCAGCAAAGTTGCTACATTAAGCGCTATGATTGTTTTTTATCTTTTATAACTTTCTGAAAGTTTTGTCTTTTGCTGTTTTCATGGAAACATGATGGAATTTAGAAATTTTGATGACTGGTTTTGTATAGCTAATATATTTTCAAAAATTGTTTCCACACATGTAGATCATCATAAGTATCTGTGCTTTGTGATAGTTTGAATTTATTAATTCTTTAGATATGACCAGGGTCAGCTGCTAATAGTGTTTATGCTACATTCCAGAAGTTATTGGCAACTAATTTTTGAGCTATCATGCAACCTAGGGGTTGTACTCCATGACTTGCAAATCTAGGCTTTGTGTTTTAAAACCTGCCTGACCAGGGGCTGAACATTATGACCTGTCAAACTGGGGTTTAGCTTCATGACCTGCCAAACTGGGGTTTAGCTTCATGACCTGCCAAACTGGGGTTTAGCTTCATGACCTGCCAAACTAGGGGTTGTGCTTCATGACCTGCCAAACTAGGGGTTGTGCTTCATGACCTGCCAAACTAGGGGTTGTGCTTTATGACCTGCCAAACTGGGGTTGTGCTTCATGACCTGCCAAACTAGAGGTTGTGCTTCATGACCTGCCAAACTGGGGTTGTGCTTCATGACCTGCCAAACTGGGGTTGTGCTTCATGACCTACCAAACTGGGGTTGTGCTTCATGACCTGCCAAACTGGGGTTGTGCTTCATGACCTGCCAAACTGGGGTTGTGCTTCATGACCTGTCAAACTAGGGGTTGTGCTTCATGACCTGCCAAACTGGGGTTGTGCTTCATGACCTGCCAAACTGGGGTTGTGCTTCATGACCTGCCAAACTGGGGTTTTGCTTCATGACCTGCCAAACTGGGGTTGTCCTTCATGACCTGCCAAACTGGGGTTGTGCTTCATGACCTGCCAAACTAGAGGTTGTGCTTCATGACCTGCCAAACTGGGGTTGTGCTTCATGACCTGCCAAACTGGGGTTGTGCTTCATGACCTACCAAACTGGGGTTGTGCTTCATGACCTGCCAAACTGGGGTTGTGCTTCATGACCTGCCAAACTGGGGTTGTGCTTCATGACCTGTCAAACTAGGGGTTGTGCTTCATGACCTGCCAAACTGTGGTTGTGCTTCATGACCTGCCAAACTGGGGTTGTGCTTCATGACCTGCCAAACTGGGGTTTTGCTTCATGACCTGCCAAACTGGGGTTGTCCTTCATGACCTGCCAAACTGGGGTTGTGCTTCATGACCTGCCAAACTGGGGTTGTGCTTCATGACCTGCCAAACTAGGGGTTGTGCTTCATGACCTGCCAAACTAGGGGTTGTGCTTCATGACCTGCCAAACTAGGGGTTGTGCTTCATGACCTGCCAAACTGTGGTTGTCCTTCATGATCTGCTAAACTGGGGTTGTGCTTCATGACCTGCCAAACTGTGGTTGTCCTTCATGATCTGCTAAACTGGGGTTGTGCTTCATGACCTGCCAAACTGGGGTTGTGCTTTATGACCTGCCAAACTGGGGTTGTGCTTCATGACCTGCCAAACTGGGGTTTTGCTTCATGACCTGCCAAACTAGGGGTTGTGCTTCATGACCTGCCAAACTGGGGTTGTGCTTCATGACCTGCCAAACTGGGGTTGTGCTTTATGACCTGCCTAACTCTAGACTGAGCGTAACTTTACTCTCTGTTTTACTCTGTTTTACTCTCTGTTTTACTCCCTGTTTTACTCCCTGTTTTACTCCCTGTTTTACTCTCTGTTTTACTCTCTGTTTTACTCTCAGTATGAGCGCTGTCATAATCTGAGTTGAGACAGAAAGAAAATATCCACTGATGTTGGAATAGTGGTCAGAGTTTCACAATGTGTCCTGAATTTGATGAAATCCCATAACAGACAAGTGTATTGTGCAGTTGTTTCCTTGACGGTCTCACCTCTCCAGATGACGCCGAAGACTGTGGAACCTACAATAGATGGTGGAGCTCAGGTGCAGCAAATGTTCAACATAGAGTGCCTCACTGAGTTCTCACAAAACCCAACTCTAGATATGTCATATATGTAAGTACATCTCACAAAACGCAACTCTAGATATGTCGTATATGTAAGTACATCTCACAAAACACAACTCTAGGTATGTCATATATGTAAGTACATCTCACAAAACCCAACTCTAGATATGTCATATATGTAAGTACATCTCACAAAACACAACTCTAGGTATGTCATATATGTAAGTACATCTCACAAAACACAACTCTAGATATGTCATATATGTAAGTACATCTCACAAAACACAACTCTAGGTATGTCATATATGTAAGTACATCTCACAAAACCAAACTCTAGATATGTCGTATATGTAAGTACATCTCACAAAACACAACTCTAGGTATGTCATTTATAAGTACATCTCACAAAACGCAACACTAGATATGTCATATATGTAAGTACATCTCACAAAACGCAACACTAGATATGTCATATATGTAAGTACATCTCACAAAACACAACTCTAGGTATGTCATATATGTAAGTACATCTCACAAAACGCAACACTAGATATGTCATTTATAAGTACATCTCACAAAACACAACTCTAGGTATGTCATATATGTAAGTACATCTCACAAAACACAACTCTAGGTATGTCATTTATAAGTACATCTCACAAAACGCAACACTAGATATGTCATATATGTAAGTACATCTCACAAAACGCAACACTAGATATGTCGTATATGTAAGTACATCTCACAAAACGCAACACTAGATATGTCGTATATGTAAGTACATCTCACAAAACCCAACTCTAGATATGTCATATATGTAAGTACATCTCACAAAACGCAACACTAGATATGTCGTACATATAAGTACATCTCACAAAACACAACTCTAGGTATGTCATTTATAATTGGATCTCACAAAACACAACTCTAGGTATGTTATTTATAAGTGGATCTCACAAAACACAACTCTAGGTATGTCATTTATAAGTGGATCTCACAAAACAACTCTAGGTATGTCATTTATAAGTGGATCTCACAAAACACAACTCTAGGTATGTACTGTGAAGTAACCCATGCTTGCCATAAGAGGCGACTAACCGGATCGGGTGGTCAGGCTCGCTGTCTTGGTTGATGCATATCATCAATCCCAATTGCGTGGATCGATGCTCATGATATCAATCATTGGACTGTCTTGTCCAGACTCGATTATTTATAGACCGCCGTCATGCAGCTGGAATATTGCTGAGTGCGTTATTAAACAACAAACCAACCAACCAACTAGATATGTCATTTATAAGTAGATCTCACTAAACACAACTCTAGATACGTCTCAACAACTCATTTCAGTCACTTGTTTCTTTGACATTCAGATATAATATAAATATTAAGCCTCC
This sequence comes from Haliotis rufescens, assembly GCF_023055435.1. Classification (NCBI taxonomy): domain Eukaryota; kingdom Metazoa; phylum Mollusca; class Gastropoda; order Lepetellida; family Haliotidae; genus Haliotis; species Haliotis rufescens. The sequence goes on from NW_025964334.1 coordinate 59,690,491, forward strand.
AAATATCAAGTAATGTCTAGTAGTCCTGTGCATAGCTTTAGTGCATTAATTTTCATTGGGACTCCAGAATAAGTATTAGTTTCTAACACTGTTCACTCACTAACTGGGGGCACGGCTGGCCCAGTGGTCTAAGGTGCCGCAATTCGCTGTGCAGAGTTGCGTCTCTTGGGCAGGCTAGAAACCTATGCTTGTGGGTTCGAATCCCGGTTCGCCCCGATTATGTTTCTAGGTTTGTCAGCACCATACCTGTGCGCGTGGGTTTCACCGAAGTGGTAAACGTCTAAGACCTGCGTCACTTCGGGCTTTCCTCCCACATTAAGTGGACACGCAGTGATATAACTGGAAAACTGTTAAAAGCGGCGCTATGCACAACTCACTCACTCATTCACTCACTAACTCAGTACCCTTGCTCCTCAGACACAGCGGGGCAGCTCAGAAAATGACCCTGAAGCTACCGGTGTTCCTCAATAAATTCATAGAACCTGCAGAAATGAACTCGGAATCATTCTTCACAAGGTGGAAAGCACTTAGCCAGTAAGTAGCCACGTTTCTTTGAATCTTCTTCTTTTTCTCCTCACTGTCAAACATGATGAATTCAAGGAATCTATTAACCTGATATTATTCAATTCTTGCAAATATCACTTTAGTTGTCGTGATTTCACATTTCAGTATTGATTACAAATATCTCCTTTTTAGAATGTTTGAAATGAATGGTGAGTTTGTGTGACTGGTCATTGTGTTCGAATTGTGAGTAGTAAGTGTGGGGGTGGGGGTGGGGGTGGGGGTTGGCGGACTGTGAATGAGCGATGAATTGGAAGTGGTCAGTGTGTGGCTGTGTGTAGTGAGTGTGGGGGTGTGGGTGGGGGGAGCGGACTGTGTATGAGTGATGAATTGGGAGTGGTCAGTGTGTGGCTGTGTGTAGTGAGTGGGGGTGTGGATGGGGGGAGCGGACTGTGAATGAGCGATGAATTGGAAGTGGTCAGTGTGTGGCTGTGTGTAGTGAGTGTGGGGGTGTGGGGGTGTGGGTAGGGGGAGCGGACTGTGTATGAGTGATGAATTGGGAGTGGTCAGTGTGTGGCTGTGTGTAGTGAGTGTGGGGGTGTGGGTGGGGGGAGCGGACTGTGTATGAGTGATGAATTGGGAGTGGTCAGTGTGTGGCTGTGTGGAGTAAGTGTGGGGGTGTGGGTGGGTGGATGTACCGTATATGACCGCGTATACCGTATTCGACGTAATAAGCGCCCAGGGCGCTCTCAAAATTAGAAATAGAGGGCTCTTATTAGAATGTTATTTTGGTGAAAAAAACAGAGTTGAAAGATGAATTTCGTGGTTTATGCTGACAGCCTGAAATGTTTATGTACCCATAATTAAGGGTGCATATAACACACGAGTGTGTATTACACGCGAATAAATGTCTTGTGTAGATTGATCAATCGGAAGGGGTGCTAATTGGGATATATCAGCAAATATCGCCTAGCGCTTATTAGAGCGGGGCGCTTATTACGTCGAATACGGTAAGCCAAATTTTGAGGACCAGAAAAAAGATTCTGTAGAAAGGGGTCGGCTTATCCACGGGATACACTTTCATGATAGTATTTTTCAGATCGTGATCTGTTAGAAACATCGCCTGAATGACAGTCCGATAGATTACAACTTCCCGAAAGTTTGGAAGTTGCCACGACTAGAGCCATTATTGTTATAAATTATCAATAAAGTTATTATTATACACCAATGTTGTCATTATTAAAAAAATGTTATGCATGTTACTACTTCCGATAATAAGTTTTCAATTGAATGAATGTTCAAGTTTATCGTTCTTCATAAACTCCACAATCTTAACATGTAACAATATATGTAATTCACAGCTATAATATATAATCCCCAGATGCAATCGCCAATAGCTATTACGTACGTTTTGCAAAGTTCATAAATTGATAGTGAACATCGCCTAGTGTCTACCTTTATTGAAAGAGGCAAATATACAACTGTATCGGCGAGTTATTCCGTTCGCCATTTGCAAAAACATGTGATCAGCTGTTTCCTGTGACGTCACAAATGATGACCACTGTGATTGCTTCCTGTTGTTTAAAAGCAACACGGTACACAAGGAAATGAGCACTGATAATAACGGGCCGATTGGTATTGTCATGTTGTTTACACAAACATTTTCAAGTTGTGGGTGCTTAGCGATCGTGTTGGGAGTAGGGGCTTAATTCCTTTGTTTTCGAGAGATTAGTTTAATAAACTGGAGAAGCCTGTGAGTAAGTGATGGTCATTTAATGTGTTCATAGTATGATAGTTTATTTAATTCATTTGGATTAACATACAATAGTGGGGTAAAGGGGGGTTATAAAAGTTGGTATATTTTTACTGACTGACATTCTCATTATGAGTTTGAAACGAAAACGCCATGCTTACGAGTCTTCGCTCTAGCTGATATATTTTCTCACGGGTTCATAATTCTATATACACTGATTCACAAAATGGCGCTTCGTTGTTGATGGCAACATATAACGATCATTATGAGATTAAAAAAAACCAAGAGAAACAGCTTACCACATTATGAAAGTGGATGACTGGTTTGTTAAATCTTTATTAGAAATAATAATGACTTTTTCAATATAATTACAACGTTTTTCATCTTATATTTTTGAATATCTGCGAGTACCGGCACATGTCTTGCAGTCCGACTTCGCAGTGTTTTTTGCCTTTCAATTCCTGGTTCGGCTTATCTGCGGGTCAAATCATTTCCTTTCGTATTTCAATGGTCAAGTTAACACCTTGGCTTATCTACGGGTTCGGCTTATCCGCGGTCATATACGGTACTGTGTATGAGTGATGAATTGGGAGTGGTCAGTGTGTGGCTGTGTGTAGTGAGTGTTGGGGTGGGGGTGGGTGGATGTACTGTGTAAGAGTGATGAATTGGGAGTGGTCAGTGTGTGTCTGTGAGTAGTAAGTGTGGGGGTGGGTGTGATGGTGGCGGGGGTAGGGGGGTGGACTGTGTGTCAGCGGTTAGGGCACAGTGTTAAGGACAGAACTTATTGTTGATATTCCCCTTGTATTTGCAGACCAAGTCAGGAGTGTCAGAAAATATTTAAGGCACTGTTTCCGATAGATACAGAACAAACAAAGGCAAAGGTAAGAATCTCTAAACCTGTCCTTTATAAGTCTGAGGCACCCTAATCCAGTACTGTAAACACTTCGTTGAACCTAATCAGTTGAACTGGAACCCAGTCACCTTGTGCTCATGTGGAAAAAGTGCTCCGACTACTTGTCTTGGCTAATTCTGTGTCGTTGTACCCTGATGGATTATTTAGGGGCCACTGGCATAGAGCTGGAGGATTGTGTTGTACAACACCATTTACTAACTACAGGCATAACACAGTGATCCGTGTGTAGATGATTGAGCCTGTACACTATGTTCTGTTGCAATGTTTTATTCACTGTGGAGTTTCCTTCTTTTCTTGTTGCAGCTCATAGGCTTTGGAGTTAGTATTTTAGAAGGTATCGATCCCAACCCTGATAACTTCGTGTCGGCTGGCATCCTGCATACACGGAACTTACAGACAGGCTGTTTGGTTCGACTAGAACCCAATAAACAAGTAGAGGTATGTAACAGACAGGCTGTTTGGTTATACGAGATTCCAGTAAACAATTGTGGTATGTAACAGACAGGCTGTTTGATTAGATGAGATTCCAGTAAACAAGTAGAGGTATGTGACAGAAAGGCTGTTGGATTAGACAAGATTCCAGTAAACAATTGTGGTATGCAACAGACAGGCTGTTGGATTATACGAGATTCCAGTTAACAAGTCATTGTATGTAACAGACAGGCTGTTTGATTATACGAGATTCCAGTTAACAAGTCATTGTATGTAACAGACAGGCTGTTTGATTAGACAAGATTCCAGTAAACAATTGTGGTATGCAACAGACAGGCTGTTTGATTATACGAGATTCCAGTAAACAATTGTGGTATGTAACAGACAGGCTGTTTGATTATACGAGATTCCAGTAAACAAGTCGTGGTATGTAACAGACAGGCTGTTTGATTAGACGAGATTCCAGTAAACAAGTCGTGGCATACAACAGACAGGCTGTTTGATTATACAAGATTCCAGTAAACAAGTCGTGGTATGTAACAGACAGGCTGTTTGATTATACGAGATTCCAGTAAACAAGTCGTGGTATGTAACAGACAGGCTGTTTGATTATACGAGATTCCAGTAAACAAGTCGTGGTATGTAACGGACAGGCTGTTTGATTATACGAGATTCCAGTAAACAAGTCGTGGTATGTAACAGACAGGCTGTTTGATTAGACGAGATTCCAGTAAACAAGTAGAGGTATGTAACAGACAGGCTGTTTGATTAGATGAGATTCCAGTTGTAGAGGTATGTTGGATCGACTAGAACCCACTAAAGTAGTGTTATCCAAGCAGCATAAAACAATCCTCACTCACAATGTAATGGACAGATTGCTTCACTCAACTGTTCAAGTTGCAGGTTGACTCGTCACCTGTCCCCAGTAGTTGAATCTTGATTATTCATGAGTGTCATTTTCCACCTGTCTTATCACGAATATTGAAAGACTAAATTGTTTTTTTCAGATGTATCGGCTGACTATCAGATCAACAAAAGATTCCGTAGCATCCATATTAGGCGACTTGTTGGAGGGACAGTTTTAAGGGACTTGTGTTATACAAATCAGTTACACCTAGGCGTATGTTGTGTGTTAGCAGTTGTCTCACTCGGCGTCGGCATCGACGTGGAGAACGCTTGGCAACTTCGTCAACCGACCTAGGGTGGTGCTCATAGAGTTTCCATTGATGGTCACTTGACAAGGCATTCCTGATTGTATTGTCTTTCTAATTGTCCATGGATGCAGTTCAGATACATCACAAGGTACCGCCGCCACGGGACAACACAAGTCGGATGAAATATCTGTGCACTGCATGCTGGGAGTAAACAAAGGCTGTTACTGTATGGAGAAGACCCCTAGGAAAAGCTGGAACTGGATAATAAGATGAATAAATTACTTCAGTATCAAGTGTTACTGTAAGAAATGATTACTGGGGACTTTGTCTAAACATGACTTCTTCGGGACCCAAAGTTAAGTCCGTTGTTGAGACAGGTCTGGGTGCTACGACTGTCGTAAGTCTATGTTAAGGTATGGGGGTTACGATCATCTTAGCGCTAAGATCGCTTTGTACAACGGCACCCTGGACTATAGCTGAAGATAAAGAAATAGAAAATAAAGATGAGGTTGAACGAAGTATCATATATCATGGTAAATATGGAAGCGTACGTCTGGTCCAGTATTAACAAGCCCGGATTAGTCTGGTTTCCACAGATTCCATTGCAATTGTTTGTTGATTAAACTCATATAGTGGAGTTTTCAAGAATATATTTGGATAATTTCAGGCCATTTTATCATGTTGGACTCCTGGTAGTTACTTAGTGCTGGAGCGGTCAGTGATGTATTTTGTCTTGTGTTGTGAGTAGTGGAGGAGGCTGTCTAGTCGTCCCACATTGTGCAGACAACACCATGTGGTAAACATAGCTTGTGTCCTCAGTGACCTCACAAGCCTCAAACATTGTTAAACATAGCTTGTCTTCAGTGACCTCAAGCGTCAAACATTGTTAAACATAGCATGTGTCCAGTGACCTCACAAGCATCAAACATTGTAAAACAAAGCTTGTCTTCAGTGACCTCAAGCGTCAAACATTGATAAACATAGCATGTGTCCAGTGACCTCACAAGCATCAAACATTGTAAAACAAAGCTTGTCTTCAGTGACCTCAAGCCTCCAACATTGTAAACATTCAGTGTCTTGAATCCTATGTTGGTATTCAGTATGTAACTCTGTGTCCATCTTTTAACACTGTTCAGACCAGCTTCGGAAAGCTCAGCCATCTGTCTCAGTCATGAATATTGACAGCAGTAGCAGGTTTTGAAAGTATCTACATCAGCTTGTAGTATTAGCTGTTTCACCAAGGCGAGTGTGCTGGGACACAAGCTAGGTCAAATATAAACGTCACAATTCAACTGTCATGGTGGAGGTCACCTCATGTGGTGATCAACTCAAGGGCTTGTCCCCAGAAGACTGGAAAACGCAACTGTTGGCGTAACCAGTTTGGCCATTGTGACAAGCTGACCGACTCCAACTACAAGATTCCGAGTCACAAGACTTTAAATGTTTGTTGTAACCTGTTTGGTGATAGCATATAGACAGGGATTCCGATATCCAGATCACATGGCTCTGAGTCCGAAGTCTTGAACAGAACTACAGTGGGTAGTTGTGGATCAGGTTTGAGGACATGTGAGTGTTTCACGTGATGACAGTTTGTTATATTGTGGACACTGGAGGTATAGTAGATATGAGCTGTACAGTACATGTTCGTTGTAGATATGTTAGATCTATTCACTGCTATGAAATGTTTAGTATAAAAAGGCCTTTGAGAAGCGTCTGTCTGTGTTGGTGTAATTGCAGCATGTTTACATTATACATAGAACACACTGGCAGACTTGTAGTTACGAGACTGCAATTGTTAGATATGTTACCATGGTTACATAGAGAATCTGATTATTTTCATAGGACTCCGTCCTGTAACATTTAGATGGAAAGATGCTTGCATGCTTTGAAATGATTGAGAAAAGAAACCAAGAAGTTTGAAATTTGCTCCTGCATGTTAGTATCTTTGGGCATGGGTGGTTGAGTAGTCCAGGATGGTTCAGAGTTTCCCAATTTGATCGTCTCTCTGTGATTTGAATCCCAGATGCTCCTGATAAATGACCTTTGGTCTGCATGATCCTTGATCCTTGATCTGTTTTTGATCTGTCATGATTCTTGATCTGTCATGATCCTTTATCTTTGGCCTGTCATGATCCTCGATTTGTCATGATTCTTGATCTGTCATGATCCTTGATCTGTCATGATCCTTTATCTTTGGCTTGTCGTGATCCTTGATTTGTCATGATCCTTGATCTGTCATGATCCTTGATCTTTGGCATGTCGTGATCCTTGACCTGTCTTCAGTTCGCCTTCAGCTCGTGGGTTCACCAGACTTGCATATCTGTAATCTGCATCACTTTGGTCTGTCCTCCTCCCACATGACACCGGCGCGCTATGTAACTGTTACTGATGCTACAGTTCAGGTCATGACAAAATGTAACCCAACACAGCCTCTCTTCCACTATGGAGGAGAGCAGATCTTAAGAGTGAATGGTCAAGTGGTCAATTTGCTGTCACAGCAGTGCACTGTGGGAAGGCTGAAGATCAAGACGTGAACATAGTTTAGCCAGCTAGTAGACAAACATTCCCTTTGTGTTGAGGGCCAGGCAGCCCTGACACTCAAGGGCGCACCAGCCTCGACTTTGCACACTTTTGTATTTTTACAAACTATTGTTAATGATTTGTTGACTTGTGATAAATTGTTTTATGTAAATCTCTGTTTAAGGAACGTGTGTTAAAGGAACTAGCACTGTTATGTACCAGTAAGTGGAGGTTTCTGAGCTATAAAATCTTTAGTTTGCTAGCTATGTCTTCTTGTGATAGTGATATTATGGGTGAGATAGTTGTTCAGTGAGAGAATTTGATCATAGAGAGTTCTAAGACTAAGTTTCAAGGAGTCTTCACAGGCAGAATCGTCCTGATCGGCAAACATTTAAAAAATCATTATTGTAACTGTTGATAATTTGGTCAAAACTTGGATAGGATTTATTCATTGGTACAAATTCAACTGAATAGTGTGCTACATGAGAACATCCCAAAGTTTTGTTGATGGCCTTTGGAATATATTTTGTTTTATAAGCAGGCCATGTGGATGGTGATGTCCTGAACAGAAGTCATTGATCTTTTGTAGGTTTGATGTATGAGACCTGAACAAGCTTGCTGCTACTTGTTTACTGTGTATATTCATGGATTCTGTTCTTTAAAGAAGCTTGTGCTCTTGAAATGATAACTGCAATGCTTTGCTGGTGTATAAGAACAAGTGTTGCATGTCCAGAGGGTTGAGTGAATCACGTGATGTGAAAGGTTACAATATGTTATCAACCATTGTTAAATCTTATTGTTTTCTTCTGATTTGTAAATTTTATGTATACTTTGTACATTGTGTCCTAGCCTTCTATAGCTAGCCTTGCTCTATGTACTGAGGAAATGTATAACTATATTTAATTGGGTGACAAACTCTCCTCACCTAAATATTGTATATAGCTCTATATATAGGCTTGTAAATGCATGCTTAAAGTTTAGTTAGGCTACAAAGAGATTTGTGTTTGATCATGCAATGCTGTGTGTGTTGAACAGCACCCGGAGGTGGAGTTGCAGGCTGAGGTTGGGATGAGAGGCAAGGGGAGGTTACCTCTGAAATGTTTCCTGGAATGAAGGTGTTATGGCATGAGGTGTTGCTTCTATTATCAATGTTATCATTATGCAATGGCGGTCATACTGAATCATTAAAAAGAGCAAGGAAAACAAAGGCCTTCAAGTTGTTGCTACACCTTCCTTTCCAGCGTCCTTCTTGCTTACTCATGTAATAAGCCTGCTGCTGCTTCTGTCTGAGCCTGCTAGGATGACCATTGACGGGTTACGGTGTCAGTTGGTAAAAGATTCATATCTTTCTCGTTTACATTCCCACTTCACGTGCTAATCCTCAATATTCATCCATCCCTTCGGCTATTTTCAATCCTCTCCCATCTCTTTCAACATCTCCTTGCCCCAAACTACCCTTCACCTAACCCACCCTTCACCTTACCTACCCGTCACTAAACTTGCCCTGACACAACCAACCCCTCACCCACTCAAATCCTCCCCCAATAACCCTCGTCCTCCCATCCCCTCGAACCAAAGTCCATCCCTCTTGCCCAGCCTCCTTCCCCTGAGCTCCACCTCCCCTCCTCCCCATAGCTCCACCTCCCATCCTCCCAAGAGCTCCACTCCCCTCCTCCCAAGAACTCCACTCCCCTCCCAGCCAATACCACGATGCATTATCTGGCCTCCTCCTGGCATTATTCCTGTTTCCCTTCCATGCTTATTAACATGCTCTGAATGTGATACTGTATTTAGATACACACACCATAATGTTATTTAATGTACTCATGGTCATAACGATGCATAAAGGTATTGTAGATTCAGTGGGCTTGAAGACTCATCAGCTTTCTTCTAAAGCAGGCTCATGTGGCAACAAATGTGGACCAGCCATAATCAGTTGTTATGCAGTGGTAGTCCAGTCGGAACCATTATCAGACTTGTTTTAGGTTAATTGCTTGTCCAGGTAAGTGGACACAGACATAATTGTCAGCTTACCTGTGGGAAGTCTTGGAACTAACAACAGTCACACGGCATGTATGGTATCATTAGTTGTATACAGTCATTGTCCCTACATCATTCAGGGATAGAGCTCTGGCATACATGGGGGTTGTTTAGATAGACACAAATTGTATGGGAAGATAGGATGTGTATGGTTACGTTGTTACGATAAGGTTAGTGATCAGTGACTCTGGTAGATGTGGGATGAATAAAACCGTTATAGTCCAAGATGCATCTGTAGGTGATGAACAGCTGTGGTAGTACCTGTCAGTAGAGTCTGTGCAGTCGCCCAATAAAGCTGAGTCATGAACCTGAATAAAACAAGTTCCCTATTCTTTTTTTCAGTGCAGGTTGCAATGTCTACATGAAATCCCCAAGCTTAACACACATGATCCAGTTTGATTGTACATCTTAGAATGTTGTACATAGTCCAAGGCATGTTTCACCAACTGTCCTGGTGCTAATATTGGTGTGTGGGTCCTTTCTTCATCCTGGATGTACACTGTAGCACAAGGGTTGCTGTGAGGAACTGAGGCCTGTTGACTGCCCTTTTTGTCAGTGTTAGAAGCAGGTGTATTATGCAGTGCTAAAGTAGTCATTGTTCCTGTGGACTGTAGTTCCCTCGTGAGAAGACTGTCCCTGTTGTCTGGTGCAATAGTTAGTGTAGTTTACTCATAGTTTCCTCATAGGTCAGGGGAGATCACTCATAGTTTCCTCATAGGTCAGGGGAGATCACTCATAGTTTCCTCATAGGTCAGGGGAGATCACTCATCAACACACGTAAACACATCCGATTAGAAAACTGCTTAGCTCTCAAATGTTGTCAATGCAGTTTCTTGAATCGGTTAATTATGTGGTATTTCAGGTTTGTCCACGATTTCTTTTTAAGTAGGTGGTTAGGATTTGAAGAAATAGCCATTTGAAAATGTCACTTGAATTACAATTGGATTATTTGAAGTTTTGTAGTCAGATGAATGGTTTTGTAACACAGACTTTTTGTATGATAATTTGTATGGAGAGTGGTAGGCCACTGGGCCCAGCCCCACTGGAGGCACAAGCCACAAGGTGATGTGTCCCAGGTAGCTACACTGATCATGTCCATGATACCTGCACAGCCTGACAATGTATGTCATACTCATGTAATAAAGGTGATTTTTAAAAAGAATACTTTTCCTGTTCATTTTTGTGTGACCTAACTTTCAAAAGCAGTATTGAGCTCTTGTTCATTTTAAGAAGTTTTTACTTCTTATTGACGATGATGCTTGTTTTGAACCTTACTGTGATTTCTCTGGTCTTGGAATTCACCGTAGTGGGAAGTTGACAGATTGAATGAGAGAACTACGTTCTTGATGGTTGTGGGGTCATTTGTCAACAGTATGACCCGCACTCATGATGACTGCTACTGATTGGCCAGGACATTCTTACACATGTAATGTTTTCTACTGATTGGACAAGACATTCTTACACACGTAATGTGATCTACTGATTGGGCAGGACATTCCATATGCATAATGTGTTCTACTGATTGGGCAGGACATTTTACATGCATAATGTGTTCTACTGATTGGGCAGGACATTTTACAAGCATAATGTGTTCCACTGAATGGGAAGGACATTCTACATGCTTTATGTGTTCTATCATTCTATCAAAGCTGTTATCATTCCTGTTCATAAAAAAGGAGAGAAAAGTAATCCTGATAACTATCGTGGTATTTCACTTCTCAGTGTTACAGGTAAAGTTTACACGTCTGTTTTAAGTAAACGACAAACTATATGGGCAAACATCAAGAACAGAATACCAGAAACAGGCCGCTTTCAGAAAGGGTTATGCAACCACTGACCACATATTTACCCTGAATGCTATTATTCAGAAATGTTTATGTAAAAAGAACCAAAACTTTATGCGGCATTTGTAGATTTTAAAAAGGCTTTTGATTTTGTTAACCGTGATAAGTTGTGGAATCTCTTAATGTCTTATGGTATAAGTAGTAAAATGTTGAAAGCTTTAAGAAGTTTATATAAAAGTGTTAAATCGTGTGTAAAATGTGATCTAGGTTACACAGATTATTTTGACTGCCCTACTGGTCTACGACAAGGATGTATTTTGAGTCCATTACTGTTTTCACTTTTCATAAGCGAATTATCAAATGAAGTTATTTCTAATGGAAAGCATGGTGTACAGTTATTCCCTGATTTAATAGAGATACTGTTATTGTTGTTTGCTGATGATATTATTTTAACAACAGATAGTGTCATGGGGCTACAGAATCAGTTGAATATTCCAGAAACCCACACAGAAAAATGGAATTTAACGGTAAATCTGGAAAAAAGAAAAGTTGTTGTATTCAGACGAGGTGGGGTGCCGTCAAAAAAGGATATTTGGTATTATAGGGGGGGGGGGGGGGGGGGGGAAAGGTTGAGGTAGTGTCAAGCTACAAACATCTTGCTTGACCTTTTTATTCATCAGGAAAATTCAGTAAAAGTATATCTGACCTAGCACTAAGAGCAAAAAGAGCTTTGGTCGAATTGATTGCAACTTTAAGTAAAATTGCTCTTATTTCAAAGTCAGTGTTCTTTAAGATATTCGATTCACAAATACAACCTATACTTTTATATGGCTCTGTAGTGTTGGGATTTCAGCAATATGACAAATTGGAAAAAGTTCATCTATTAGCCTGTAAGAAATTCCTGAAAGTAGGACAACAAACCCCAAATGCTATAATCTACGGGGAAACGGGATTGCTTTCCACTGTACATCAACTCCTATGTTAGAACACTTACGTTTTGGCTCAAATTAATTCATATGAATGAAGACAGATTGCCAAAAAAAGGCTTATAATATGTTATTGTATTTAAATAACCGTGGACGCCATACATGGGCTTCTAACATTCGTTTACTTCTTTTTTCTCATGGCTTTTGTTTTGTTTGGATATCGCAAACAGTTGGGAACCAGCTTTCCTTTCCACGACTTTTTAAGGATACTTGTATAAACATGTTTTACCAAAACTGGAGTTCAGTCTTAAACTCTAGTTCAAGATATCATTCATATGCAGAGTTTAAAAGTCTCTTAGAACCTGAAAAATATCTTTCAGTTTTGTTTGAAAGAAAATTTAGAAACATAATTGTAGATTTAGAGCAGGTCTTTTAAAATTTAAGAATAATGAAGGCAGATATCTGTCGATAGAAAAGTCTTTTCGAATATGTCCAGTCTGTAATAATGGTATAGAGGATGAATTTCATTTTTCACTCATTTGTTCATGTTATAATGATCTCAGAAAAGAATACTTACCGGCAAAACTTTGCCGATATCCTAACCCCAAATGAAGCAGTCTTAAACAGTTTATCACGTTTCCTATATTCCGCTTATGCAAAAAGAACAAGTAGTTCAATTCAATTATGACATGTGTCACGTTACTTTACCGTTGCATCTGTGAACAATTGGTATGTTGTGAACTGTAATTGTAAATGGGCCCGAGGCCTTCATGCAAATAAATACTGATTGGGAAGGACACTTTACAAGCATAATGTGTTCTACTGATTGGGCAGGACATTCCACAAGCATAATGTGTTCTACTGATTGGGCAGGACATTCCACATGCATAATGTGTTCTACTGATTGGGCAGGACATTCTCACACTCATTATGTGTGCTACTGAAGTGTATCTACAGCGTGGCCATACTTGTAGGACGTCCATGTTATACATGTATCTACAGTGTGGCCATACTTGTAGGGCGTCCATGTTATACATGTATCTACAGTGTGGCCATACTTGTAGGGCATCCATGTTATACATGTATCTACAGTGTGGCCATACTTGTAGGGCGTCCGTGTTATACATGTATCTACAGTGTGGCCATACTTGTAGAGCATCCATGTTGTACGTCTATCTACAGTGTGGCCATACTTGTAGAGCGTCCGTGTTATACATGTGTCTACAGTGTGGCCATACTTGAAGGGCGTCCATGTTATACATGTATCAACACAGTGGCCATACTTGTAGGACGTCCATGTTATACATGTATCTACAGTGTGGCCATACTTGTAGAGCGTCCGTGTTATACATGTGTCTACAGTGTGGCCATACTTGAAGGGCGTCCATGTTATACATGTGTCTACAGTGTGGCAATACTTGTAGGACGTCCATGTTATACATGTATCTACAGTGTGGCCATACTTGTAGAGCATCCATGTTGTACGTCTATCTACAGTGTGGCCATACTTGTAGGGCGTCCGTGTTATACATGTGTCTACAGTGTGGCCATACTTGAAGGGCGTCCATGTTATACATGTATCAACAGTGTGGCCATACTTGTAGGACGTCCATGTTATACATGTATCTACAGTGTGGCCATACTTGTAGAGCGTCCGTGTTATACATGTGTCTACAGTGTGGCCATACTTGAAGGGCGTCCATGTTATACATGTGTCTACAGTGAGGCCATACTTGTAGGGCGTCCGTGTTATACATGTATCTACAGTGTGGCCATACTTGTAGAGCGTCCATGTTGTACGTGTTTCTACAGTTTGGCCATACTTGAAGGGCGTCCGTGTTATACATGTATCAACAGTGTGGCCATACTTGTAGGACGTCCATGTTATACATGTATCTACAGTGTATCCATACTTGTAGGGCGTCCATGTTGTACGTGTATCTACGGTGTGGCCATACTTGTAGAGCGTCCATGTTGTACGTGTATCTACGGTGTGGCCATACTTGTAGAGCGTCCATGTTGTACGTGTATCTACGGTGTGGCCATACTTGTAGAGCGTCCATATTATACATGTGTCTACAGTTTGGCCATACTTGAAGGGCGTCCATGTTATACATGTGTCTACAGTGTGGCCATACTTGTAGGGCGTCCGTGTTATACATGTATCTACAGTGTGGCCATACTTGTAGAGCGTCCATGTTGTACGTGTTTCTACAGTTTGGCCATACTTGAAGGGCGTCCGTGTTATACATGTATCAACAGTGTGGCCATACTTGTAGGACGTCCGTGTTATACATGTATCAACAGTGTGGCCATACTTGTAGGACGTCCGTGTTATACATGTATCAACAGTGTGGCCATACTTGTAGAGCGTCCGTGTTATACATGTGTCTACAGTGTGGCCATACTTGTAGAGCGTCCGTGTTATACATGTATCTACAGTTTGGCCATACTTGTAGGACGTCCATGTTATACATGTATCTACAGAGTGGCCATACTTGTTGGACGTCCATGTTATACATGTATCTACAGTGTGGCCATACTTGAAGGGCGTCCGTGTTATACATGTATCTGCAGTGTGGCCATACTTGTAGGACGTCCATGTTATACATGTATCTACAGTGTGGCCATACTTGTAGGGCATCCGTGTTATAAATGTATCTACAGTGTGGCCATACTTGTAGGGCGTCCGTGTTATACATGTATCTACAGTGTGGCCATACTTGTAGGGCGTCCGTGTTATACATATATCTACAGTGTGGCCATACTTGTAGGGCATCCATGTTGTACATGTATCTACAGTGTGGCCATACTTGTAGGGCGTCCGTGTTATACATGTATCTACAGTGTGGCCATACTTGTAGGGCGTCCGTGTTATACATGTATCTACAGTGTGGCCATACTTGTAGGGCGTCCGTGTTGTAGATGTATCTACAGTGGGGCCATACTTGTAGGGCGTCCGTGTTATACATGTATCTACAGTGTGGCCATACTTGTAGAGCGTCCGTGTTATACATGTATCTACAGTGTGGCCATACTTGTAGGACGTCCGTGTTATACATGTATCTACAGTGTGGCCATACTTGTAGGGCGTCCGTGTTGTAGATGTATCTACAGTGTGGCCATACTTGTAGGGCGTCCGTGTTATACATGTATCTACAGTGTGGCCATACTTGTAGAGCGTCCGTGTTATACATGTATCTACAGTGTGGCCATACTTGTAGGACGTCCGTGTTATACATGTATCTACAGTGTGGCCATACTTGTAGGGCGTCCGTGTTATACATGTATCTACAGTGTGGCCATACTTGTAGGACGTCCGTGTTATACATGTATCTACAGTGTGGTCATACTTGTAGAGCGTCCATGTTATACATGTATCTACAGTGTGGCCATACTTGTAGGGCGTCCGTGTTATACATGTATCTACAGTGTGGCCATACTTGTAGGGCGTCCGTGTTATACATGTATCTACAGTGTGGCCATACTTGTAGGACGTCCGTGTTATACATGTATCTACAGTGTGGTCATACTTGTAGAGCGTCCATGTTATACATGTGTCTACAGTGTGGCCATACTTGTAGGGCGTCCGTGTTATACATGTATCTACAGTGTGGCCATACTTGTAGAGCGTCCATGTTGAACATGTATCTACAGTGTGGCCATACTTGTAGGACGTCCATGTTATACATGTATCTACAGTGTGGCCATACTTGTAGGGCATCCGTGTTATACATGTATCTACAGTGTAGCCATACATGTAGGACGTCCATGTTATACATGTATCTACAGTGTGGCCATACTTGTAGGGCATCCGTGTTATACATGTATCTACAGTGTGGCCATACTTGTAGGGCGTCCGTGTTATACATGTATCTACAGTGTGGCCATACTTGTAGGGCGTCGTGTTATACATATATCTACAGTGTAGCCATACTTGTAGGACGTCCATGTTATACATGTATCTACAGTGTGGCCATACTTGTAGGGCATCCGTGTTATACATGTATCTACAGTGTGGCCATACTTGTAGGGCGTCCGTGTTATACATGTATCTACAGTGTGGCCATACTTGTAGGGCGTCCATGTTATACATGTATCTACAGTGTGGCCATACTTGTAGGGCGTCCGTGTTATACATGTATCTACAGTGTAGCCATACTTGTAGGACGTCCATGTTATACATGTATCTACAGTGTGGCCACACTTGTAGGGCATCCGTGTTATACATGCATCTACAGTGTGGCCATACTTGTAGGGCGTCCGTGTTATACATGTATCTACAGTGTGGCCATACTTATAGGGCGTCCGTGTTATACATGTATCTACAGTGTAGCCATACTTGTAGGACGTCCATGTTATACATGTGTCTTCACTGGACAGTGGAAAGAATATGAAGTTTGCAAATCCTTCAGAGGGTGTGTGATTTATTCTCATTTGGATCTTGGATATATACGATGTGGACCTTACTACATTTGGATCCATCAACCTGAAGGTAACTCACTTTATTTCTATTGTCCGCACTAGCTGAAAGTATGAGCAACACCAGTTCTCCACGATACTCTACACAGGAACCTGACTCTCTGGACTATGGTATCCTAAATGAGCTACGCGACACACTTAGTGGGTATGATAGACAGACATGTGAAACTAAGTTGACTACGATATACAGGGATGAGGAAAACCAACTAAATGACATTCGTTTCTCATTGTATGACATTGCAAAGAGTGAAAAACCTGACTTTCCAGATGGTGCCCTTATAAAGAGGGTGAAAAGAGCCGGCCAGACTAAAAGTGTGCTTATGAAATATGCATCAGATGTGTACCTGCTCTATAGCTATATTACTGGGTCTGTGCCTGCTCATGTTATTCAATCGGAAGTCATGAGTCGACAGAAATCACGTGCTCACGGTAACGAAGTATCTGACGAAAACACTGAGCTTGTGGATGATAAAGACAAAGATGTGCTTGGATGTTTCCTCTCAAAACTAATGTGTATGCATGAAGAGATGAATGAACGCTTTACAGTTATCTATGATAAAATGAACGATTTCCAGTCTAAATATGAAGAGGACATGTTTCACATGATTACTGCATTAGAAGAAAAGAACAAAGAACTTGTTTTCCTTAAAACTAAAGTTCAAGAGAGTCAATCCCGCGAGGAAAAACTTAAGCATGATGTGTCATCACTGAAGGAAGACCTACAACGTAAGAATGTAGATATTAAAGAGCTCCAAGAAACTCTGCTTACAAGAATATCAACAATTGATAAACGAACGTCTGCTATAGATGGGAAAATAGATTGTATGAGCACCAGAAGTAAGCTATTGTACTCAGAAGCCGTCAAAAGTGCGAATCCTGATGACCTGCGTGTGACATTTGAAAATACAACAACAACCCAAGCAGCAGCTCATTGTCCAGCAATTAGTGATGGTGACCCATCTAGATCAACAAACTCAACAATCCGAGACCACAGACAAAAGCCAAACAATGTGAAACACTTGCGACAAGAAACATCTCGTGACCACACGAACAATGAACCGTCCCTTACTATTACATGCGAAAGCCCCAGTGAAGAAAATCATGCAAGCCAATCAAGAACAGTCCAGCTGAACGATCAGTGGAAAAAAGCCTTCTCTGGGGCCTCTCGCTTTAAACAAAAGAGGCTTGTTCTGTCTTATGTAAAAGCTGACATGCCCTTTGAAATTGTACAAGACGCGATCAAGGACTATGCAACACAGCGTGGTGTTACAATTAGCTATATGAAGCTCCTTAAGCATTGGGAAGGCCGAAATCCAACTTACACAATACGTGTAAATATGCCAACACAATGTGCAAAGGCAAAATTGGCCGATGAAACGTTCTGGCCTGAAAATGTTAACTGCAGAGAATGGGTACCAAAAAGTTCTTGGTATACATATGACAACTCAGGAGCCGAGAATGAAAAGCTATACTAATAATAAACATTATACATAGTGCACTGTTACTACTCGGTATGCTTCGAATAGCAACTTGGAACATACGAGGCATTATGCACGGTACACATCAGTTATGTACCAGACTAGACAGCACAGATCTATTCTTTGTGACTGAACATTGGCTAAGTGAACAAAATGCCTCCCTTATGAACACTATACATGATGATTTTGATGTTTACTATAAATGCAGCTGTACCAGTACTTCTCAGCGTGGGTCAGGTGGTATAGCAACCTTCATACGTAAAGGCGATTGGTGTAGGGTATCCGTAATCAATACATCACAAAGCCAAAATGTAATCGGAGTAAGTCTACAAATAGGTAGTAACACATTATATGTGATAGGAACGAGATTACCTTCCACTAACATCTTAGACAGTGTATACTTTGAACAGCTGGATTATGTGATGGAATTGTATGACATATACTCGCAATATGGTCTTACTATCCTTACTGGAGATTTTAATGCAGATATACGACAATCTGCTGTCCAAAGAATGAGATCTCGCTGTCTTCAAAGGGTACTAAATGAACGAACCCTATATTCAGTTGTACCATTAGACGATATTACTAAGTATACGTTCTCAAACAAATGTAAAGATGTGAGAACAATGATAGACTATATGTTTGTGAGTGTTGATTATCTGAATAACGTTATTGGTTATACCATTGATACCGATATACCATATACTGTCTCAGACCATCTGCCTATCCTTCTGTGTATAACAAATGACTGTCATAAAAAAACATATGGTGGATATAAGCTCAATTGGAAGAAAGCGTGTGATACTGATCTTATGCTGTATCGCTATGAAACTGAAAATTACTTTCGTGAAGACATATGCAAGTTGTCCCAATTTCCATCCAACAATGAATATATTGAAACGTATAATAAGTACATTACAGATGCCCTCCATGCATCTACTGCAGTAAGTATCCCATCAACAAAGTTTAAATCCTACCTCAAACCCTACTGGAAAAAAGACAACCTGAAGTTATTACATGATGAAATGCGCAGTAAAAGACGACATTGGCAAGAGAATGGCAGGTCACATGCTAAGAACGATGAGAACTTTGTTAAATATAAAGAAGCAAAGCGTAGTTTTAGAAGACAACATCGCAGATCCAAACAATCGCTCATAGATAGCAGACTGAAAGAACTTTATGAGGCAGCTGAAATAGATGTACATGAATACTTTAAAACTGCTAAACGATATCACAAAACTAAGGACCAAGTACACAAACTTCTTTATAAATGTAACCAAAGTAGTAACGCGGAAGGTTTTTGTGGAATCTTTGGTAAATACTTTCGAGACTTGTCAATCCCAACCATGGAAAGTCATTTTGACTGCTCTTTTGCTGATGAAGTAATATGCTCAGTCAAAAATATTGAAAACAACGAAACATCTGATGCTGATACCGATGTAACTGCTAACCATCCATTGAAGAGACCATTCACCATTGCAGAGGTAGTAAGTACAGTTAAAGGACTGAAAAACAATAAATCTCCAGGACCTGATGGGCTCACAAACGAACATATTAAGTATGCGGGAAGATCTTTATTAAAGCATATTATGGTATTATTCAATGCTATTATTAAACATGAATATATACCCAAAATGTATCATATTGGCGAAATCTTACCAGTACATAAGGGACGAGGAAAAAGTAAAAGTGATCCATCTAACTACAGGGGCATAACACTAACCTTAGTCCTAAGTAAGCTTTTCGAAAGAATGCTTCTCAACAGAATCGAAAAATGGATAAGCGACGATGTAACCTTCCCTCACCCACTACAGTTCGGATTTAGAAAAAATGCTGGTGCTGAAACGGCGGCTCTCACTCTTCTAGAAAGTATTTCATACTTTAACGAAAGAAACTCACCAGTTTATTGTGCCTTCCTCGATAACGAGAAAGCCTTCGATCGTGTTTGGCTTGACGGTCTCTTCTACAAATTACATAAATTTGGTATCAATGGTAAATTATGGAGAATTCTACGTTTGTCTTACAACTCTATGTACTCATGTGTTAGCTTTGCTGGCTTCAAATCTGATGTTTTCCCTGTTAAACAGGGTGTAGGTCAGGGTCGTGTCATATCAGCATGGCTCTTTACTCTTTATATAAACGATTTGCTTCATGAACTAAGCAATTCCGGTTGTGGACTATGTCTCCCATGGGGACGATGCCCAGGAATACTGTTAGCAGACGACACGACCTTGATCAGCTGTAACACAACAGGTCTTCAAATGCTCCTAAACGTTGCAGAAAATTATGGTAACAAGTGGCAGTTAAAATACAATGTGTTCAAAAGTGCTGTCCTAACTTTTGGATGTAGTAAAAAAATAGTGTCGCCTGAACATCTTTACATTGGTAAGATAAAATTACCTGTTCAAAAGGCAATTGTCTATGCGGGAGTGTAAATAAGTACTGCTAAAACTTCGGTAGAAAGAACGAGGTTAGCATGTGAAAAACTGAGAAAACTGATAAATGTAAACCATGATTCTGGCCTGTACTTTGGTGGACTTAATCCTATAGCCGCCGTGCGCATCTGGCAACGAGTGGTATTACCCTGTGGCTTATATGGATGTAATGTGTGGGGAAAACTATCCTTAAAGGAATATGAAATGCTAGAAATCACTCAACGCTATTTCTGTAAGAAAATCCAGGGTTTTAATAAGCGTATGCCTAAAGAAATAGAGAGGGACACAATTGGTGTTATATCAGTACAAGGATACATTGATCAACAAAAGCTTTTGCTCCTTGGTAAGCTATGTAATTCAAACCTAATGTATATTTTCAAACAAATGTTTCTAGCCCGACTTGGACAGTTTAGATATAAAACAACACTAGTTAATAAGAACAAGTGGGACACGAAATCACCCATCTTTAGCATGCTACATCTTGTCTCCAAATATAATTTATCTGACGAGGTTAATGATTATATAATGTGTTCAAATTTCATCAAGAAACGATTATGGTCAAAACTGGTGAAAGAAAAGATTCACCTACACGAAAAACAATTACTAAACAATGCGTTTCTGAGCAGATTATCTCTGTCAAGATATCTAACAATACGATCTGGACGAGAACATAGATTATGGAAACTTGCTCTCGATAGACCAGAATATTTTACTTCCTTAGCTAGACTAGTTCGCTTAGGTTCAATGCCAATAGAATCAAAGGAATGTATTTGTGGAACAGTTGCGAATGATATAGTGAAACACGTTTTCATGTCATGTCAAAAGAATTTAGAAGAAAGAAATATCATATTTGATAAAATCATTGATTTGCTTGATGTTAAAATATTTGTGAGAATCTTGGCAGACGATGACACCTTTCTGACTTTTTTGCTTGGCGGGTTAACCGAACAACTTGAAGTAGAATTAGACTACAATGTATGGGCAGAGAGCATGATAAATATTGGTGGTGCAGTAAAAAAGTGGGATGAAGTCATCCGAAGCTGCTTATACTAAACAATGTATGTATTGTAAACAAGTGTACATTTGTAAATAACACATGCTAATTGTCCATCTAATAACACAAATAATCAATACGATACATATGTATAATATTTTTTATGAACTACTTCTGACATATATGTAATATATATATGTATGTGTGTGTGCACATTTATACTATAGATGTTGTTCTTTCACTGTATACCTTGTACTCTTCATGAAATGGAGGAAATAAAGAAGATCTATCTATCTGTATCTACAGTGTGGCCATACTTGTAGGGCGTCCATGTTATACATGTATCTACAGTGTGGCCATACTTGTAGGGCGTCCGTGTTATACATGTATCTACAGTGTGGCCTGACTTGTAGGGCATCCATGTTATACATGTATCTACAGTGTAGCCATACTTGTAGGGCATCCGTGTTATACATGTATCTGCAGTGTGGCCATACTTGAAGGGCGTCCATGTTATACATGTGTCAACAGTGTGGCCATACTTGTAGAGCGTCCGTGTTATACATGTATCAACAGTGTGGCCATACTTGTAGGACGTCCATGTTATACATGTATCTACAGTTTGGCCATACTTGTAGGGCGTCCGTGTTATACATGTATCTACAGTGTGGCCATACTTGTAGAGCGTCCGTGTTATACATGTATCAACAGTGTGGCCATACTTGTAGGACGTCCATGTTATACATGTATCTACAGTGTGGCCATACTTGTAGGACGTCCATGTTATACATGTATCTACAGTGTGGCCATACTTGTAGGACGTCCATGTTATACATGTGTCTACAGTGTGGCCATACTTGTAGGGCGTCTATGTTATACATGTATCTACAGTGTGGCCATACTTGTAGGGCGTCCGTGTTATACATGTATCTACAGTGTGGCCATACTTGTAGGGCATCCACGTTATACATGTATCTACAGTGTGGCCATACTTGTAGGACGTCCATGTTATACATGTGTCTACAGTGTGGCCATACTTGTGGGACGTCCATGTTATACATGCATCTACAGTGTGGCCATACTTGTAGAGCGTCCATGTTATACATGTATCTACAGTGTGGCCATACTTGTAGTACGTCCGTGTTATACATGTATCTACAGTGTGGCCATACTTGTAGGGCATCCATGTTATACATGTATCTACAGTGTGGCCTTACTTGTAGGGCGTCCGTGTTATACATGTATCTACAGTGTGGCCATACTTGTAGGACGTCCGTGTTATACATGTATCTACAGTGTGGCCATACTTGTAGGGCATCCATGTTATACATGTATCAACAGTGTGGCCTTACTTGTAGGGCATCCATGTTATACATGTATCTACAGTGTGGCCATACTTGTAGGACGTCCGTGTTATACATGTATCTACAGTGTGGCCATACTTGTAGGACGTCCATCTTATACATGTATCTACAGTGTGGCCATACTCGTAGGGCATCCGTGTTATACATGTATCTACAGTGTGGCCATACTCGTAGGGCATCCGTGTTATACATGCCTCTACAGTGTGGCCATACTTGTAGAGCGTCCATGTTATACATGTATCTACAGTGTGGCCATACTTGTAGGGCATCCATGTTATACATGTGTCTACAGTGTGGCCATACTCGTAGGGCATCCGTGTTATACATGTATCTACAGTGTGGCTATACTTGTAGGGCGTCCGTGTTATACATGTATCTACAGTGTGGCCATACTTGTAGGACGTCCGTGTTATACATGTATCTACAGTGTGGCCATACTTGTAGGGCATCCATGTTATACATGTATCTACAGTGTGGCCATACTTGTAGGGCATCCATGTTATACATGTATCTACAGTGTGGCCATACTTGTAGGGCATCCGTGTTATACATGTATCTACAGTTTGGCCATACTTGTAGGGCATCCATGTTATACATGTATCTACAGTGTGGCCATACTTGTAGGGCGTCCGTGTTATACATGTATCTACAGTGTGGCCATACTTGTAGGGCGTCCGTGTTATACATGTATCTACAGTGTGGCCATACTTGTAGGGCGTCCGTGTTATACATGTGTCTACAGTGTGGCCATACTTGTAGGGCGTCCATGTTATACATGTATCTACAGTGTGGTCATACTTGTAGGGCGTCCATGTTATACATGTATCTACAGTGTGGCCATACTTGTAGGACGTCCGTGTTATACATGTATCTACAGTGTGGCCATACTAGTAGGGCATCGTGTTATACATATATCTACAGTGTTGCCATACTTGTAGGACATCCGTGTTATACATGTATCTGCAGTGTGGCCATACTTGTAGGGCATCCATGTTATACATGTATCTACAGTGTGGTCATACTTGAAGGGCGTCCGCATTATACATGTGTCTACAGTGTGGCCATACTTGTAGAGCGTCCATGTTATACATGTATCTACAGTGTGGCCATACTTGAAGGGCCTCACAGTTTTACATGTATCTACAGTGTGGCCATTATCAGATCAAGTCGGAAACAAGACCTCCTGGCGGAAACATGACCAGATTTCGCAAGGAGAAGCAGCACTATGTGTGCACGGAAAACAAACATTATTTTATCATTCGCTCATCAACGTTGTCGATTTAACAACTCTGATGACAAGCACAGTCCACTTTTAAGACAAGCATGGGTTTGCTCAAGACCTGTTGTGAGTGTTCGTGTCTCGCGGGGGAGTCTACCTCTGGGTTCATCCAATCCACGATGCACATTAAAATCTTAAAATAGAAGAAACAACTCTCTGTATTTTCCCCCCGCTAACATACGTATCGACTTCGGCTTCATGTACTGATTACATGTAACTCATTTACAGACCTAATTTATCAATCTTCTTAAATGATCACATGAACCTCCTTTACAAATCAACTGACCGCCTATAAATCGGTATCAGTCCGGACTAGTACAAGCAGCCACACACACGTGCATGCACGTCGCTATGTAAGTGCAATAATCTTGGACGCGACTACAAATCACCTACACATAACAAACTACTGCTGTTGTCAATATACCTACCTGTACTGCCCACCAAGCAGGTAG